>NC_133208.1:16060487-16275487 GCF_958299795.1 Porites lutea | reverse complement strand
ATAATGGAATTATCGTTGAGTGCAAGGAAACAAGATCAAAGATCAAGTGGTGGCAAGAAAGCATCACAAACAGTCTTTAACAAGGACATGAGGTAGCTAAAATAGATTTAAATAGGACTTAAATTGATAGTAGAACTGAGGCACGCCTAGTACCTACAATGAACTACTGGTACAACAAAAATGAATAAATACATATAAATAATACGTCCACTGTTTCTTAAGCACTAAGCCCCACCAACTATACCAACCACATTAGAGCGGTTTTCATTTGAGTGTCGAAAAGTAATTGGTTTTGCACTTTCGACACGATGCGATTGGCTTAAAAGATTCGCGCCACTTTTTCATCCAATCAGAAGTAAAACCAAAGCCAATTGTGACGCGCTCGCATGCATTTTCCCGCGCTTTGCGTCAGCCACATGTAAATACTTCGAGTTTTGATTGGTTCAATGTATTGTCTGTGTCCTATGTGATTGGCCAGAGTAATTACTTTGGTTTTGGTTTTACGACACTCAAACGAAAACCACTCTATTTACATCCACCCACTCTTAAGTACATCAAACTTAACTGGACTATAGTCAAATAAGACTCGGTTATACCAACTCACAGCGCAAACTATACCAGGCTACATTCACTTTCATCCAGTTAGAATACTCTTACGTACACCCAACTAAACTGAACTACAATAAACTACCCTCAGTTATTCCAGCTAAGGGCTAACTACGCCAAGCTACATAATTGTACATTTACATTCAATCACTCTTAAAGAGTATATGACAGGTAATAGGCCATTTGCAATAAGAGGTCATGTGACATCGTTTTTATGAAATTGAAAGTTATATGATTTTTTCTCAAAAAACGATTAGTGGGTCATATCTTTAACGTGAGTATATTAAAGATGAAACAACAACAACATGATATTAATTTGAGGAGGACTCGGAAAAAAAAATCCGAGTCCCAGATGGGATTTGAACCCACGACCCTCCGTGATCTAGTCGGATGCTCTAACCACTTGAGCTACTGGAGACTCTATGGTGAGCAAGGGCCAATTTGTGGGTCTCGACTGGAACCGCATCACGCGCCAAGTAATGATAGGCACATATACTCACTTTGGAGGTTGGTTGGCCGCATCTTTGATATGCTTTAAGGTGACAGCGCGATGCTGTTAGTGAGTTCTTCACTTCTTGTGTGCCTATCATTACTTGGCTGTGTAGCCGCGTGATGCGGTTCCAGTCGAGACCCACAAATTGGCCCTTGCTCACCATAGAGTCTCCAGTAGCTCAAGTGGTTAGAGCATCCGACTAGATCACGGAGGGTCGTGGGTTCAAATCCCATCTGGGACTCGGAATTTTTTTCCGAGTCCTCCTCAAATTAATACCATGTTGTTGTTGTTTCATCTTTAATATACTCACTTTGGAGGTTGGTTGGCCGCATCTTTGATATGCTTTAAGGTGACAGCGCGATGCTGTTAGTGAGTTCTTCACTTCTTGTGTGCCTATCATTACTTGGCTGTGTAGCCGCGTGATGCGGTTCCAGTCGAGACCCACAAATTGGCCCTTGCTCACCATAGAGTCTCCAGTAGCTCAAGTGGTTAGAGCATCCGACTAGATCACGGAGGGTCGTGGGTTCAAATCCCATCTGGGACTCGGATTTTTTTTCCGAGTCCTCCTCAAATTAATATCATCATATCTTTAACAAAATAATAGTGATTTGGTTTTGCAAACCTGCACCATTTTCTTAAAATGAGTAAGTTCGTAGCTGGTCACCTGAACAAAATGTGATTTTTAAAATTATGAATTACCCCTTTCTGAACACAAACTTTGCACTTAAACCTCAAGGAAAATGTTGAAAAGTTGATGTGGGAACGTTTACAGCACATCTCAGCGTAACTATTAAACGTTTAACAAGATCTAAGCAAAAAGTAGTTTTGGCCGCCATTTTGGGCCTCCAACATGGCGGCCAATACAAATGATATTACTTTGTTGAAAAATCAAAGTGCCATAAAATATCTCCCTTAAATGCGTTTCCTCTCAAATTTTCAGGTGGAAGACTCTTCGAAGTTTTTGCCTTAGGTTCTTTGGTAGTCCATATGATAATTATTTACAATTATCAAGTCTACGCGTGACAAACGCATGCACAAGACGTGTTTTGAGACCTTCATCATATAAAAATCTTTAAATACGGGCAACGTGTTAAATGTGAAAAAATGACGTCAGCTGCATTCGAACTGTAGACATCCTCAAGACGTAGTGCTAAGACTGTTTTAGGTCGATGTTGAGATCTTATAATAATAAATTCGGTCTTACTTTTGTTGAGCTTCAAGCTGTTAATAGTCATCCATTCGTCAATGCCTTTCATACAAGATTGAGTAATTTGGACCGATTGATCGAGAGAAGATGATTCAATAAACAGATACAATTTAGTGTCATCTGTAAAAAGACAACGACAACGAAAATCCTTCTATTTACCATTATCTTGTAACTGAATTTTTGACTGGTACATTTTTGCAAATCATTCTACTTTCTGACCATACCCGTCAATTTGGCCGGGCAAAAGGGCGGACATTTTTGGAGGTACAAAAAATATATTTTGCAAGATTTAACTTTTTAAATACATATTTTGCGCATTATTTAAGAATTTTAAACGTCAAAATTAAAATTTGTCATATACATTTTAAGATCACCAACTAAACTTAGCTACAAAAAATTACAGTCAGTTACATGTGACCTTCAACTATGCCAATAAAAGCTAGAGTCATTCACATTCAGTCCAGTCATTCATATCCAATTTTTTTGATATTTGGCAGAATTTTACTTTTATCGTATTTTCAATAATGAAAACTTTAAAATGAAAGTTGAACAGCCGAATTTTGTGGCACATTTAATAATTACAGTACAAATATATTATTGATTATCCAAAAACCCGTCTGTTAAAATTTAGTCAAATAAGTTTCAAATGGTAATGATTAATTATAGTAGGCTGTGTGCAAGTTTGAAGGAAAATCTAATGAGCGAATTTTATGTAAACTGAGCAAAAGTGAAATTTTAAGGTTGTATTCAATCGTTCATGTTAACATGGAAACGACGACAACGTCAAATTTTACCTGTCAATCAAATTCTTTCATCAGTATATTTTTCACTTGCCAAATTTCAACTTGTGACCTGCAACCTTTCTTTTGCCATGATTTGACAAAATAATGACATATACTTACAAACTGCCAAAACTATGTCAGCCACCTTAATATGGACACCTTATTATTACGGACAGTTTGCTTTGTCCCTGGGGAAAGAAAGCCCTTTCATTTCTCTAAAATTCAACCCGCTTAATACCGACAGCCTGTAAATACGGACGCTTTCTATGGCCCCCTTAGTGTCTGTATTAATAGGGTTTGCATAACTGTACCATCTTACACCCAGTTGTGTCAAGCTAGGATCATTCACACCCAGTCACTCTTACTTACATCCAACTATGTCAAGCTAGGATCATTCACATCCAGTCAATCTTAATTAGACCCAACTGTGTGAAGCTAGGATCATTCACATCCAGTCGCTCTTACTTACATCCAACTAAACTAAACTACAGCAAACTACACTCAATTACAGTTGAACCTCCATTACACGGCCACCCTCGGGATACCAGCAAGTGGCTGCTTAATAGAGTTGCGTCTTAACTAAGCATAACATGATCATAATCTTGAGCCAAAAAATCACTTTGTTTAAACAAACACGTAAAGGGAGCAATATTACTGGTCCACATTTCGTCGTTACCTATCTCGGACTGTATTTCTTCATCATATTCTTGAAATAAAACCAAACTAAGTTTATCAAGTGCTTGATGGCCTCTTAATAGAAGTGACACTACAATTGATCATTGGCCACTTAATAGAAGGTTGCCGCTTAATAGATGGCAGTTTAATGGAGGTTCAACTGTGTATCAACCACCAGCTAACTGCGCCAAGCAGGTGCCATTCACACCCACTCACTCTTAAGTACAGCTGTAGATCCATTGAAAGTGAACTATTGGCTACACACACTTGTACCAACCCACAACCAACTACACAAAGCAAGAATTACATCCACTTACTCATTTCAGAGTAAGTACTTAAAAGTACATGCAACCGATCAAACTGCACTCAACTATACTAACCCATAACCAACCACTCCTAGCTACATTTATTTGCTTTGATTCACGGTTAAGTACATCAACTACTTTCCTGAGAGTACCCTCGTACTCTCTGTTCTTAGTTATATTAATCCACACTCAACTATGCCAATCTACACTCAGTTACACCGAAAAATATTGGAACAGTACTGAACAATACTGAAGTAGATTAATGTTCAGTGTAGATAAGTATTATGTTCTCAGCTCTTCTAACACACACCCAACTACACTAAAAAGCCCCAGTCAGTTATTTACTACTTATAGTAATAGACCTTTTTAGCTTGTATGTTTTGTTCCGATTTTGTTTTCCTATTTCAGACCACGTGATGTCAACCCAGAGAACTCGGTTTCTTTGAAATGTCGTCCTACGTACGTGCATCTCTAAGTGCATATGTATGCTTAATTTATGAAAAGACAAATTCTCTTGGTCTGAATTGGGAAAAAAACAAAACATTAAAAATAAAAAGGTTCATTTGTTGCTTAGTTTATACAATCCCAATTTTTCTTTCATTTTCATTGGTTCATTTTCATACGGGATGCACGTGTTTCTAGTTAATTTACTACTGACTCTCTTCACTTACTTATTCTCTTACTTGTTGTCTTTCTTATAGAAGAGCACGTGAACCATGGCAGTTAAAGCTACGACAAGAACCAGGATGGTACCAAGCACAGACTGATGGTGGACTAAAGGATAATGGCATTATTGTGTAACAACAACAGTCACATCAAGGTCATGGATGGCGGCAAACAGCTGTTGGAATGGTAAGGTAAACTGACCATGGGGAGGCACTAACAAGAAGCTAACTAAAAGGCAATGGAGGCCAATGGTTCCAAGCTCTCAGTATGGTTTGTATACAGCATAATAATATTATACCAGTAACTGGGTGATAATTAAATTACATAGTATAATATACATTGAATATCAGGGTCTTGGTCATGCTGATCCTTTTATTTTTATAGCATTAAAATTAATGATACTTTAAGATATTATAATATTATATTTTTTTCATGTAGGAGACTACAGCATTATTGTGGTTTGATTTTGCCTTGGTTTAAGAAGATTCATCTAAGCATTTTAGGTGTTTTTTTTTTTGTTTTTTTTTTCGTTGTTGTTGTTGTTGTTGTCTTGTATTTTTTTAAAAGGAAGTTTATTTTGAAAGCTACATCAGTAGTATTAAAAGGGTTTGAATTCTCACCAAGCAATTCAAGCCACAACTGACCATTAGAATTACAATAATTATAATTTATTAAGCTAAGTATTATCATTCCGGTATTCACAGCTAAGGAAAGTACACACCAGACATTTCCAAATAAATTGGCCAGGAAAAATTTAGCTTAAAATTAACATTTGAATTGCTATTAATAATCCCAAAATCACTGACCCAGCCCGGGAGGTCTGAATGCGGGGTACAGCTGGCCCAGGGTTTTCCTCCTAGGAGCTAGTGGACGTACGGGGAGGTTTTTCACCCAGCTGTTGTTCCACAACCCCCATTCAATCTAAATTGTGACTTTTTCAGTAGCATTTTGAGCAAAAAGTATTTCATGATGAATGCATAATTTTTCAAAGTAGCAGTGCAGTAATTTACAGTGTATCAAGTGACTTAAAACATTTTATCCTTGATTGGTGCATGTGAAAGTTTTGCTAGTCATTGAAATAAAATGGAAGAATGTTTTTAGTCATATGATACCAGTAAATATTGAACTGATCTACAAATTTATTTAAAAGGTGTATTCTTGTGTGTGTGCCACAGTTGAACAAACAAAGATTATGGCAAGAAATGGCAAATATAGCATATATCGATATAAGTGTTTTTCTTTTATTTTTATTTTTTGTCAGGATTGCTAAATTAGCAATTAGCATGGGAAAACAACAAACATTTCGCGACCCACCCACTGGTTTCCCCACGAAATGGCATCTGAGGAACGAACACAGAAATTCTATACTGATAATGCGTCACTACCCAGATCTGGATAGTGCTTCTGATTGGATGAAGCAAATTTTCAACCAATGAAAAGCTCTAACCCAGATCTGGGAAGTGATGTGTCATCAGTATGGAATTTCTGCGCTCGTTTCTCAGACATCATTTCACGAGTAAACCATTGGTGGTGCCGCAAAATGTTGGCTATTTTCTACGGCTATTGCTAAATTTGGTCTTCCTAATTTAAAATTATTTATTCAGTGAATTTGCCACCGTATAGCTTTCTTCAGTAGATTTTCTTGCCACTATTATCTTGTTTGTACAACATGATGAAGTTTAAGGATTTAAGTTTAAATTTTAGCGCTTGTGGGTTCTTGTTTCAACAAAATAGTAGTATGTATGTCTTATTGACCAAGCGTGAAGTCAAGGTGGCTGGATTTTGGCATAACGAGGCCAATATTCAGCCATTTTGATGAACAGGCTTGATCGTTAAGCGATTTATAATATGGCCAAAAAGAAAACTTTTTCATGCGGAACTGACGCAAGAAAACCCGAGAGGGCAAGATGGGCTCATTGGCCCGTAACAGCTCGATTTCGAACCATACTAATGCAACGTCAGACTTGCCAATTGAACATTTTAGTTATTTATTTGTTATTATGGTTTTGGTAAACAAAAATGAATATTAAGGCCAAATACCAAAAATGCACAAAACCTAAGGGTGTTGCAAAACCAACGTTGATTGATACGTTAACATGCCGTTCCAACAATTTTCAAAAAAAAATTCTTCCATTATACAGACTGTAGTAGGATTTGAGATTAGGGTCTTCTCGGGAACTTCTCGGGTGTGCCAAGCTATCGAGGACACCTGGCGCAAAAAAGTTCTCTTAATCGTTGATGGGCGAGACAAAAAACTAGCTAAAATTTTCTTGCATACCTTTTCTGATAGGTTAACATTTTTAGCGGCTGATTTGATGTAGTATTACCACTTTTTAACACTTTCAGCATTATTTTTATTCAGCTTTTAACTCTTATTTAGCTAGTCAAGAACAAGCGTAGAATTTTTGTCACAAGGAATTGTCGATTTTTTTTTTTAACAGAAGGCTGCTAAGAATGGTAACCTTACTCTCATTAGAAAGCTTCAAAGGCAATAACCGTTATGCTTGATTAACCATTAGTATATGAGGATAGACTATTTCTTTTAAAACATTTAGGAATGGTATCTACAGTCAACATCATGCTACCGGTGATGTTGTAGTTCCTAAAAAAGCCTCGTCACTTTTTTTGTCCTCAGCAGAACCCATAATGGGTTCGGCCAAATTTCTATTTTTGGGAAAGGATGCAAAAGACAACCATAATTGATGAGTAAGAGCCACTTACGCGATAGCCATTCTTAGCTTCACCTTGCAGTGAACCTGAAGTGAATTAGCAGATTGGAAAGGGAGATTAGAGAGGTTGGGTGTGGCAGAGCTCTTGCATTCATCAGGGCAATCAAAATCTCGTTAGAAAAATACTAAATTTTATTCGGTACAAATTGATTATTTGCAAGAAATAATGCGATTGACGTTTTAGAATTAGTACAAGTACATTAGCCAGTAGCAGTGGTGGGTAGCATGGTGTTGCTCTGTATTAGTTTACATTGTCTATAACCAAAGGAAGCATTTAAATTGCACAGCAATGAAATTTCAGTTAAATAATTTCAAACAGCATGCGCATAAAAGCTTTTTCGCAGTTTTAGTTTTTAGAATACGAATTTCCTGGGAATGTTATTTTTTTGCTAAATGCTTCCTTTGTTTATTTATGATTATATGATTATGTAAAGCAAGCTTGTTAGCAAATTAGCCAAGTTTAATTTTCCATCAGAATCAACTCGCAATCATAATCTTGTGGGCAAAAAAGTACAATGAACTATTCAGCGAAAAATTTTTTTATTGGCAAATTCTATTCCATGTAAAAAATGAAACCTGAAAATCCACTTTTCAATTGATTGTTTCACCAAGGTAATTGGAAACAAATTACTTATTGAAAAGTCATACGAAAGTAACAAATCTTGCAAAATGTTAGAAGAGACAAAAACAATCACATAAACAAAAAGTCATTAGGTTTTTTTTTTAAGGCTGAATGCATGACCAAATCTACGTTCGATCCGGACCATCTTACGAAATAACAGGGGACTGTGAACAGTCTAAAGTTATATATGCAATCATAAGTAATAAGCATAATTAAGCATAATTATTAATTAGCATAATTTTACTGGTAAGGCTATCAACAGTCTGCTTTTGCTTCACTGTTTCATCATCAGTTCAATGAAGAAAAACTAAATTAATCTTTTTTCTTGTTTAGCCCTATTGCATACTGCTAAAAATCGGGAAACGTAGAATCTAAAGTTTATATAAGCAGACTTTTGAATAGAATTGTTCTGAGTTTAGATGCTTTTATGTATATCTTGGTGTATGAAAATCATAAGAGTATTCAATTGTTTACAACTATTCAAGCTTTCAGCCAGCTTAACATTTTTTCTTTTTAATATTAGCTTTTCAGTGAATAGTGTCATTTTTTTCTTGCACACAATAACAGCGTCTTAGGACGTAGGACATCGGGCTTGAATTTTTTCCGCCTTATTGGTCTTTTAACACCAAGAAATACAGGTATTTGTGTTAGGTCATTTATAGTGCTAACAAGCTTGCAGTAGTTTTAAAATGTTAGGTTCTTATTTAATTTCAGACCTCAGGTGGCACACTCACAAGATTAGGAGCCCATCACTTGGGCAAGGTCATGTTTAAATCTAGCCAACCTCGTCCCTGCTGGGCTGTGGAAGCTCTGTCTCTGAGAAGGTGTGTTTCTGATGTCCTCTGAGATATTCCATCTGAGAAATCCTGGTCTGCTTTCTCTGATCCTTTTATTCATGCTGGGGGCAGTTGGGCATTTGGAATATTTGGCCGTTTGTTCCCAAGTGGGGAGGACAGCGTGGAGGAAGGTGAGAGTTTGCTCCTTAGGTTCTTAGGGTTTCATTCATTTTGTTATAATACCACACCTTTTTCCAAAAAGAACCAATTAAAACAATTAATTCGGCCCAGTAAGATGCTTGTCTTCAACAATATATCTGGGAATGTTCCACTGATCAGGATGAAAAACAGGGGTGCTAACATTGTGGCTCACGGAGTAGGTGTATCGAAGGAGGAGGCGAGGGCAAAGGATTGAGCACTTAATTCTGCCAGTCTGGTTAAGCTGGATTTTCACAAATGACATCAAATGAGCTATAGTCTTTAGGAGTCTTTCTAATGTGGGGCAACTGGTTAAGGATTTCTCGTCTAAACCTAAACCTCGCGCCGGCTTTTCAAAACTTCGCACAAGCAAAAATCTATTATTTTTGTCGTAATTATAATTTTCCATTTTTCGTTCCCATAACTGCAGAATTTCCTATTAATAAAAATTTAGATTTTTTCTTTGCCTAAACCATAATTATGAACAAAACTTCGCTCATAAATAGGTTTGATTTCGGCTTTAATGTCCCTAATTTCCAATCCAAATTATTTCAAAATTAGGAAACTAAGTTAAAGTTATGAATTCATTTTTTTCTCTCATGACAGCGACATTAGAAATTAGACCATTATAGGATAAGACTGTCAAGTTAGCTTGATCAATCAGACAGCTGTGGAAGTCTGTTTTGTGTCCTTATTTGTAAGAGGAGTGGAACATATTTCTTTGGACTGTCTGATAAATCAGGTTTATTTGACCTAAATACTTCACTTTCGGATAATCTCAAATAAACACTTAGCATCATAAACACTGATTTCGCTTAGTCATAACTTAAACATTGGGACAATTTCTCGGAGGTGACTTCAATCGGTACTTGAAAATCGGGTTTTCGGTTAGGGATTGGAACCTAATATTTGATAGTCTCCCTCGCAGCCGTTTTTGTCCCGTCACGCAACGCTCTTTCTTGGGGAGGAACGATGCATGACGAGAGAAAAACGGCCGCGAGGGAGAATAAATATTTGAGAGCATTATTTTATTTTTTAAAGTTCTGTTTGGCCAGTTCCAGTCCTTTAACGGAGTCCGATTTAAGGTATCCATTCCAGTCACGACCTTAACCACTTCAAGCAGCTGCTTGGCTGTTTCCACGCTGATTTAGAAAGCTACGGTCACAATCGTCACGCAATGCCCTTAGAGTCGGCAAGCGTGTTTGTCGTGACTACAGCCTTTAAAATCTCGAGGGAACATTTAAATTTTCATACAGAAAACCATCACAGCGAACTGCATAAATTAAGACTCAAAATCGAATCCAAATGTTTCAGTAAACATGAAATTTTACTAGTTTTTCAATTCTTTCTCGCTAATTTATCTAAGAAAAAAAATTAATAAACGAGTTTTTGAAATGCGCACATTTTTCGAATAATTTTTCCTGCAGGAAGCGAAACGATAAAAAAAATCTAACTTCAATTATTTACGGCAAAATAGCTTTAACCTTTGGCGAAATTTAAATTCAAACCTACGCGGCACAGATTTCATATAACTGCAAATTTATAGCATAAGAGTAGGCGATTTTAAGTTAAACGAAACATTTAGAAGCTCAATTTTCGTGGCACTGAATAAGTACCGCGTAAATTTTGGTTCGAATTGTTTCGCTTGATTACCTTTCAGATAATTTCGACACCCTACCATAACTAGAAATAACAACAAAAACAACTAAAGCGAAAACCTTATCAAATTTTTCACCACCAAATTTCCTTCAATTTAGTGATAAACCATAAACATTAAATAGGACAGCAGAAATCCAATACCAGGGGCTTTCGCAGAGGAGAGATTCTTATTGACTTGTGCTCTTTGGTAGAATTTGTGGCATGAAGGTTTGGTCAGACTGGTTAATTCTGCGTTCAATTCTCTGTCTTCACCTCTGACCGGAGATGCACTGAAAGTGAGTTTCACTCTGTAGCGCCCTTTTTTTTCTTGTCCATGACTCTGGATATTTTTTCACGATATATTGACTTTGCAGTCACGCACCTTCAATCAAAACAAATCTTAATTTTCACTACAAATTATTTTGGCTATTTTGAATTCCAAATTATTTTGGTGTGGTATTATGACAAAGTTGAATGAGACCCTGGGGGCATGAGGAACACACTCTCACTTTCCTTCACGCTGTCCACCCCACTTGGGAACGAGCGGTTGAATTTTCTAAGTGTCCAACTACCCCTGGCATGAATGAAGGGATCAGGTAAAACAGTCCAGGATTTTAAAGTTGGAATATCAAATAAGGACAGAAGAATGAACACCGACTTAGAGCAGAGTGGAAGCAGCCGGCAGGGACGGGGGAGGCTAGATTACTTTTTTTTTGTATTTTTTTATTGTAAATAAATGGACAACAGAGACAAGTTTTATTTCTTCAATAAAATGCTGTTATCTTCAGTACCTGTGCTATTTACTTTGTAATCCAACCACTTGAGTGAACCAGATAAATATAAAGGCTTCGACAAAATAAAACATTGCGCGCAGTAAAGACCGATTTTCACTAGCGACATGAACACAAGCGTCAGTTTAGTGAAGACATCAACAGCATAAGCAGAAACATAGGAAACCTGACGAACTTTTTATATTTTTCCGCCCTGAGAATTACTGCAACATAAGCACAAGCACAAGATAAACCAAAACCATGTTTGTTTTGTTTTGCTCAGCTCATATTGTGTTAATTCCTTACGACGAAAAAATAATAATTAGTTCGTCCGCTCGACAATTTTTGTTTCTTCTCAAACATTAATTTTCGTTTGATTTTTAATAAACATCAGTTGTTGATGAATTCACTAAACATAAGCCTGTGGTGCTCCGCAAGTAAAAACAATCGTTAAAATTACACTGTGTTTCCACTCCTAAAAACGTTGCCTGAAATGTTGCGGCCAAAAAAAAAATGCTTAAAATATTGTGGCGAAAAAAATCTTCAAAGTAGTAGAAACACAGTGCAAAGTTACTGCGCGTAATGTCTCACTGTTTGTCTGGGCCTTAACAATAAGCCAAGTTCTGCTTTAAGTACGATGAAGCTAGGACAACCTTTACGGCGACGGCGTTCAGAACGGCACTTGGGAAAAAATAATTTTGCGCCTTTAATTATCTAAACTTTTGGCATTTTTTTTTTCTAGTATCTGAGTTTTACCTATTAAATTATATGTCTGCTCTAACCAGGAATTGTAGTTAAACGAGTGGTTTTTAATTTGAATATCATGGCTAAGACTTTGCGTTCTCCATAAAACCTTCAATTTGAACATTAAATCCACGTTGTTTTGTATACAACAACGAAAAAGTAAACAATAAAACTAAAGCGCACGTGCATATGAAGCCTTTTGGTTGTGCCAATAATGCTTCCGTCACCATTATGGTTGTTTGAGCTCCAAGCATTGAAAAACGAACGAAAAGGAAGTTTAAATCTAAGACTCTTTCAGTGAGCGGCTTGTTTCTCATTCAAAAACCCCACAAAATACATGGGCACATAAAAATTTTTACTATGCTCTAAATGAAGCAAAACTTGTCTGGTCTTCTTCGCGGTCATTCTCTGATTTCAAGATCTTACGTGATAAACTCAAAAGAACGGCCGAAAAGAGACCACGAGTTTGAGACGAGTTACTGTGAATCACAATTTCAAGCTGCACATGTATTTATGAAATTGAATCGTCATTGAAAAACAAACCGCTAATCTTAAGGCCTACAAGTTACTGTGAACTTCCGGTCCCAAGTTATGACAAGTAAATTCTCCTCACTACACGCTGTGCATTAGCTTAACACCAGATCTGAGAATTTGGCAGTTGATCGAGAAGAAGATCAATGTGACTCGCTTTGATAATTTTAAAATTATTGACAAAGTAAAAGGAAATAACATGTTGGTCTTTCTTGGGACTGAAAAGATTGGGTGCATGTTTTCAAAATCTCCCTCCACTTTCCCTCCACGAAAATTAAATATTGAAAGCTCATTCTATTTTAATCGAATTTTACAAAGAATTTTGTTTCCACTTTATATGCTATTTGCATGAAAGCCAAAAAGCCTGTTATGTCAAGAAAATTAACCCTTTCGAGAATAAGTTACTAGATACATCAGACCGGAAACTGAGCCTTTTTCCACATGAGAGAACGTCTTAGGAAAAGCTGTAAAATTTCATAATAAAAAAGCTGTGCTGGTATATCAATCTGGCTGATGTATTTGGTTGTAGATTGAAATAATTAGCGGCCAGCTAGTGAAGCAATATATCATCATGTGTAATTCCAGAAAATATCCATACCGTCCCTCCCCTCCCCACTGAGGGCACTTTTGTTTTAGACCACCCCCACCCCTGGAATTTCCTTGGCTGGGTACCCCCTAGAGAGAATATTATTTTCCGTCCACAATGGACATCCAAAACACTGGCTAACAGTAAAGTAACTGTTAGTTGCTCAACAGGGCAGCTGCGTGATAGTTTTAAATATCTCACCAATCTTACTTGCAGCCCCCTGAAAAAGTCCTCGAAAAGCCACCACCACCCATCGGAAATTGTCTCCTTTTGCGCCCCCCCCCCCCCCCCTCCGTTTTAAATTGGTGTTGCCCTCCGATGGGGGAAGGATATTTTCTGGAACTACACTACGTTCAGTTAATTTACAGATATCATTTCTTGTTGGAAATCTCCTATTTTTTCAGAGGAGATGAGGGTAAATGAGGAAAGATTTTGAAGGCACCCAACAAGTTCACAGAAAAAATTAATGGATATAAGATTTAGTTCAGATATGCAATCTACCAAAGATACCAAATATATTTTTAAAAAATCAGATTTAAATCTACTGTACAGTAAGTTCTTTATTTGTTTGTTTGTATTATTTTTTGTGCGTGTGGAATTACTTGGCTACGTTTATTAAAAGCCAGCTCATTTCATTTCAAATAAAATATCAACAGGTAATCAGTAATTCAATTGGACAATAAGTAATATTTTTTGAACGGGCTGGTTAATAAGCAAATAAAATGACTTAAGAAGTCCTCTCCCCAGTCAGTCTGTCAGTCAATTGATTAATCAGGTTAACTAATTTCGTCAGTCATTAGTTAGCCAATAAAATTAATGTAGCAACTGAGTGAGTAACTCGGGCAAACAATCACTGAAATAAGACATAGTACTGAATCAATCACTAAGTTCAAACACTGAACTAGTCATTGGATCAGTCAAACAGAAAGCCTATCTGACACCTGGCAGTCTGGTATTAATTAGTCAACCACATGTTAAGTCAGTAGTCAGTCACATCAGCAAACAAGGCAACCAGACAGTCACTAACAAAGTCAACTACCTAGTCAGGCATTGAGTCAGTTCACCACTAAGTCAATCACATCAACAACAACCAAGGCAGCTAGAGAGTCACTAACTCAGTCAACACTCAGCCACAATTGGCCACAAAAGTAATGAGACCTAGGGTAACTTCAGAGAACAAAAGAATCCATGCCTCTCCCCTCCGTTCAAGTCAGTCAGTCACAAAGTCAGTCACATAAACAACAAACAAGGCCACTACACAGTCACCAACTCAGCCAACCACTCAGTCAGGCAATGAGTCAGTCCTCCACTAAGTCAGTCACATCAACAGCAAACAAGGCAGTCAGATGGTCAGAAACTCAGTCAACCATTCACTCAGGCATTGAGTCATTCCACCACTACGTCAGTTACATCAACAGCAAACAAGGCAGCTGGAGAGTCACTAACTCAGTAAGCCATTCAGTTAGGCAATGAGTCAGTCCACCACTAAGTCAGTCACATAAACAGCAAACAAGGCAGTCAGAGATAATTTTTTACCCAGATCTCTTGTTGACGAAGCTGAAAGCAATATCTGGCCAAGTAAGAAAATCAAATTTTTTTGATTGACTAGATTGTGAGCGAATGAACTGAGTGTTGTCATCTGCACGTGCTATATGGCATGAGCAAAAAAAAGAAGTAGAAATAAAGAAGTAGTTTTCCATCTCAATATAACTTGTAAAACCAGTTTTATCTTATCTTTTAAGGCTTTTTAAAACTCTCTCTCAGTGTCAATAAAGACTTTGAAGAGGGTAAAAAAAATTTTGCATAGAAGTTGACGGACACTGCTTTGAGGTTTTAGTGAGTAACTCAAACTCTGAGTTATTAAGTCAATCAAAAATGGTCAATGATTCAGTAACTCAACCACTGAATCATTAAGTCAGTCCGAATGGACAGCCAACCACTTACTCGTTAAGTCACTCAGACAAGCAGCTACTGAGTTGGTCACTAAAATATAATCCACTGAGTTATTAAATCACTCCAACAAACAACTACTAGAGTCAGTCGCCTATTGACCACTTGGTCATTAAGTCAGACACACAAACAGCTACTCAGACAATCACTCAACCACTGAGTAGTTAATATGCAAGTCAGACAAACAACTCAACCTGAGACAATCACTGAGTAAAGTCAGCGAGACATGCAAGCAGCTTCTGAGCAGGTAACTTAACAACCTGGTCATTTAGTCCGTCAAACAAAGAGCTACTTTCACCTTAAACCACCCAGTCATTAAGTCGGTGAGACAAATTGACAGTGAGTCAGTCACTTGATTGCTTAGTCTCTAAGTCATTCACACAACTGCTGGCAGAGTCAATTAGTCAACTGCTGAGTCATTAAGTATGTCATTCAGTTAGTGAGCCAGTCTCTGAACCATTGAGTTATCGTGTTAGTCAAACAAATAGCTAATGGGCCATTCTATCTACTGCTGAGTCACTGAGTTATTCAGAGCTCTAATCAGCTATTGACTTATAACAGTTTTGTGATTAAGGTAATTCCCTTGAAAACGATGTAGTATCAAGATTTTTTTTCAAACTTGGCACAATTGACAGCCATATATAGGACATTTTTACCGCGGCAGGATTAGCTCAGTCGGTAGAGCGCTTGACTGCTGAGCGGGAGGTCGCGGGTTCGATTCCCGGGGTCGGACCAATACTCAGGGTCTTAAACTAACTGAGAAATGAAGGTACTCCCTTTGCCCTGCAAACGGGTAGACCTTCGCGTGGCTCGGATGACCACGTAAAATGGCGGTCCCGTCCCCAGTAGGAGACGTAAAAATAGTGTCCCCAATTAGCACTTTCGTGCTAAATACATTGACACTCAAATAAAGTGCTTTTTTTTTTTTTTTTTTTTTTTTTTTTTTTGAAAAACTGCAAAAATGTTACAAACTTCAACATAGAGATTTCTGAGATCTATACAACCCCAATGAAAGGCATCTATCAAATCAGTCAAACAAGCAGTTACTGAAAATTCAGTCAGTGAACTGTGGAGTCTTTTCGTATAATCAGTCAGACAAACTGTCATTGCCTAGTCCTTAGGCCCCTTTGTCCATGCAGCCAATGACATGTTTTGGGTCACGTGGTCTGAGCAAAGTGGTGAGGCCTAGACAAAAATCCTCAAAAGTGAGACAGTAGTGAGACATTCTATGCAGTGGTCTTCAAGACCAAAGTTTCGCGTTTCAAGGTCTAAAATTATATCTTCAAAAGACACAGATGGGAAGGAAAAGTTCAATAGAATGCTCAGTTTTCTTTTAGGCTTTTTTTACAAAATTGTTCTTTGAAGAATTCAAAGTTTTCTTCACACGGTGGAGTGCTTGGCCTATTTTGAAACGCAACCAAGAAGTGAAGTTTTGGAAGAATTTTCAGGTACTTTTTGTACACTGTACTCAAGAAAATTATGTTTTGAAAAGGAAATTAATGTATTTACAAGTAAATACATTGTATTTCTTAGACGTTTTAAGCATCTTGAGATCGGCTTCAGTGCCCGACTTGAGATTTGTGTTGGATTTTCCCATTTGCTCTTAATCAACTGATTTTATTTGCGTGAACCGATCCATGAGCCAGTTTATAGTGTTATGCGAATTGCTTTTAAGAATTAATTTACGGGTTTTTAAATAAAAATATCTCAAAAAATAATTTTTCTGTCTGTTGTTGTGAATTCTTTCTTTGATAACAATATCACCTCAAAACACAATCCTAAGATCCTGAGACTAGATCTTGCTTCCAGAATAAATTTGTAAGTTAATTATGCTTTTCTTATTACATGCATCATTTCTGCAAAGATATCGGTGATTGTTATAAAATTTTTACTTTTAGTTTCAGTTCTTGGGCACTTTTCAATACTCAGCTAATGGGACTAGGCAAAAACAGTCACAGACGCTGAGTCAGTCTTTCAACTGCTGAGTTTTTAAGTCGGACAGACAAAAAAGTACTGAACAGCAGTCATCAAGTCAGTGAGGTACACAGCTAAGACAGTCACTTAACTGCTGAGTCAAAAACGCCAGTTAGACAAACAGCTGTAGACTAAGTCAGTTAATCAGTTACTCAACTGTTGAGGTATTGGGTCATAAGTCAGGCAAAGAGCTCTGACTCACCGGAATGTTGAGTCAATGAGTCAGTGAAAAAAAACAGCAACTTGTGGTAAGACAGTCACTCCACCAGTGAGTAGTTCAGTCAGTCACAGAAACAGCTACTCATGAGTCAGTCAGTGAACTGCTATAAAATCATTAGGTCAGTCAGAAAACAGCTACATGTACTAAAAACAGTCACTCAACCACAGAAATATCAAGTCAGTCTGAGAAACAGCGACATAGTCATTCACTCACACAGCTGCTTACTCAAGACAGTTACTTAACTGCTCCAGGGGCTTCATTAACTCCCAAAGTAGAAGGGCATATGAGGTAAAGTATATAGGCAGGTACCCCGAAGAGTGAGGGCCAGAGGCCCGAGCTTCTAGGGGGGTCCGGGGGCATGCTCCCTGGAAAATTTTGAAAAATTTGACTCCCGGGAATGCATTTTCCTGCATTCTGGAAAGTGCTCAGTCATTAAGCCATTTAGACAAACAGAAAGTGAGTCAGTTAGTCAACTGCTGATTAACATTAATAAGCTAGTTACCTGTAGGCAGACAATGAGTCAGTCCGTCAATTGCTAAGTCATTAACTCACCCCAGTCTGGCAAACCACTACTGAGTTAGTCCCTAGAACCCTGAATTATTTTATAATTGAGTCAGTCAGGCAAGAAGCCACTGAATGCTGAGTCATTTTAAAGTGAATTTGACAAACAGCTACAGAGTCAGTTTGTCAAACCAAATATGAAACATTAAGTCAGTCAGATACAGAGACAGCCACCTTAAGTCAATCAATTTCTGAATCACAGAGTCAGTCCAGCAAAAAGTCAAACAGACAGCATTCGCACACAGCTCTTAACATTAAGTCTGTTAGTCACTCACCAATGCGTCCCTGAATCATTTCATTAAAAATTTGCCTTTGGTTAAAACTGGCTGAACAAAATAATGGTCTACGCAATGAGAAACTTAAAGAAAACATGCAGCACAGTGCTGACTACAGTGTATGAAGTAGACTGTAACTTTCAAGTACTAACTTACAAAAAGATTCTTCCATAGATAAATAAAGCCATTTTGAATGTGAAAAACATAATATTTTCCATTTTAAATTGAGACATGTTAGTTCTTACTGAAAATTAAGAAGAAAGAAAAAAAGAAGAAACTGATCTATCAGCATCTTACAATATATTTCTTTGAGATCTGCCATTAAAAAAAATACACACAGATTGCATGTAAAAGTAAGAAAGGAAATTTCCCTACAATAAATACATGCATCTCGCAAGTAATATAAGCTGCATGTAATTGTTAGTGTAAAATTTTACAATGTTTTTTTGGGTGTATTTTCCCTGTAAATCTGCCATATTGCACACAATTTACACTCATGTACATGTAAATGCTGCAATTCCTATGGTGTGTAGTGTAAGTCAGTCAGGCTAACAGTTATTGAGTCAGTCAGTCAACCACTGTGAGTTACTCAAAACCAGTCTAGCACTGAGAGTTACTAAGGTGGTCAGTCAACCACACTTTAAAGCGGTCAGATGATCAGCCCACCGTAAGACGCTTGCATTTAGGAGTTTGCACTTGTATTTTTCAGTCAGTTATTCTGTCATGTGCACAATGTCTGAGGCTATTGACCTATTTTTTTTTCACAATAATTCAGTAGGAATCTTGAAGGTAGATTTATACATATCTGTACTAACTGGCAAAAATTAATCTAAATCTTAGCAGAACTTAGCTTTTGAAAAAAAAAACATCACTGTAAAACAGTTGAACAAAGTCAGTTAATACTAATCCAGTAGAAAACTAATAGTGGTCAGGATTATTTAGCCTAAGTTCACTCCTACAAATATTGATTATAATCAACATTCTTGATCGAGTGAGACCAAATCAGTGTTGATACAGTGGCTGTTGTCTGTAACCATGTTCTCCAGTGTGTAAGCTCTAGTGAACATAACTTTACATGTTGTAAAATGTTTGTAATTTCAGACGAACTTTAACAGAGAGCTGAGTGCTTCCAAAAGATCCCTACAGATAAGTAAACACATTAAGAAATTTTATTATATTTCTTTAAAAAATTTGTTCTGTCCTGATCAAGCATCAATTTGTAAAATAAAAATAAAAATTGCAAAATTAATGTTGCCTGCAGGTTGTAAAAAGTTGTTTTACTTTATTTGTTTTCCAACACGGAATTTTCCTTGAACTGCCAAAATTATTTTTTGTTGTTGTTGCAATGCTTGAAAAATGATAATGTCTAGTCCCCCCTCCGTGATGAAATAACTGCATGTAATGCATTTGGTACTAATTTCTCACTCACACTAAGTTTTTCCTGGATTAGTTTAATCAAACTTTGGACAAGCTGACCAACAGTCTTGTTTATCTGGTTCACTCAAGAGCTGGATTACAAAGTAAAAGATAAAGCACATACAGTACTGAAGATAAAAGCGATGATCTTGGCCACAGAATTCCTGCTCCACTCAGAATGTTGCACCTAATCTGGAACAAAAGTTTAAATAAATAGTTAACTTTTTTTAGTAATAGTTACTGTCCAACAAAACAAAAGTAAGACCCATATAATTTCCTTGAATTAGAGTGCTCACTAAAATAATGCTTGAAAAGGTGCCCTCCCTTGAACCATAGCAAGTGCCCTTCCTTGGCCATAGCAAGTGGCCCAGTAGCATCTCAAGCAGCCTGTATGTCAAGCCAGCTTACTGTAATTTATTGAAAATGCCAAAGGACTGCTAATAATGAAATTAAAGAAAATAGATTTCTCTATGTTCCAACTGTAACCCATCATTAATTTTTCAATTTCTGCATTCATTCCCATTTTTCTTTTGTTTTTTGTTTCTTGTTTTAGAAAATATCACTGCAACATATATTACTATCAGCATGAACTATCCTAAAATGCCTAGGGCAAAAATTCATCTCAGTGGTACAATGCAGAGGAGCTATGAGGAGGACCTAAAAAATTGGATCAGTGTAGAGCTGTCCAGAGTTCAAGCCTGAATGCTATTATGTAGCGCCCCCAATGCAATGTTCTTAGGGGTTTTGCCATGCATTCCTGTCACATGAACTTCTACTGAAACAAGGTGTTAAAAAAGTACACCAGTCACAGTGCACTTCCAAATCTCACAAGTGACAGTGCACTTGGGACCTTAAAAAAATTTGGCACGAGACTCCAGAAAGCAGTTTACGGTATATTATATACTGGGTAGTGAAGTTCTATCCCATTACCAACCAAGAAAACTTTGGACCAAATCATCATCATAGCTCCATGCTGGGTGACTGTACAATCCATTCAATCCATTAAAAAGAAATAAAGATTGATTTACCTTGTCATTAACTGTCCTGTGAAAATTGGTGTTACCGTCAGTCAACTTTTGTAACGCGTCATCCCCAATCTGTGGACTAAAGTAAATAAACAGAAGTTCTAAGGAAAACTTGTCAAAAGTGGGCAACTTAAAATAGAGGCACTTAAGTTGTGGCATAATTCCTGCACTTAACTATGTTTACCCCTAACCCTAACCCCCTGCCCTCCCAACAACATATATCCAAAACCAACAATGCAAGTGGAGCAAAAAGATAACAAAAACAACAACAATAAAAACCAACCAGGGAAATTTTATGCTTCATGCAGTCAATTCCAAGCATGCCCAAGCCACTACATGTACCAATGGATAAAGGTAGGGCCAGCACATTTTTTAGAAAAACCCTACATGGGACATGGGACATGGGACAATACCCCAACCCCAGGACAAAGCAAACTATAAATCACAAATCAACAGAGTGAATAAATGAATAAAATGCCAAAGAAATGCTGATGAAAATTCATAGAATACTGGCATCCTGGGAGTTTTTCAGAAATTTTGAAGGGACTCAGACCATCCAAAAGGTTATTAATAGTGGAAAACGACCATAAATGGTCAAGAGTTTCTCTTCAAATTCTGCATAAATCTTCCTTAACTGGCCCTCAAGGCCTTTTCTCTTCAATAGGTTGCTCTTCTCTTTTCTTTGCAGTGGCCATGCTTGACACTTTCACTGAATAAGTTCAGTGATGCCATTAACTAAGTTGTTGATTCTTGATAACTCGAACCTCGAGTTAGTTTGCACCAAAATCGTTTTCCCCTGGATTTTCTTTAATATATTTTACCCTTGGTAACTCAAACATATTATTTATTCTTGCAAAGTCAATTTAAAAGTAATTTTTGTTTCCCTCCAGATTATTTCTATATTATTTTACCCTCTACATCTCGAACTATGTTTTGAGCATGTGAAAGTAAAAAAAAGACAGCGTACTGCATTCTGCGTACTGCATTCTGACCACCTTGACGTGTTGCAAACATAATTATGGAGGCTGATGTTGATTCTTACAAGTCTATAGCCTTACAGCCGTCTCTCCTCGCTCCTTTCTGCGACAGACGTTTCGACAAGGATTGAGGAGACACAGCTGTATTCGCAGGTTAACAAATCTAATGTGAAAAAGCTTTCCAAAATAATTGCTGGCAAGCCTCATGCGGGCCAGCACACTATTGTCTATTAAAAACAGTGGGAAAAAGCTGAAATTTGTCGGATGTAAGATCAGAAGCATACGCAGTTGACCTGTTTTGTTATTATCTAGGCTATTCATTCCATTTTCATTTAATTTTTTTACAATTTAATGTGATTTAAATGTTCAAATTACAGTAAAAAAATGTTTTAGTTTAACTTGAACTCCTAATAACTTAAGCCTCTTTTAATTATCCCTGGAAGGTTTGAGGCAGAGGGAGGGGGAGAAAAAAAGCAAAAGATATAAGGGCAGGGTGGGCCTTTTCGAAATAAGAACTAGTGTAACTGTGGAAGGTGTGAACCCAGGAGTCATTTCAAAAGAAGGTTAAATTTGATCGTCCAGGTGAATGTAGTCCTGAATAGGACTGTTGTTGTTGACAGTGACTGACATTTCGACAACCTGTGCGGCAGTCATCTTCAGGGTCAAAGTGAGTTGTATCACGTCAGTTGATTGTATTATACTCTGGTTATTGATCTGATTGGTCAATTATGTTGCGATGTTATTGGTCATCTTTCAGTTAAGCCGTGATGTTATTGGCTATAAAGACTCGTAATCAGTACTTGGTGCATTTCGATATGGACGTCTATTGTCACAGTTAAACAGTTGTCTATTGTTAGTCAAATTGTCAGTTATCCAGTCGTTCTCTCCTAGTTATTTTTGCTTGATCTCGTCAATAAGTCGTTTGTACGGCGCTGGTAACTGTTGGCCACGATTCAGTGAATCACTGAATTGTATATCAAAACAGAAACTGTCATTTTCAAAAGTGGTAGAGAGTAATAAATTGACAACTTGACAAATGCTCCCAGGGGGGATGGGCACGCTTTGAACTGACTGAGCCATAAATTTAGAATCTTTGTCATTTCTATGTTACTAGAGACAATTCGTCACATGAAAATGACTTTTATATTACAGTACACATTTATCTGTCTTAAAGTTTTAAAACACGTTAAAACACATTGAAAAACGGCGACTCACAATAAACTTCCAAAGCATTTTTAGGTACTTATCGGAAAGAAATTAGAATAATAAACAAAAAAAACATAAAGGCTTTCGTAAATTTAAGTTACTTTATCGTATAGTATGAAAATAACGGCTACAAACCTTAGAAAACACAAAGCATGCCACCTTCAACACAGAAGACTCTTCTTTCCGGGCGCCATCTTTGATTCTTTTGATACTCGTCCCCAGTAGCTGAAACAAGTGCGCGGTCACTAAATATCGCGTGACTGACAAATACGATTAGAGCCTTGGTTCCTCCGACCAAACAAACAAACAAACGCCTCTTAGCTCCAACAAACGCCCCCTCTTCGCTGTTAAAATTGTATCAGACGCCCCTCTCTAATTTAACACCCCTTATCTAATAGACGCACCCTTTGAGACTTACTCCAAAATTCTAGGAATTAGCAAAAACGAGCAAAATCAAAATCAATTTATTCAGTTTCTTGATTGATTAGCAAGGCTTTGCGCATTTCATCTTGTTCACTGTCCAGTTCAAAGCCAGAGACGGAATAGACTAGCGATGGTAACACAATAACCCTGAGCAAAAGTTCTGACATCGATGTTGCGATTTGAAAGAGCGATATGGATCTATAGAAGTCTTATACATATCAGTTGATGGAGTGGATATTCAGTTATCTTTGAACTCTCTTGATATTTTTGCTGGAAGCATATTACAGTGAAACTTCTATTAAGCGGACACCTTCGGGACCTTCCCAAGGGTCCACTTTTAAAATAAAGGGTGTCCGCAATAACAGCGCAATGATTGCGCAATGTTTGTTAACGGTTAACATTCAACGGTCACTCTGTACTGTGATAAAGTTCCGGGTGTTGTTAAGGAAGCGACAAATCAGATACACAGCTATTTTGCGCCTCTTTTTCCAAGAAAAAAGTTAGCAAACAAAGAGTCCCTGAATCCTGTCATAATCATAATTTAGGGAAAAAAAATGATTCAATTCCTAGGATCATTTCATTTCATGTTTTTAGTCAGGACAACTGAGAAATACTCTCTCCAAAGAGCCTCAGCTCTATAGGAAACGTTCGTAGCCAAAACCACTTCAGGCAAAAAGGGAAGCGGGTTGGAATTCCCCTCTCCCCATTCCCCCTTCCTTTTAGCTTCCAACCACGCAATCTAACAGTGTCAAAAGCCATGAACTCGGGAATAACAGACAAGCTAGATGTAATACCTTAAAATAAGCTATTCTGCTTTGCTAGGATAGCCTCAAACAGACAATCTTCACAGAAAGTGACACACTTACCCCTAGCCTGCGTAGCATGGCGGTTTTGTCGAGAGCTCGACTGAGCGGCGAAGCCGCAAAAATGCGCCCAGACCGCGTGCAAACGAGCCAATCCGCCCCAATCTCCTCGCGGTTTCTCTGCCCTCGCCCGCCTTTATTAGGGACCTTAAGCGAGGACGACGACGACGGCAGTGAAAACGTCGGTAAAAAAATGAATTTGCGTTCTTTCAAAGTTAATCACCCGCACAATATGTCAAAGTGCAGGCGACTTTTCCTGAAGTTGAATTCTTAAGGATTTTATTCAGGTTCAAAAAGGGGAAGCAAAATTCGTCGTATGTCCACGTCCTCCATAAAACGGCAAATTAGGAAGTTTCACGTCGTAGTCGTACAGTGGACGTCAAAGAAATGTACTAAAAATTGTGATGCACGTGCAGAGCTGTTGTTTTGATCATTAAATTAAACCTATTGTTTTTTGAAGTCGTCGTTGTGGTCGTCGTCGTAGTTAATTAAGCTCACCTATTATTCAGCGCGCCCAACCAAAACGGCCATGCTACGCAGGTTAACTTACACCAGTCCACGTTCCCAAGTCCTGGCTAGTACCTCGCACATGCGCAAAGCCCTATCCGTACCCGAGCAAGTCCGGCGGCTACGCCATGCTGATGAGCCCTATAAATATAAGGGCAAAACAGCTGTTCATGGCCGTCACTGGACAGGTGGATGGCAGTGCGCTTGCCTGACTTTTTGGTTAGGCCTGGTGCAAGTGCTTGCTCTTAAGTTATATCCTGAGACCTCTAAGTTCTTCTCAAACATGTCAAATGCTGTTTATGGTGTGAAAAGAGTCACTATTTTTCCTACGGATATCGGTTTGCAGAAATAAGTAAAACAAAACTGATATCGGTTTGAATCAGTTATTTAGGAGGAAGCTGCTTGCCTAGTCCCTAGACCTCACGGGCCTTATTGACACGGCGGCCATCTTGTCCCTAGAGACGGAAAAAAGTTTTGTATTACCACCATCGACCAAACATCGACCTCGCAGTGAAAAAAAAAAACATGAGAGAGAGGCTATAAGACAAAGCTATACTTTAATCTCTCGGGACAAAATGGCACCCGCGTGACAAAGGCCCATTATTCCACACGGGCAATGCGTTCGGGGTCACATGGTCCGAAAGACCGCTCGGATACGTCACCGAGGTGAATTAACTGAGAAGGCCTGAGAAAACGCAGTGCGTGCAGGGACTAGGCTCGTCTAGGCAAGGAAGCTGCAAGGTAGCACCTTGCAAATTTCTGAAGGATCGATCTTGAGAAACACACATTAAGGCTAAAAGAATGAATATCAATAAATGAGGTTTAGTGACTTTTTATTTCAAAAATAGGTTGATTTAGCAACAGAACGGGAACGTCAGTTGACGACGGCGCGCGCAAATCAAACAACTGGCTTGAACTGGTAGTAGAGCGGCAAATTGGGCACCGGAAGTCGAGTTTAGTCCTTTCTGCGCGCTTTCCCGTCATCAAATGAAGTTCCCGTTCTGATGCTAAATTAGCCTAATGACTTGCAAGGCTGTGAATAACTAATAATATCTAACCAGTAAACTGATAATACTGACCAAATCTTGAATATCATTTTGCCTGACTGAGGCTCGATAGCAGCTAACAGAAAAGTGCTAATTTCCCAGTCTGGATGTTCCACAACCAGCGTTTTGCTGCTTCCTAGAATCGACATGATTAATTTTTAGTGAACAAACGCAACAGGACGGGAAGGAAACAAGACCGCAAACTTTGTTTGGAAAGCATGACAGTAATTTTGTTTTGAAAAAACTTTCCACCAAACGTCAACATCCCTGACACAGATTTTTTTGTAAAAAAAAAAAACAGAACAAATTAATGTTAAGTAAATAACACGACAAAACACGCAAGTTAAAGCCCTGTAACGTTTGTCCCGCCACACAAGAATTTTACCCGCGTCTTTCTCTTCTTTCTGCCATCCGTTGCGTAAAGTCACTGGTATCACTTGTCAAAAAGGGTTTCATTCAGTCCAGAGCGGCGAAGTATTTCTATATTTTCACTTAAAGAGATTATTACAAGAAAGAGATAATTGTTTAATTCAAAGTAAGTTGTGAGAGTATCAACATTCGCGTCACGTTTGAACAAAGTAAGTATGTGCACAGGCTTTCCAACTCCCTCACTTTGCATTGCCGCGCAAGTCACCGGCTCACTTCTATCCACCCGCTGATATAACTCACCAGAGCCAAAGCTTACAGGGCACCAAAAATAAAGTCTCTGAATTCAACATCCGCGACTTATTCTTAACAGGGCACCCAACATTTCCACTTGTACGGAAACTGCACTCCAAACGCACCGAAGGTATAAAGAATACCGTGGACATTAATTTGCTTGGGTGGCACAACCTACGACTGTAGAAAAGATTGCAGTTTGTGGCAATGTCTCGCCAGAATGCGTTCTCCTTCTAATACATCAACCGAATACGCCTCGTGCAGAATAACTTTTGTTGTAACACCAGTTGATGAGTTCTCAGCCCTCCAAGGAATTAAATCCACAGACACATTGTTATTTCTAGCTCTTTTATACCTGCCTCTATTCTTATCCCAGACTTGCGAGTGTCCAGTTCACTAAAGGTTTGAGAGGTGGCTGAGTCTACAAGGGTTAATCAGACATCTGCGTCTGATCGTGAGAATATCTCCCATGCGATAAGCACCAAGAAGTGTCCCTGCATGAAAGCAAAATAGATATCAGTTATTAGCAATTATTGGATAAGGCTGAGTATAATATGCATGATGAATTACGCAGATCGACGAGGGTATTATCCGCTAACGCGGATAACTTTCTCTGCGAGCCTTTTATAACCTGAAACTGGATCTCGTCAGTCTTAGGAAACAATCTTGGAAATGCCGTTATGACCGAAAACCTTTTACAAAGACCTAGAAAGCTTGATGGAAGGTTACGACGTAAAAGGTTTGTTTGTTTGTGAAAGTGCAGTTAGGTTATAATAAAAACCCCAATTGTCAGGAGGCAATAAGTTGGCTATTTAACAAGCGTTGCAGAGGATTTAAACTCGGGACAACCGAGAACAAATCAAGACAGTGGCCAGAACGGGACTCGAACACGAGATCGCCGGATTACGAGTCTAACGCACTGAATACTCCCTCCTGAAGCAAAAAGTAGGTGATGAAGTTTCCTATAATTAAAACGATAAGTAAAATTTAGCTGCAAAGGTTCAACTGGAAACAAAGAGCTCAAAATGTGTTAGGATGCCGTGGTCAGCGAAACTGTAGGGAGCCGGCTTAAGCAACGACGACAACGACAACGACAACGACGACGACGACAACAACGACGACGACAACGACGACAACAACGACGACAACGACAACGACGGCGGCGGCGGTGAAACAGAAAACGTCTCTCAAAAAGTGAATTCACACTGTTTCAAAATTCGCATTGAATGTTTCAAGTGTTGGTGAATTTTTCTGCGGTTGAATTCTAAAGGATTGTATCTACGTTTAAAACAAAAGAATCAGAAAATCGTTGTCTTGTGTTCACATCATCCAGAAAACGTGAAATAGGAAGTTTCACTGACGTCATAGTCGTGCAACTAAGGCAAAGAAATGTATAAAAAGGCGTGCTGCAATATGCAAAGTTGTTGTTTTGCTAATCATTAGCCTATTGATTTTTTGCCATTCTCGTTGGCGTCGATATCAAAGCTGCAAGCGTCGATCTTGCATTCATATTTTAAGTCCTAACAGTAAACTTTAATTCAAAAGATCTGCCAGCTAAAACCTCAGAAACAGACCTGAGATCTGTGCTGCTAATAAAAACTAAACAAATTTAAGTGAAGACATGATCGTTGCAGTGGTAATTGCAATTTAAGCAATTGTCAATTAACCCGACTTCAACGGGATTCGAACTTATGGCCCCTGCGTTAGCGCTGCGGGGCTCTACCAACTGAGCTACAAAGACCTCACCCCACACATTGGGAGCAGGCCAACTTGTTGAGTTTGTCTTAGCACGTGAAAGGAAGTGAAGAATCCAGCCAGTTTTATTCATATTTGCCGCACGTCGGCAACTATCAGTGAATGTCAAAGAAATTATAGGAAGACAGTTTATTCTCGCAAAGGGAGCGGCCGAAGGCCGCGAGCGAAGCGAGTTTATAATCTCTTTGCGCGTGCGTGGATCACGTGAACCGCGCGTGGTCTTAGCCAGATGCAAAATTCGATGCGCGATAAATGTACCAATCTTTCTGTGAATATATGCTTGGCAATGACGTCATGTAGCCCAACGTCATGGAGAATTTTGCGTTTCCAGGCAACATGGACTTTGCCGCTGATGACCGGCGAATTTTAATGTATTATCCATGAAAGGGTCAGGTGTTTTCTTTCATGAATATTCATCTATGAAACAATGTTTACAATCGGTGAATCACGAGCAATTTCCGACTCACATGACACAGAACAACAAGCACAACAAGTGGCTGGAAATCCCCGATTTTTAACCGAAACTCCTCTGGAGAACGCCGACTAAAATTCGTCGCGAGTGGAGAAGACGACGACGACAAGAAGCCGCGTGCAAAGCACGGAGAACATCGCTTAGAACAGCAAAGGCAACGTCGTCAACACAGCAACCACAAACATTTACAGAGGCAGCGACAAAATACTACAATTACACTGCAGATGGAGCCGATGAAGAGAGGGAACACCGACTGCCGACGCTTCAAAAAGCGATGAGGAGATCAGGCTACGCTTACAGTTTACATGATGATACATTCATCTAAGCATGTAAAATCAGCCTTCTAGGATCATTGGACGTAATTTCCGGCGACATTTTAGGTCATAGAGATGGAAGGATTTTGATTATTTTAAATTTCTGTCAGGTGTACGAAGCTTATAAAATGGCAGCGCCTTCGACTTCGACTTCGAGCAAGGCTTGCAAGTAAGTCACGAGCTAAAAATGCAAATAGTGAATGCAGGAGTCTTCTGCATACTCTTCTCGTCTCTTTTACCGTTGCAATTCTCGATTTATTGCGTTCATCTGCCGCTAAAAGCCAATTTTAAGCCTGTATTATTTAATTTAATTTTATTAAACTGTGTGTGTTTTTATGCTTCCCTTTAGTGCGGTAATGTTTTGGACACACGATCATGAAGCCATTCTTTGCAGAGAAGTCGTCAATGTAAATCCCTACACAAGTGAGAAAGGGTCAACGCAAAGAAGCAGTACGTGGGAAAAAATAGCAGACACCTTGAACAAATGCACTGTGCCGAAATTCAGGGTTGATAAGCGATCAGTCCGAGACCACGTGGGAATCCTTGTTTACAAGCATAAGAAGAAACTTCTAGTGGAGGAAAAAGCAACTAATATAACTCCCGATGAGCCAACGGAACTGGAAAACCTACTGGATATGATCATCGCGTTGGAGGAAAGTGGCGAAGCGGAATAACAGGAAACACAGGGAACAGCTAGCAAAAAACTTCAATACGATCGGGCTAAAGCGGAAGATGTTAGACTAAAAGCGATGGAGAAGCTGTCAGAGACGAAGAAAAGAGGTTCATCAGCGGATGAAAGCGATGACAAACCAAAGTGTCAACGAAGAAGTGGAGGTGATGCTATCGAATACTTAGCTGAGAGAGCTAAAGTAAGTGATCAACTGAAAGAGGAAGACCTAAAGACGAAGAGAGATCAGCAAACTCTCTCGAGAGAAAACATGGAGGTTTTGAGTAAACATCAAATTCAAATGCAACAGCAACAAGCAGATATGCTAAAACTTATGCAGCAGCAACAGCAAGAAAGCCAACAGCAGTTACTCAACGCTCAAATGATGATGATGCAGCAGCATCAGCAGCAGTCAAAGGCTTTGATGGTGTTATTGGAAAAAATAATAAATAAGTAGTTATTCAGTGTCTATAAAGAAACACTTTCATATTCAGTTGTTGTTGTGTTGTTAAGTTGAACTTGAAGCTTTGCTTCACATAAACAGTCTCTTGAGTAATGTTATTCCAGGCCATTTATTTCCTTCAGTGTTAAAGTTGCTACTACTGTTTTAATAACATATATATTTCTGGGAGACAGAAAGAACACATTTTAAAACCTTTTGTCATACAATATCTCTTTACAGTTCTTCAGTTTATATATTATCCAGCTTTTGTTTTGTTCTCAAGCTGTAAACTTAGAGTTAGCGAAAATAGTCTTGCAATGATGGAGGGTCAACACCAAACTACTCAGCAGTTGTGTTGGAATAAAGACAGGTTAAAGCGTTTCGTAGAATTGCACAGAATACATCTTACCAACTTGACTTTAACCTATCCTCAAACTCTTTTTAAAATCTAGAAATTTGAAATAGTTGATGATGTCTGCGAATAACCACTCTACAGATGCACGTACTGCACTCATTTTTTCTTTGAAAATTTCCATTTGTCTGGTTAAAACCCCAACTCGGAAAGGAGCTTGGAGGTGGATTCTAAGCGGGTAGGCTGGGTCACCATATAAACACATTTCTCTGCCGGCTGGACAGAAAGCAAAATTTTCCCAACCGTCATACAGACCAGAAACTGCCAACGTTCGTCAACAAGCAAAGGAATTTCCCTCTTTTCCACTCGGAAATTGGCTTTACATTCGGCTGGGTCTTCATTCGCGAGGGAAAACTTTTCATACGCCGAGTGAGGAAAAGGAAGATTCCTCGGCCTGTATGTATCGTAAAGCAGAACAAACTCTTCTTCGTCTATGATTTCTTCTACTAGGCACAAACAAAACATTTCTTGGACTTTCTTAAATGATGCCATGGCTATTTCTGCGAAAGAATTGCCGAAGAATCACACTGATAAAGAGCGGTTTGCAGCCGCGTCGTCTTGCATCGCGACGGAGATCTTAACTTTACTTTTCGCGCGCAAACGACGGCGTTCTAGTTTCAGTCCTTTATCAGCCACCGCGTTCTAGAAGTCGTCGCGCCCCAGATCTTAAAGTCCCTAATTTAAGCACAAGAGCAAATATACTCACGTTTTGTACCGAACGTCAAACTCGCAAAACCCACGTTCTCGACGCGACCTGGTGACACCAGAACGACGGCGTGAGCATGTGCAACATGTCTCCTCTTTGAAAATTTACTTCCGGTCGCGTCTTACAGCCGTCGCGTCTCGGATCTTAAAGTCCCTTATCTTCTTCGATGCAACGATAAGCGGCAGCAACAGTTACACGATCTGTACAATCTACGTCAAGAATATCTTTCTAACGGATTGAGGACAGCCTATCAGTCTTTACACCATGAGCAACATTGGCTTTTACAGTAAGCTTTATTTTACAATGAACAGTTTATAACACCGATAATGTGTGACATGTAGGGAAGCGTTACATTTGTAAACAAAGTCCTTACTGAACAAAATTTTCGTTTACAATTTTTATTACATGACTTCTCCAAAACCATCCCACGTAAAAATATATATCCATGTTTAGCAGCCTTATACATAAACACAGGTGTGTCTTTTAAGTCAAACATAACAAAAAATTATTGTTGCTGGCCTCCTATTTTAGATATCCTATTTATTCGAAAAGAACATCTGTGTTTCGGATCTCCTCACAACATTAGTGTGTGACATCAGGAGCCATAGGCTCCTGGTGACATGTGTTACAATGCCAGAAAAATTAATTATTTTACCCGTAAGGGACAATTTATCAAGCCATTGGGCTCTTTCAAAGAAATCAGAGGGAAGTGACATATTATATTCCATCAGCAGGATATTGTTTCTAGAAATTAAACGACAAGCATACAGGGTTTCGTATAAGATCAATCCATTCTGTGCTTTACATTCACGATATATTGATGTAATAAATGGGTGGCGAGGATGGTTGTGATGGGTTTTTGGGCATTTATTTTGTGTACCGGACACAGATGACGTAAAACAAAAGAACAACCGTCTTGAAACAATATCAAGCAGATTTCCCCTGAACAGAAAACAAAGAAGTCTTTTGCGTTACGTCATCTGTGTCCAGTACACGAAGTTTTGAGTGGAATTGGGAATCCGTTAATATCTGGACAAATTGTCACTTTATTTGGTCAGGGAAAGTGTACATTTGACTGTCAGTCTGGGACTTTCAAGAACTATTCCTCTGAGAGGGGGGCGTAAGGGTTTGCGGTATTGCAGTATTGAGTTATTTTTGGTGCGGTGTTGCGGTAATTTTTATTTCAAAGTACGGTATTGCGGTTTTCAGAGTCCAAGCGGTGTGAGGTAAGTTTAAATTTTATGTCGCGGTAGTCGGTGAAAAAATTGTTGTGTCGCGGTTATCTGCTTCTTTTTCATGACAAGAGGATACCAAAGGTCTTCCACCCTTGCATGGGTATTTGTTTCTCATTCATGTACACAAATAAATGCGAACACTTTCATAAATGATTTGGTACTCTTTACAGGGATAATTCAGTGCTAATGAGGGTACCACATATTCAATACTCATCATAATCACAATTCTCCTCAACTGCAACCTTAATGACGTTGCTACATTTAATTTCTATTTCAGTCTAAGTCATTATATATGTTTGCACCTTACTGTTAAAAACAATTAGTTGTCAAGTGTGATTATCATTCATGCCAACTCTCCCGGATACGACAACAATCTCCTCCCGTACGGGTCACCAAATCTCCCAGATAAAATCGAGTTATGAACTTTTCTGTGCTTTAATTTGGAATTTATCTTATTTTCTCCCAAAATCCGAATTCAAAATTCCCATGAAACATTGGCTACCCTTCCTTAACAACATCAACCCCATTAAAATCCCAGAACATCCTTTTTAACGACAGAGTACTGGGTTCAAATTTACTCCAACCAAAAGAAGATTAAGTACATATTAGAGTCAGTGTTGAAACCCGCCCTCCCAAGCTACACAATTTACTCCGATTTTCTCCCCCCTTCCATCCCTGACATTTTATGGGCATCCCCCCGCCCCGAGCTTCGCGAGTTTCTGCGATACACGTATTTCTAGTTTGACAATCTGAACAATTAGTTCATGCGTCAGCGTCCGTGCCGAGAGCAATTCTAGCCTCTCTCCAAACTTTCCGCGTGCTCAATATCTCGACATACGCACTGCTGAAGCATGAACTAATTGTTTTATAACATTATCAAAGCGATCAATGCAGCAGTTAACTTAAAATTTTATTATTGTAGGGCGCGCTCAAAGCAGTGACTATATTTTTTTTCCTCGCAGTTAAGCTTATGTTTTTATCCTGAAACTGAGAGAAAGTCTACTCTAAAATGATTGTAAAATCCATATTTAGGTGCCGGAAAACTATTGATTCACCGACAAGTTGTTATTGAGAGAAAACAACTTTGCAAAGAATGAGCTCACGCCTTAGCCCGCACAGCTCGCGGAGATGACAACAAGTACAGCAACACTAACCTCTTTTCCTTACTATCGGTTAACAAATTCAAATGTTTCCTCTTAAGTTTCCTTATAAAACAAATGGTAAACTTTTCATCGTGTACTGTTGAGTTATGGATGCACTCAGGCGACTCAGGATTGTTAAGCTCAGGACAACTCGAGCAATTACTAAAATTCAAATTAAGAAACTATCGCTTCTTCTGAGTTCCTACTTTCATGTGATATAAGTAATATATCAAACATGAGATCATAGTTAATGGAGGTGACTATGATGAGATGCAGTGTTTCATCACCAGATGAAACACCGAGAAGAGAGTTGAAAATACGACGCGCAGCGGAGTATTTTTGACGAACTTCGAGGTGTTTCATCTGGTGATGAAACACTGTGTCGAATGTTTGATATTTCTTCTCAAACAAAATCATTTTTGAAGGAGAAATTAAGGATGCAAATACTAAGCAGTGTTTCATCCGATTTCCAAACACTCATTAAACATTAATTTCCTTTGTATTTTCTTAATGAATTATCAATGAGTTTGAGAAGAGCACCTTAAAACCTTTATACAAACAAATTTTCGGTTCAAAGCGGTTCTCTTTTTTGTGATACAGGACGCTTGAATTTCCAGGCTTTTGCGTGACGCAGCATTTGACTGGCGGCCGGGAAAGCTCTTGAGTGGGTTAAAAACATTACGGATTTTTGGAGATTTTGCTATCTAAACATTCCTTATCTTAGAATAAATATTGCTTAAATCCTTATGAGTTCCTCAAGGGAAGAATTCACGCATAAGTAGGAAAACTCAAAAACCGATGTTTGGTTTCCGGCAGCAATATTTGTGCCCCTGAAAGGGACACAAACATGACGTCTCCATACAAAGCTTTATAAATTTGGGTAAAACGTTTTCCGAATATCTCGCATATGAACTACTGCATAGACCTGATTCTTAGCAAGGCTTTTTGTATATTCATCTTTTTTCATTTCCCAGATTCTAGATTATCTGTATTAAAAGGTTTCTATTTTTATTTCTCCTTTCTCACGTTAGTGAAAACCGAGAATAGGAATATGAAGCACGCTTGCGCTATTGAATTTGATTAGGCGAATTTTCTACCTATGTTATAATATCCTTTATAGGACTAAGCCGAGATTATTCAATCATTAAGCCCGGCAAGTGTAATTTGAAACAACTGGGAACTCCTGTGTTGGCCTGAAGAACGATGTAGATCTCCACCAATCCTCTAAGTCGTACTTTTGTAGAACCTCATACAAGTTTTTCCAGAATACTAACGCCATATCGTCGACAGTTATGATTGGACCGGCAAACGCATTGGCCTCTTTTCTACTTGGTCGACATTCTCTAATCCATGGTTTTTGAGGGCGACAGCAGGCATAGTGGAATGACTTCGAAGGTCTAAAGACGAATCGCCTAATATTATAAGCGTAGGGAATTGCTTTCCAGCCACCGGGTGTATAAAAATCATTGAGCAAGACCTGATCATTTGGCAGGTGTCTTTTTCTGTTTGTTTCCCGCCACAGTTTCATGATTCTTTGGTAGGTTTTCAAATCTGGCTTGATCACCAGAAGGCCTGCATTGAAACAAAGGTCCACAACACCAGGTCTGGAGCAAGGGACGGCGGCAAAATGTTCCGGGATTTGAAAAAGTTCATCAATATTGGTCATCAATATGTAATCAGCGTCGACGTAAATAATTTTAGTAAACTCTGTGTAATTCCACGCGTAAAATCTTGTGTGAGTTCCCTTAATTCTGTGTCCTCGAGGTCTTCCAAAAAGTCCGCTATTTCGATCTCCACCAACTTTAGCATCCATCCACTTGCAATCCATTTCTTCCACCAAACGAGTTTCCCAGCCGACGTTCTGAAGCGCCTTTTGTGTATCTTTACTCACATTTCCTGATATAAGCGCAATCATAGTCTTGTAACAAGAAAATGTCTGAATTGAGTGACCAAGAACCAAAGCGGGAACGACAAAGTCATCACTGACCATGATAGTTAGCCACGAAACATCTTTTCTTGACCTGTCTTCATTCTTGTTACACCGCTGTTGGCCAAATTGTTTCTCCATTTCATACAATTTCCATTCCGTTTCTAAAAGCAGCAGTTCGTTGTCCAAAAGCCTCTGATTATCATCACTAATATGTAGAGCAAGCATCTTCACAACTTTGAGAGGAAACGGTACTAAAATGGGTCTCCAAACGGCAAAGCAAATGGCCATAATTATAATTGGAGAGAAAGACATCATACAAACAATCAGCTTTTGACATTCGCGTTGTTTTGGTTCAGTTTCATTGGTCATTTTCAACACCAGCGCAAACCACTGAACTCGATCAGTGCTGTAGCTTGCTAGTTCTCCTCAAACAATTCTTACATTCCTCGCGAGCGCGTGCGAACTGGGTTTGCGCCAAAAAAGGGACCGGGCCTTTCGTTTTGGAGTCACGTGACTTGACTGTAGGAGTGACTGACGTTTATCCCTACAGACTCTGGGGAAAGAGAGGGGGGAAGTCTCCAGAAAATCATAGGGGAGGGCTGAGTCCCAGAAATGCAAAAAGTGGTATTGGCCAACGTCGCCTATACCAGCGAAACGCTGTACAATTCAGGTTGTTTTTAACTTAACTTTGAAATACTTCCTTCTTTCTACAAGCGCCAAAACCGGCAATAAAAAGATAACGCCTGCACTAGCCACGTATGATGCTTAATGACAGTTCGATGAAGCCTACATGTAATGTATCTGTGTTGTTAAATTCAGCACAATCTCTGACTATTCACATGAAATTTTTAGCCTAACGTCAACAGAAAAAGTCTGAGCCGGAAAAAAAAAGATGTTCAAAGATCCGTTGCGTCGTAAATGTACTAAATCTAGGTTTAGATACTATGATACTATCCAAATGATGATGCCTCTTTCAACGTCGAGCTTAATCCTGGCCCTCCTGCTGAAAGACAGGACTCCGTTCAATCAAAAACTATTTCTTCATGGTTTCGTATTCCTACTCGTTAACCGTAAAATTCCGAAAATAAGCCCCTCCATGTATAATACCCTCCAAATATAAGCCCCCCAAACTCGTAACGCAAAAAACCCTCCTTTAAATCGCATCTCCGAATATAAGCCCCCCCCCCCCCGCCCCGGGGGGGGCTTGTACTTGGAAATTGCCCCCAAATACAAAGCAAAACAAAGCAAAAACGGTAAATTTCCTTCCAATTATATGGCTAGCCCGATCGATTTTGAAACGTAAATTTCCCTCCGTAGATAAGCCCCTCCAAATATAAGCCCCTTCAAAAATAAGCCCCTCAAAAAGGGCCTTTGAAAAATATAAGCACTGGGGCTTATTTGCGGAATTTTACGGTAACTCAGAGATTTGAGAATCACCTACAGTTTAACCATCCTTATCGTTTTGAATATGCTAATTCTGCTAACCTGATCACTGTAGCACGAAAACCGTGATTATTGCCGCCTTTGTGGCCACATCAAAGAATCTACATGTCTGTCTCTTATCGCTAGATCAGTTAGAAACAAAGCCATGGCCGTGAATCGAAAGACTTTATTGTTGACAATGATATCGATATACTTGCGATGACTGAAACATGGCTTCGTCCTGGTACTGATGACTCTGTTGAAATTGGTACCTTATGTCCTACAGGATATAGAGTGATACATGTACCAAAATCTCATTCTGCTGGTGGTGGAGTTAATTTGGAATTATATTTAAGAACAGCAATCGTTTAAACACCTCTCTCACAGCTCAATATCACTCTTTTGAATTAATGGATTTTCACCCGCGACGTACCCGCGCATTGTGCGCCGTGAAAGAATTCTGCTTATCTATCGACCACCTGGCTTGTCAACATCGTTGTTCTTGGAAGAATTTTCTAAGCTTTTGGAACATATTACTGCTGATCTGCGACATAAGCGATTGTTAATTGTTGGTGACTTTAATATCCATTTCGACAATTCCAACGATGCTACCGCTAGACAATTTCTGAACTTGCTGGACTCCTTCGATCTGTCAGCATGTCAGCGAGAAAACACATGCTAATGGACACACTCTTGATTTCGTAATATCTAATGCAATAAATCATTTTTTTTAATGACGTTAAAGCAACTGATCCTGCCATCTCCGATCACTTGGCTGTTTATTCAACCCTACACCTGGAAAAGCCCAGATTCGTAAAGAAGGTTGTCTCTTCTCGAAAACTACGTAGTATCGATATGACTTCTTTTCGAAGTGATATTGGAGGTTCCTTTCTACTCCAACATCAGGATGATCTCCATGTAGTTGTAAATAACTATGATGAAGTCATATGATCACTACTGGACAAGCACGCTCCAGTGAAAGAACGAGTTGTCACTGTCCGTCCGTCTGCGCGCTAATATGCAGCTGAAGTCACTTCTGAGAAGCAGAAACGAAGACAACTTGAACGTAAATTCCGAGCACCGAGACTCCCTGCTGACCGCGAGCAGTATGTACACCAATGTAACGTTATAAACAATCTGATCAAGTCTCGCCAGTAAGTCAGAGCACTATTCGTCTATTATTAAAGAAAGCTCTGGTAATCAAAAAGTTTTGTTCAAAACTGTTCAAAAGCTACTTCAAAAACCAACTGTTAACTACTATCCACCCTCCGAAAACGACCGAATGCTAGCTGATGAATTTGCTACCTTTTTTACTACTAAGATTGATACACTACATAATGATCTCCTTGTTAAAAAGAACGCTCTTATTGATTCGGCCGAATGTGTTAATGATGTGGTACTCACTACGTCTTCGACTAGATTTTCAACTTTTACTGAGGTGAAACTTGATGACATCAGGGGAACTGGCTGCAACAGTCTTCTCGAAGTCCTGTGTCTTGGATCCATTACCATCTTCTATCATCAAACAATGTACAGACCTATTGCTACCTACTATTACTAACATCGTCAACCTCTCTCTTCGTGAAGGCTCAGGGGCGGATCCAGGATATTTTTTAGGAGGGGGTGCACTCGTCTCTTGCTCTACTTCAACACCAATAAACCACATAGTTTTTTTTTGCAGAATACCAGTTGTATTAGAAAACCGCAGGTCATCTCGGGGGGGGGGGGGTGCGCACCCCCTGCACCCTCCCCCTAGATCCGCCCCTGAGGCTGCATGCCTACGTGTTTGAAATCTGCAGTATTGTCACCTCTGCTCAAGAAAACTGATGCGAACTTTTTACAATTCAAGAACTTTAGACCTATCTCGAATTTGAAAGCGCTATCGAAGGTTAATGAGAAAAGTGTTGCTCTCCAGTTAAACACTGAACTACCTGATGAACAATAACCTACATGAGAACTTTCAGTCAGCCTATAAAGTACATCATTCCACTGAAACTGTCCTGGTGAAGGTACAAGATGATATTCTGCATGCAATTGACTGCAATAAAGCCGTTGTACTACTTATGTTAGATTTATCTGCTGCATTTGATACTGTCTCATGAAATACTACTGGATAGGCTGTCTAAACGTTATAGTATTACAGGGTCTGTACAAGAATGGTTCGCATCCTACCTGTCATCTCGTACACAATTTGTTCAAATTGAATGTTCAAGATCTTTACGTGAACTTAATTGCGGTGTACCGCAGGGGTCTGTCCTTGGGCCTCTGTTATATGTTTTGTACACTTCACCAGTGGCTGATATCACAAAGAGACATAATCTTACGTACCATCTTTATGCTGATGACACTCAGTTCTATGTGTCATTTAAATTAGGAAGTGATGATCTTCTCTCCTCAGCAAAATCTAGCATTGAAATATGTGTACAGGAAATCAGCAATTGGATGATTCTTAATGGTCCTCTATTCAGTTCACGTTATCGGCCCAGTCCTTCATTGGAATTTGTTCGTGTTGGAGGTGAAACTATTCAACCGTCCTCTTCTGTTCGTAATCTTGGAGTGATACTGGATCCCAGTGCTGATATGGAAGACCACATTAAAAAGATATGCAAGACCTGTCATTTCGATTTAACTAATATAATATGAGTAAGATAAGAACATATCTGGATCGTGAATCTACTGAAGCAATTATTCATGCTTTTGTGACTACCAACTTGGATTACTGTAATGCGATTCTATATGGACTACCTAAAGTTCTCTTAAACCGCCTACAGCTAGTTCAGAATCAGAGAGCAGCGCGCATCGTAACATTCACCAAGAAGCATGAACATATAGCACCAAGCTTAATAGACTTACATTGGTTGCCTGTTGAATACCGTATTATTTATAAAATTTTATTGTTAGTATATAAGGCTATCAATGGACTCTCACCGAGTTATATATCCAATTTGCTCAGTTTTTTGTGGCAGCTCCCACCATTTGCGTTTTTGCTCGAATTAGTTACTTCAAGTCCCAAGATCTTAGCCTGAAATTCATCCGATTGTTTCGAGTCGTTTTCTCCTCTCAACAACGTCTGAATCGACCGGCCGTTAATGCCGTCCAGTGACGTCACTCACTGTGTTGTCTCCTTGTTTTTTTTCTTCGTGAAGGACCAAATAGCTTCTTTTCAATTAAAACAAATCATCGTGGTTTTGAACTAAGTGTTCCGTGTGTGTGTTTATTTCATTGCGTGATTGCGACCGAGCTTGATTATAGAATTTAGTACGACCGGTTCAGAGTTGTACCGCACGCAGTTGATAGTTTGAACGTTAAACATGAATTACAATCGAAATGAATAAAGCAGTTCTGTATCATGCAGACATTTCCAAACGATATTTCTCGGTTTGCCACTTGAAAATCGTGTTTTACTTTTTGCATGAATTAAAGCAAAGGTCAAGGAGCTAAATGACGTCACTGGACGGCATTAACGGCCGGTCGATTCAGACGTTACTGAGGGAGTAATAACGACTCGAAGTAATGGGATGAAATTCAGGCTACCAAGATCTAAGCTTAAGTCTTATGGTGATCGAAGATTTTTTATTGCAGGGTCTAAATTATGGAACAGCACACCCGCATCTTTAAGAAATGCCGATTCCTTGAATTCTTTCAAAAAACACTCAAAGACATATTTATTTCACCAAGCTTTTTCTTAATTTATAAATAGATTTTAATTTAATTTTCGTGCGTACATATGTAGTTGTTAGATTTTTTAGAGTTTTAATACATTGTAAAGCGCCTCGAACAGTTAATGATATAGACGCTATATAAATAAAGTTTATTATTATTATTATTATTATTATTATTGTTATTATTATTATTATTATTATTAGCATATCCTCCCAAGAAAAAGATTGTGCTTTAAAAATTTCAAGGAGCGCATGATTTGACAAGGCGCAATTGCAGTGCTTCCTTTTTCAATGTAGAGAAAGAAATCGATTGCATATACTAAGCTCTGTATCTTTCTGGGTCTTTAAGCATAATTAAGGCCAACGAATAAAAAGGAGAAGAGATTCTCTTCCAAATTACCCAATGACTCAAACTATATTTATCCAAGTTCATGTATTCTCCGAAGTCAAAGACAGTTGCGGCTTGTCTTGAATTATATGCTAATTTTCAGAGGCACCCAACAACGGTTTTCTCCAAAATGCATTAAAAACACTTTTTAGGCTATCCAGAGTACTTTAAGATCTCTAGAAATGCATTCTAAGCGACGATATAAAATTTTTTATCTGGTCGGTCATCCTGGGGCAACTTGAGTCTTTTCGAACTAACAAGGCCTCCAGTATTATTTTCCCGAAAATTTTAGGCGCAATTTAAAGTATTACGAATGTAAAAATTTGTCTGATTCTTCAGTCTCCATCCCATTTTCGAATCAGAAAATTTTAGGTTTCCTTTTTCTACGAAAATAACTTAACCTGGGGAGTTAAGTGCGAAAAATTAATCGTAGGGAATTTGTTCGATAAGCTTCGAATATTGTACATGAATGGAACGGACATATAGAAATTTTTAGCCTTCCTCCAGCTATTAAAAATTCTAGGCAATTTTTGCTTCTCGGAACAGATATTTTACAGAAAACACTAAATGGGTGCCTCCAAGGTTCTTTGGATCAAAGTCTAACCGACGGGTGTAAACATTTTTAACTTAGCGTTTGCAATGGTCAATACACTTCAAACAAATTTATCACAAACACTGTTGAGAAGAACATTTTCAGGAAAACAAAACCGGCACAAAAAGGCAAAAGCTGTGAGATACTGAACCAAGTGACTGATCAACGTTACCTACGATACAAGACGGCCCCGAACAGAGGCTCTAACTACCACATTTCGACTGCTAAAGTCATGACGAAAAAAATCGAATGACAGTATTTTTAGCTGACAAATTGCGAAGATGTCATCACTTTAAAGACATACTTCAGTACCACACACCGCCAATTGTCAGCTGAGTTATCAGTGTGCAATGTAAAAGAAAATCAAGCGATTGGCAGCCCGTTTAATATACTCTATAGGATTAAGCCGACACCATAATTAGATTTTTCTAATGCCGTTAAACGGTCCGGCAAGAAAAATTTGAAACAACTGGAAACTCTTGCGTTGGCCTGAAAAACGATGTAGATCTCCACCAATCCTCTAACTCGTACTTCTGTAGAACTTCATAGAAGTTCTTCCAGAATACTAACGCCACATCATCAACAGTTATGACTGGTCCTGCAAATGCCCTAGCTTCTTTTCTACTTGGGCGACATTCTTCCATCCACAGCTTTGAAGGGTGGCAGCAGGCATAGTGGAATGACTTCAAAGGCCTAAAGAAAATTCGCCTAGTATTGTAAGAATAGGGAATTTCTTTCTAGCCATTGCGTGCATAAAAATCATTAAGCAAAACCTGATCATTTGGGCAGGTGTCCTTTTTCGTTGTTTCCCGCCACAGTTTCATGATCTCCTGGTAAGTTTTCAAATCTGGCTTGAACACCAGGAGACCTGCATTGAAACAAGGATCCAGAACACCAGGTCTGGAGCAAGGGACGGCGGCAAAATGTTCCGTGATTTGAAAAAGTTCATCAATACTGGTCATGTAATCAGCATCAACATAAATTATTTTATCAAACTCTGCGTAGGTCCACGCGTGAAATCTTGTGTGTCTTAATTCTGAGCCCTAAAGGTCTACCAAAAAGTCCGCCATTTCGATCTCCACCAAATTTAGAATCCATCCAGCTACAATCCATTTCTTCAACTAAGAGAGTTTCCCTGCCGACGCTCTGAAGGGCGTTTTGTGTATCTTTACTCTCATTTTCTGATATGAGCGCAATCATAGTCTTGTGAATTGAGTGACCAAGAACCAAAGCAGAAACGACAAAGTCATCATGACCATAACAGTTAGCCACGAAACATCCTTTCTTGACCTGTCTTCATTCTTGTGACACCACTGTTGACCAAATTGACTTTCCATTTCATAAAATTTGCATGCCGTCTTTAAAGACAGTTCTACAATTTGTTGTCCAAACGCCTCCCCTTGTCGTTGCTTACATATGAAGCAACTATCTTCACATTTACGGAACTAAAATGGGTCTCCAAGCAGCAATGCAAATAACCGTAATAAGGATCGGAGAAAAAAAATCATACAAATTAGCTTTCGTGACTCATAATTCTTTTGTTTGGTTCCATTGATAATTTTAGATGACGCCACGCTTACCACTGAACTCGATCAGCGATGCCTGGGTAACCACAACTTTATCTTCCAATTATAAGGTTCTGTAGTTCTCCTAGGATCATTTTAGGGGTACGCCCGGAGGGAAAATGCGCTGTGCAGCCTTGTTTTGGAAACCACGTGACTTGACCGTAAGATGGTACAGACGAAAATCCCTATATACTCTATGAAACGGGGAGGAGGGACTATGGAAAATAAGTGATGGCAATTTCAACTATGCAGCCTGCGCTCGTCTGGTCGAAAAATCGCATTGGACAAAGTCGCCTACCAAAGCCACTGGAAACTTGGACATTCATCATTTTCATGTTCAAGCTATCCGCTGATCAGTATTACATTACCACAACGCGGGTTCAGGTGTACAGATCTTCGAGGTCAAATAAAAAGATTGACTAGATAAATAAATGAGTAAATTACCGTATTTATTCGATTTACCGCCCTGAGCGCTTATTAAATTTTTGGACCTTGAGAGTGGGCGCTTATTCGAGGTGGGCTCTTATTCGAGGCTGGGCGCTTATTAACTTTTAACCATTTTCAGCAAGTGAAGTATGTATACTTTGCAACAAAACAATAAATGCTAGTAACAAAACTCGAAGAAGTAACAAAGCAAAGTTTCTGTTAAATACTCTGAAGAAAACTCCGACCTCGGGGAAGTCTCTTATTCACTCAAGTGGGTGGGGTGGGGGTGAGCGCTTATTTCAGTTTGATTGGGAGGAGGAGGGGGTGGGCGCTTATTCGAGGCTGGGCGCTTATTAATTTTTTCTGCCTTTAGGATGGGCGCTTATTCCAGGTGGGCGCTAATTCGAGGTTGGACGCTTATTCGAATAAATACGGCAATAAATTAATAAATAAGAGGAAATCGCATCACATAGCAAATAACATAGCAAAAGCCTACTTCCAGCTAGGATACGAGTTCGTTAAGGCCAGACTTGTTCTCATTGGCAAACAATTGCAGCACCGAAAACCCTAGCTTAACAACCCGGCTGTGGCTTTCGCCAAAACAGACAAAATTGATTGGCAATTTTAACGACCTGAATGCAGAACAAAGAAAAGTCAGTTGTATAGTTAAGTTTTTTTTTAAAACTCAGTTCGTCCTTCCGCGTCCAGCACAATATTTCCCTGTCCTTGTGAACTGGACGAGTTGCTTACTCATACCCCGAAGGGGTACTTCCCTATAAGAAGCTAATAGGGAGGTACCGCTGAATGGGGTCGCATTTTCACCACTGGATTGACTATAACAAGGTTGAATTTTTTTTATAACCTGAAACTGGATCTCAGCAGTCTAAGGAAACAATCATGGAAATGCCGTTATGACCGAAAACCTTCTGCAAAGACCTAGAAAGCTTGATGGAAGGTTACAAGGTTAAAGGTTTGTTTGTTTGTGAAAGTGTACTTAGCTTATAATAAAAACCCCAATTGTCAGGAGGCAATAAGTTGGCTATTTAACAAGCGTGGCAGAGGATTTAAACTCGGGACAACCGAGAACAAATCCAGCAAGTGGCCAGAAGGGAACTCGCCGTTGCCGGATTACCATTCTAACGCGCTGACTACTCCCTCCTTAAGTAAAAAGTAGGTGATGAAGTTTCCTATAATTAAAACGATAAGTAAAATTTAGCTGGAAAGGTTCAACTGGAAACAAAGAGCTCAAAATGTGTTATAATGCCGTGGCCAGCGAAACTGTAGGGAGCCGGCTTAAGCAACGACGACGACGACAACGACTACAGGCGACAACGACGGCGACAACGACGGCGACAACGACGGCGACAACGACGGCGACAACGACAACGACAACGACGACGACAACAACTACGACAACAACGACGACGACGACGACGACGACAACGACAACGACAACGACGACGACAACAACTACGACAACAACGACGACGACGACGACGACGACTGCGACACGGAAAACGTCTCTCAAAAAGTGAATTCACACTGTTTCAAAATTCGCGTTCCCTGTTTCAAATGTTGGTGAATTTTTCTGGAGTTGAATTTTAAAGGATTGTATATAAGTTTAACACAGAAGAATCAAAAAAATGTTGTCTTGTGTTCATATTATCCAGAAAACGTGAAATAGGCAGTTTCACTGACGTCATAGTTGTGCAACTACGGCAAAGAAATGTACAAAAAAGCGTGCTGCAATGTGCAAAGTTGTTGTTTTGCTAATCTTTAGTCTATTGATTTTTTGCTATTCTCGTTGGCGTCGATATCAAAGCTGCAAGCGTCGATCTTGCATTCATATTTTAAGTCCTAACAGTAAACTCTGCCAGCTAAAACCTCAGAAACAGACCTAAGATCTGTGCTGCTAATAAAAACTAAAAAAATTTAAGTGAAGATATGATCGTTGCAGTGGTAATTGCAATTTAAGCAATTGTCAATTAACCCAACTTCAACGGGATTCGAACCCATGGCCCCTGTGTTAGCAGTGCTCTACCAACTGAGCTACAAAGACCTCACCCCACACATTGGGAGCAGGCCAATTTGTTGAGCTTGGATTAGCCGCCTTGAAAGGAATGAAACGTAGAGTGAAGATAACGTGAAATTAGGAAATATCTTCATTCAAATTTGTATTTTCGCAATTCACATCATCTTCGAAAACTAAACAGTACAATAAATTCCATCTGGTTATAGTGCTTCTGATTGGTCGTGCCGTGTGGCAAATTTGTTTAAAAAAATCAGAAGCACACCCAGATCTGAGTAGTCAGGATGGTGGTAAAGCCTTTCGATTCTCTGGGAGTTGGGGGACAACTTGTCTCCATTTTAACGGGGGCCCTACAGTGTACTTAAGTCTTTTTTCAACTCACAGTTACCACCTTTGGATTCATACGTAGAAGCCTATTGTAGTGGCGGATCCAGGGGAGGGGCCTCTCCCTCCCCCCCCCTTTTTTTGACCAAACTGTCGGGGCCGAAAAAAACATTTTTTTAAGACCGGGCCCCCTCCCCCTTATCTCAGGGTCTGGATGACCCCCCCCCCCCCCCCCCTCCCCTTATCTGAAGGTCTGTATCCGCCACTGTATTGTGACCAAATACTTAGATATTAAAGAACGGATTTACATGGTTATGTCATTTCTCCCTGGGGAGGGTCTCAAAGTAGTAGAATCAGGATTTAGTGGAGTAGGCTGCGAATAGCAGACGTATTTCCGGTTCTCGCTTCTCTTCCTCCGAAGGGCTATTAGTGGAGTGGCCTTTTTCGTTTAGAACACCTATTTTCACTGCACCAAAAATTTGATTTACACCAAGTGCTTTCCTTTTGGCGGACACTGTGACTTTAGACATTTTCAAACCGTTCAACTCTTTCATGAATAGTTAATCGCAAATATTTATTTCTACTCTTACTTCCCAGGTAGGTAACTAGGCAATCGACATTAGTTCCATTCAGAGATTGTTGATGTTATTATTACTTACCTCGTCGAGCTTGTGACACGGATCGAAGCAGAAAAAACAAAGACGATGATGGAATTACTGAAAAGGAATCAGAAAATAACTTGTAACGAATTGTGAGTTTTTTAGGTATTAAAAGTCCTCCTCTAAACTTTAAGGCAGGCTTGTGTGATACTTGGCTACTGGGTTTAGGAGAATAAAACAAAACAAAAATGAATTATTCAATGCTGCAACACAAGACTAATTCTTTTATTTAATTTTCCTAAGCCTCGGATCGAGCCAAGTAAGAATTTTAATATGTCAAAATTGGTCTATTTTAATATTTCAACATGACACTATGTTTTCCTCTTATCCACGCCCCTTTATTCATTTCATTCATTCGTTCACTGCGGTAAGATAATAATAATAATAATAATAATAATAATAATAATAATAGTAATAATAATAATAATGACAACCAAAACTGCGGACCACCTCAAAAGGTATAATTGCCTCCTGTAAACTGGGTTACAAAATCTGTACTTAATAGAAAAAAAGGAAATCGAATGCAACAATGACATAAAAAACTGCAGAACTGAGTTTTTAATTCAGTTTATTCTCTTCAGGACCTTCAAACATAACTAAAGCCAACGAATAAAAAAGAAAAGGGAGAAAAAGTGTGGGGAAATGAAGATACTCTAATTCCAGATGACCCAAGTGGTCGAACTTTATTTGAATTATGCATTTTACAGTGAGTCGAACACAGCTGGCTTGTCTTAATGTACAGTACTATGTTAATGCGATGTATTCCTTATCTCATAGAGGCAGCTGTAAACATTTTCAAGTTAACGTACTTTATTAAAGAAAACTAACGCACCTTAAATTTTCCACAAATTTAGTGGCAATACTTAACGCGAAAGAGAGGGTAACATTTCAAAATGAGGGAAAATAGCGCGACGTTCACAAAGAAACAAAACTTGTTGGGACAACAGGAACGAAGTTAAATGATAATTCGGGCTGGAAACTTTGTTTGTGGTACTTTCCTTAAAAGTGCGAACGGGGTCAGGCGTAAAAATATCTGGCCACTTCACAGTTTGACTGACACTGACGGATCTCCATCCTGATAAAATACTCCTCTATCTTAGCTGTCAAGAATGTCACAAATGTATCGATAATGCAGCCAAAACAATGGAAATTTAAGTTTCCGTTTTTGCAAAAAAAATAAAAACGGATATGATAAATATCCTGAACAAATGCCACACTGATCCGCCGAGGTTTATTGATAATAATTATTTGACATTCCTTTTCATAACACAGTCTTAAAGTACAGGATATATATATATAACCTTTTTTCAAAAAGTATTCCTTTGACATTTTTTTGCGAATTTATTTTTTGCAGTGCCCATGTGGAGTACACGTTTTAGCCGTCCGAAAGTAACGACTCCCCGATAGTAGCGAGCCTCCGAAAGTACGATAGCAGAAAGGTGCGAAAGTAACGAGGGTCGATACTTTCAGAACACACGGTAGGCTACTAAAACATGGCCGGAAAAAAGAACAAACGCACAAAAAGGACAAACTGCTACCACTAAAGCACAAAACGACCTTATGAGGATTTTATCCCCTTGTAATATATGACGAAATAAACTGCATGTCATTGTAAGCAAAGAACGCAGCCTTAATCGTGAGAACCTTAGAATGTGCAACAAATATGAATACCAAGGTTCTCACGATTACTGGTGAGGGATAATAAGCGATAATACCCTATGTAATGTAGAAAGTACAGCCTTATTAGATTTAGAAATTGATAGCAAGTTATCGTTCAATGCACATGTTGATAAAATATGCAAAAAGCTCGCCTCACGAATTACGGTGCTGCGAAAAATAATAGCCTTCCTACGGCTTATTCAGCGTGTTAAATAAGCTATATATGCTAGCTTCATCTGGTCGAGGAGCAGCTCTATCGCGTCCTTAAATTGCAAAACGCGGCAAGAGTCATTCTTTATGCGGATCGCCAGGCGTCTTTTGTTGCTCTTTTAAAAGCTCTATTGGATCCCGTTTCATGACCAATCAAGGATTGATAAGTGCTCTATCATTTAGAAGCGTATTAATGGGACTTTGCCTAATTACTTAAATGATCACATTGTTATAAAAAACAATCGCCAAGTACCGCAGAGAAACCGAGCACGGACGAACTTTTTCAGTATTTATTATCCTTTATAGGACTAAGCCGAGATTACTCAATCATTAAGCCCGGCAAGTGTAATTTGAAGCAATTGGGAACTCCTGTGTTGGCCTAAAGAACGATGTAGATCTCCACCAATCCTCTAACTCGTACTTTTGTAGAACCTCATACAAGTTCTTCCAGAATACTAACGCCATATCAAAGACAGTTATGATTGGACCGGCAAACGCCTTGGCTTCTTTTCTACTTGGTCGACATTCTCCAATCCATGGCTTTTGAGGGCGGCAGCAGGCGTAGTGGAATGACTTCAAAGGTCTAAAGACGAATCGCCTAATATTATAAGCGTAGGGAATTGCTTTCCAGCCACCCGGTGTATAAAAATCATTGAGCAAGACCTGATCATTTGGGCAGGTGTCTTTTTCTGTTGTTTCACGCCAGAGTTTCATGATTCTTTGGTAGGTTTTCAAATCTGGCTTGATCACCAGAAGGCCTGCATTGAAGCAAAGGTCCAAAACACCAGGTCTGGAGCAAGGGACGGCGGCAAAATGTTCCGTGATTTGAAAAAGTTCATCAATATTAGTCATCAATATGTAATCGGCGTCAACGTAAATAATTTTAGTAAACTCTGTAAAGTTCCACGCGTGAAATCTTGTGTGTGTTCCCTTAATTCTGTGTCCTCGAGGTCTTCCAAAAAGTCCGCTATTTCGATCTCCACCAACTTTAGCATCCATCCACTTGCAATCCATTTCTTCGACCAAACGAGTTTCCCATCCGACGCTCTGAAGCGCCTTTTGTGTATCTTTACTCACATTTCCTGATATAAGCGCAATCATAGTTTTGTGACAAGAAAATGTCTGAATTGAGTGACCAAGAACCAAAGCAGGAACGACAAAGCTATCACTGACCATAACAGTTAGCCACGAAACATCTTTTCTTGACCTGTCTTCATTCTTGTTACACCGCTGTTGACCAAATTGTTTCTCCATTTCATACAATTTCCATTCCGTTTCTAAAAGCAGCAGTTCGTTGTCCAAAAGCCTCTGATTATCAGCACTAATATGTAGAGCAAGCATCTTCACAACTTGGAGAGGAAACGGTACTAAAATGGGTCTCCAAACGGCAAAGCAAATGGCCATAATTATAATCGGAGAGAAAGACAGCGTACAAATAATCAGCTTTTGACATTCACGTTGTTTTGGTTCAGTTTCATTGATCATCTTCGACACCGGCGCTCACCACTGAACTCGATCAGAGCTGTAGCTTTCTAGCTCTCCTCTAAATCTCAGTTTGTCCCAACAAGAAAACACACAAACCTTGGGTGCGGCTTGCTTCAAGCCAAGCGCTGTCCAAACCGAGCGGTCGAGAACGGAAAAAATAAGAAGACCAAAAGAAACTGCGTATACCGCCCACTGGCTACACACAGGCCACCCACTGGCAAAACAGGTAAAACTAATAAAACTAAATGGAACTGCGCATGGAAGCCACCCACTGGGTAGAACACATGTCAATAAAATTGACGTAAGCTCCCCACTGGTTACGAGCAAGCTACCAACAACAGCAACAACAACAACAAATTTTATTGAAAATTGGAAAATAACTAATTACATTACTTTCCTACCCGCAAATAGCTTATAAACTAATCGAGGCGGGGGGAGCTGAAGACATATTACAAAACAGGATTTATATATAGATGGACTAAATAACAGTGAAGACACTACTATACAGTAAATAGAATTTAAACTAACACAAAACAAGGCAATTACATAACGATTACGAAGAGAGGCTAACCTAAAGTATTAAATAACTTAATAAGACGGGAGACTTCGACATAATCATCTTCTGACCGCAAGAAATTTAGTAATAATTCCTTTATTTGTTTACGAAAGGACGAACGTTCAAGTATTTTAACGTCCCACAAATGTGACCTAAGGCCCATTTTTGTAGAGTTACGATCTTTCTTTGAAATGTCAAGTCACAGTTTCCCCAACCACAAATACCATAAGTCAAGTAAGGGACAATTAATGAGTTGTAAACTGAAAGTAAAATACGACGCGGGACATAATGTCGAATCTTAGCTATAATTCCTATCGACTTGCTGATTTTGTGACAGATAGATTCGATGTCCCATTTCCAAGAAAGATTTGAATCAATCATTAAGCCAAGATATCTTAAATAATCTTTCATTTCAAGGTTAAAGTAGGTGTTAGTCACGGAGTCAAGAATTCTAGTCCTAGGTATGAAGGGCATATTCTTTTGCCGGGGACGAAAGATTACAAAGTTTGATTTTTTTTTTATGTTCAAAGACAGTTTGTTGGCCTTTAGCCATTCCTTGACGTTGCCAAGCTCGCAATTAACAAGTGTTTCGAGTTCCTTTAGATTTTTATTTGCAAGTATTATACTAGTATCGTCAGCAAATAGATAAAAGGCAAATAACGAAGAGGACTTGTAAATATCATTGATGTACAGTACGAAAAAGAGTGGTCCGATGACTGAGCTTTGTGGCACGCCGCACAAGGTCGTCTCAGCCTCAGACACATTAACTTCCGTAGTTTGCTTTCGATCAGTCAGGTATGATCTGAACCAGCAGTTAACAGTATCAAAGGCCTTCTTGAGATCCATAAAAACACCGCAAGAAAATTTACTGCTGTCTTCTGTTCAACTTTTCAAGTGCCACTTTTATCAGGCAACTCTCATGGTGATACAAGTCAGTTGTAAAAGAAGACTGCAGTTTCTCAAAGATCGGAACTGAAGCATTCCTCGTTAGTTGCTACTTAGGGACGGACCATTAGAAAACATATCGGGGGGGGGGGGGGGGCGGGCGAAGGACAAAAAAAATATTCGCGCAAGGGAAAATTAAATGAAAAAAATTCATGCACGCCAATTAATCCTAAAAAAATATTCATGCTATGGGCTAAAAAAAAATTCATACAAGCAATTTGATAACAAAAAAAAAAATTCCTGCGGCTCGAAAATTCCCCTCCCCCCCCCCCCATAACTTTTCTAATGGTCCGTCCCTTAGGTGATCGCTTTTGCATGCGGTACTTAAGTGGCGAAATCCACTCCACGGTGATGACAAAAATAAAATGATCCTGGCACTTTTTCGGCGCTGATCATCGAAAAGTTCCAAATCGTCCACAGAACGCTTAATCATCGACTCTTTTCAAGGTGCATGCTTCAATGTGGGATGTAAAGCGGCAACAACAAAAAAAAAGAACACTCGCAAAGATAACCTTTCCGTGATCCTCATTTCGCTGCCTATGTCCCATCGCTTCATGCTCAGTCTCAGTCGGATAATTCATTAACTTTTATTTCATGATACCCAGATCCCAGCAGCTGTAAAATTGTAAAAATGGACGTATAGTAAAAAAGGAAAACGGTCGAAGGACGGGCTTCTGAGTTTGACTTCATCCAACTTCATTTTTTTTCCCGGTGACATACGAGACTCACGGAAATATGACACTTTTCGGGGGAAACAAGCCGTTCTTTTTATAAATCTACTGAGGAAAGGGTTGACTCAAGAAATTAATGGAGATGGAGGCTCCGGCTCCTGATACGTTCTGCAAACGGTTAGACTTTCTAGTCTTCTCGGATAAGGACGATAAACCGTAGGCCCCGTCTCACAACCCTTGCATATATAAATTCTGTGGGACGTTAAAAAAACCCACAACACTGTTCGTAAAGAGTAGGGGACTTAGTCCACGGTGTGGTGGTCTATCTCTCATGGGGGGAGGGACTGTTACGGGCCCGCAGTAATTGGCAATAATTGGCGAATCTAATTAAATAAAATAAATTATGCAGATTGACAAGGGTATGGCAATTTGACATAACAGGATTAAAAACCCCAATTGACAGGAGGTAATAATGAGTTGGCTATTTAACAAGCGTGGCAGACGATTTGAACTCGCAACAAACGAGAACAAATTCAGCAACTAAGAGGCCGGAATTGAACTGGACGAGAACCCGGGACCGCCGGATTGCGAGTCTAACGCGCTGACTACTCGGTCACACTCCCTCCTTAATGAGGAAGAAGAAGATGAAGTTTCCTATAATTTAAAGGATATTAAGTAAAATCTAGTGGGTAAGGTTCAGCTGGGAACAAAAAGCTCAAAAGGTGTTAGAATGCCTTGGCCAACGAAGCTGTGGGGAGCTTAAGCAAAGACGACGGCACGGAAAACGTCTCTTAAAAAGTGAGTCCACGCTGTTTCAAAATTCACCACTCTTATTCCATGTCGCTGAATTTTTCAAACGCTAGTGAATTTTTCTGGAGTTGAATTTTAAGGGACTCTATCTACGTTTAAAATAAAATAATCAGAAAATCGTGATATATAGGCAGTTTCACATCATGATCGTGCAGCTACGGCAAGGAAATGTACACAAAAGCGTGCTGCATGTGTAAAGTTGTTGTTTTGCTAATCTTAGCCTACTGATTTTTTGCCCGTGCTCGTTGTCGTCGATATCAAAGCTGTAAAAGTCGATCTTGCATTCATATTAATAAGTCCTAACTGCAAACTTTAATACAAAAGATCTGCTCGCTAAAGCCTAAGAAACATCTGAGAACTGTGTTGTTAATAAAAGAAGATATGATCGTCACAGTAGAAATTGAAATTTAAGCAATTGCAAAATTAACCAAAAACGTTCGGGATTTCAACGGGATTCAAACCCATGGCCTCTGCGTTGGCGCTGCAGTGCTCTACCAACTGAGCTGTCACAGGACTAATCTCCCTGATTTTAAAGATACCGTAAAATTCCGGAAATAAGCCCAGGGGCTTACATTTTTCAAATTAAGGTGGCTCGATACAGTTTTTCAAGGCCAATACCTCCCAAGTTTGAGCATAAACTACGTCACCATAAACAAAGTTTTGGAAAAATTGCCACCACAGTTGTATTAGATAAAGATGAAAATTTGTGCAACGGCATCGGAGTTGTCATAGCAACGAAATGACGCTATTACCTATTTTACTTGCAGCAGTATATCTTAGCACTGAGAACTGTTCTTCCAAAATCGTTCACGGGAGCGTTTTCCTCCAATAGCGGCCTCGACGTTCGTAAAGTTTAAGCGAAATCTGTAAGAGCGTTATCGAGATATTTTGGCATGAAGTTTTTATGGTTAGAAACACAGTAAAAAATGGACAATATTGTTGTTTGGCCGTTATCTGTAGAAAATGAAGCGCTTTTTACATGCAATTTAACCTCATAGTAGTTTCAATCTTTTTAAAAACGTGTGTGAAAGATCATGGAGATAGCTCCAGCCGATTGCTAGAAAGAAGGGTTTTATTAGTATGTATCGAAGCGCTCTTGTTAGCGGTTTTGTAAACATTTTGGTCTTCTTTAACAAACTAGCGAATAATTTTTAAACCGCTCGATGGATTTTTTTTAAGATTTAAGATTCTTGAGATTAACCTTTCTTTTATATGACCTTTTAGTTTCAAGATTATTGATACATTGTAAGGCAGTAAAATAAGGGCTACAATTCGTTACTTTTCTATCGGAAGTTTCGTTATTACAAGTGAAAACCTCTCATTATTCAAGGCATTGTCTCCAAGTTTCATTTTGACGTGAACAACAGTAACTAACAATGCATTTGACATATGCAAAAATGCTAGCTATTGTCATGCGCGAATTAATATGAACCTTGGAGACAATACCCTGAATAATGAGAGGCTCACATTTGTAAACACAAAATTTCTGCCAAAATATTGGCGAATTTTAGCCCTTATTTTACTGCCTTACAATATATCAATCATCTTGAAACTAAAGGGGCATATAAAAGGAAGGTTAATCTCAAGAATATTAATTTTTTAAAAAAATCTATCGAGCGGTTTAAAAATTATTCGCTAATTTGTTAAAGTAGACCAAAATGTTCAAAAACCGCTAACAAAAGCGCCTCGAAACATACCAATCAAATCCTTCTTTCTAACAATCGGCTGGAGATATCTCCACGGTCTTTCACACTCGTTTTTAAAAAGATTGGAACTAGTATCAGGTGAAATTGCATGTAAAAAGCGCTTCATTTTCTATAGATAACAGCCGAACATCAAGATTATCCATTTTTTACCGTATTTCTAACCACAAAATCTTTATCCCAAAATATCTCGATAACGCTCTTACAGATTTCGCTTAAACTTCACGAACATCGAGGCCGCTATTGGAGGAAAAAGCTCCCGTGAATGGTTTTGGAAGAACAGTTCCCAGTGCCGAGAAATACTTCTGTAAGTAAAATAGGTAATAGCGTCATTTCGTTGCTATGACAACTCCGATGTCATTGCAACCCTGATCATAAAAGATTTTCATCTTTATCTAATACAACTGTGGTGGCAATTTTTCCAAAACTTTGTTTATGGCGACGTAGTTTATGCTCAAACTTGGGAGGTATTGGCCTTGAAAAACTGTATCGAGCCACCTTAAGGCCCTTTTTGAGGGGCTTAGTTTTGGAGGGGCTTACATTCGGAGGGGCTTATATACGGAGGGGAATTTGAGTTTCAAAATCGATTAGGCTGGCTTCTGGTTGGAAGGAAATTTACCCTTTTTTTTTTCTTTGTTTTACTTTGTATTTGAGGGCATTCTTTTTAAGTGAAAGCCCCCTGGGGGCTTATATTCGGAGGGGCCATTTAATGGAGGGTTTTCTGCGTTACGGGTTTGAGGGGCTAACATTTGGAGGGGCTTATACAAGAAGGGGCTTATTTTCGGAATTTTACGGTATATGGAAAGTTAATGAAAGCTCGATAAATATCCAATCAATAGGCTAGAGTATTTTCAATAGGTTCTAGAATATTTTAAGTGTTTACCTTTAAAAATGAAACATGATGAATAACCAATTTACTAATAAGCTTTTCATGCAAAAACATAAATATTAACAGTGCGCTTTTTGAGAGTGGGACATCTTGTCTCCAAACTTGACATCCCTCGGAAGATACTTCTCTTTTAAACGGAGATTTTGACCTTTTTAGTTCAGAATGAAGACGGTGTAAATGGCAAACTCTTAAATGACTTTTGTTCTTGCTTTAAGTCTTGTTTAACTAGCTATATCTTACTATGCTTATTATCTTATTTTAAAGTAAATCTTAAAATTATAACTTTTAAGAGTTAGACATAATTTTGTCTTTATAGAAGCTTCTTTATTTTAAAAAATAAATGAGATTTAGAATTTTTTAGAATGAGCAATACCTACGTCTGTCAGTCAACACCTTTCCATAAACCGGTGATTTTTAAACAATCCATGCCGGTTCCCATTCTTTACGTCATGGTCCTTTTCCTTAATTCGGCATAAACAAAATCTACTTTTCCTATCACTGGAACCTTTTTGTACTTTGGATAGGAACTGCGACAAAGACATATTCTTTAAGGGCTTCCAAAATGATGCTGGGGTCCGAGGATTTTTAAACGGTCCAGCGTCAGTAGCACCACACCTGCGAATCAAGCAAAGCGTTTTAATCACCACTACCAAATATAACCTCTGGTAATAGACCTTTTTACCGATAAGGCGGCCATATTGAATTTATTACATTTACGGAGTATTATGGGATGCCCCGGGGGGCACTCGCTCAGTATTTACGCTCGCTTTTCGCGCAAAAAGAGAACTTCAATGTATATTTCTCGGGAAGAAAGGCGATCATGTTACATCCAAACACTGCACAACGATCTTTTTTTCCCATTATAATCTTTTCCTAGGAAAACAAAGAAAAATTGGCCGGAAAAGTACGCGTAAATACTGATGCAAGAATACTGGATCGTCCTCATGCCCCCTGGGCATCCCATAATACTCCTTAAATCCAGTTAATTCAATATGGCCGCCGTATCGGTAGAAAGGTCTATTACATAGCATTTATTTTGTGATTGTCCTTGTTGGTCCTGGGCACTTTGTCGGGGAAGATTTCGACCGGTTTTATTACACTCACCGTGAGTGTCTTTCAACAACAACAACAACAATCTAACAACAACGCTAATAACGTTCATTGCATGGCAATAATCTCCTTAATCATAACTATAACAAATTGTCAAATCTGATTGGCTATCAACTGCCCTGATTTCAGCCTTAATTGGACAGTTTAATAGGACAGTACGCGCCATCACGCGCGCTCAAATGGCTTTTTAGTTTTCACTGCTAGCAAAACAAAATTTCGAATTTCTTGTGTTTTGATTTAAAAAATAGCCTATTATATCACAAATTTTGTTAAAGTTATGATTAATTGGTAACAGAACTTCGTATCGTCCAATTCGGTCTGTAATCATAGTCGTGATTAAACAAATCGTACTCCCGCTACGCGGTTGTCCGATTTTGTTAATCACTCGTATGATTACAGACCGAATTGGACTCCACTCAGTCCTGTTACCGTTACTTAAGATATCGTGATATTGCAAAAGGTACGTAAAATAGATAAGAACGAGAAAAATAAAATAAAACAATAATCATGTTATTATAATATAAGGTGACATTATTCTTACATTACAGCACGCAAGTTATTCAATAATGAAATATAAAAAATACAGATGAAACGTTGTTTTACCTGATGTTCCTTTTTCTTTATCTGAATCGTTCAAAGTAAACGCTGTCATCTGCATCCTCGTGGCTAGTCTCTTCTTCAAATGAAAGGCTTTCGCGGCACGTCTACTCTTTGTTTTCATGGAATACTGTAGTGGCTCTAAAGGTCACTGGCTTCGGTGATCGTGACCATTGTACTTTAAAAAGAGCTTAAAAACGATCACTGGTTGTAGGGCTTCCAAGGCGTATAACCACCCTTGATCTTCGGATTACCATGGATGGCAATGATCGACTGTCACTTAATTGTCATGAGGACCATGAGATAACTTGTGCGGGTTCTTTTGCGTTGCCCTTTTAAAAGTGCACTCTTCGTTTTAGTTTTACATCCCAACAGTACTAAGTACTAACGTCCGCCAAAATAAATTATCTGGTTTCATGCGCTCGCGCTTGAATTCAACAACAACAGGATTAAGTTTATTCAGTATTACCATTTTGTACAGGTGTTACCGATTAAAATAACAATAATAAACAGCTAAATTTAAGGAAATGAAGATATGATGGAACGGTAGAATTAACAATGTTTCTTTCGTCTTTCAAATGCTTGAAAGATGAAATTAGCAGTTAGGCTGCTGATATGTGAATCAGCAGTATTGTTAAAAAGAAAACAGACTTTATCATGGATATTGTAATTTGTAAATAACGTATTTCGGTCGTTGATTTTAATAAAAAGAGTCTTTCTCAAATCATTGTATTGATCACAGTGAAATAATATGTGCAGTTCATTTTCAACCGAATTTTGGTTGCAGTGATCACAGATTCTAAGGTCTTCAGGAGTTTTGGGGATTGTAAATCTTCCAGTTCCTATTTTTAAAATATCATTTTCTATCCTAAATTTGGAAGCTACACGCCCATGTTCAGGATTCCGAATATGATTGATGAATTCAGAGTGATTTGTTTCATTTTTAAAGATGGAGTAGAATTTTAGTTTTTTATTTGTTCTTATCAAATTTAGCTGGTGGTTTTTCAGATGTTTTGACAAATTATTCTCAGCTTTGGATAGGAAAGTAGAAGGGTTTTTAAAGTTAACTGATTGTTTACGAATATTAAGTTGTGTACTCAAAAGATTTATTTTATTTATTAGACCTGATTTATTTTCTTTGGCCATTTTATCCGATATGTTTAAGCAGATCGAGTTTAGCGATGCTGTCAGAGGGTTGATTTTCAATGTGAATCCAAAACTTGAAAATGTTCATTGTTATTTGTAAATTTAGAGATAATCTACCAAGTTCATTTCAAAGTATGCTATTGTAAGCAATAGGGTTGTCAATTAAGCAAGCCGATGCAGTAGAAATTCTCACGCAAGTTAGCGTGAGTCGGATGCATAGGAACTGCATCATGTAATCCCGTAAACTTTGCTAGCCTTAAGTACATGGTAGAAAGTTCATACATTTTATCGTCATTTTTAGAGGAATAATTCTGAATAAAAAAGACAAAGAAAGGGAAAAGTAGTACGGTAAATTTCAACCCGGTTGCAATCATGGCCTGTTTACTTTTCAATTATTGACAGGCCATCAAGGTCTTCTTAGTTCAATGTCACTAAATGTTCGTCATCTAATACTTGGTAGGTTGTAGGGTGCTCTAAGCGGATTTTCATTGTTATTCACCTTAGATTCGTGATGGAAATTTAAGAAGTGAAGGCAACTATATAGTACATGTTTGCGAGTTTCTCACGCTGACAAATGTGTTTAATGACGTTCCATTTCGGATTAAGTTACCTTGAAAGTGGGGAGCAAAGATAAGCTGTGGTCACAGAACAAAGAGGTAGACGTCGCTTCTTTTACGATTTCAGTCTCGAACCTTTGTTCAGTTCAAATGTCGACATCTCGCGCAGTTTACGTCCTTGTGAAATCCTTTTTCTTTCTGGACACCTAGCCTGTGTAGCAAGCGTTTCCGTTTGGTTTCGAAGCAAAGAAAGACCGAGAAACGGGATTTTTCGGTCGTTCCTCGTTCTTTGTACCGAAGCCGCACGCAAACGCTTGCAAAGGGCTCCCAACGGGTTAAATTTCGGTAAATTCTCTGCTCGGAAGGAGGGTCAGCTAGAATTTTCGCACTAACGGCTTTCCATGTTTAAAAGAGGAATAACAAGTATCAGCCAGGCAGGAGTGAGAAGCGACGCATGGATGAAACTTGAAGGTATTTGAATTTTTTTCTCTGTTTTTAAAATTGCCTTTCATGATTTACAAAACCAGCCACTGAAACAACAGGGAATTCTTGTTTAAGTATTATTGCTTTTAGGAGTCAGTTAATTCGTTTGACTATTGAACTGTAATTTCTATTTATAATTTAGGATATGAGTATATTTAAGGGTCGCGCGGCCGGTAGGGTATACCGCTCTTCCATGTGTTACGAAAATCTAGACCCGGGTCTTAGTAATTTTCGTGATAACGATTACTAAAACCCGAAACATCCAATCTGTCGTATTGATGCAGTTAAATTATAATCGTTTACGTTTCAAGTTTTTGTCTGTCATATTATCTTCCATCCGATCCATTTGTTCGAATTTTTTTACGCGTAAATTGTATTTTAGAGAGCCGTAGGTTAGCGTAGCTAGACCATTTTGTTGGGTACGCACAGAGGAAGAATTTGCCTCTGTCAGTAGTTTGAGAATAAGGTGTTACAGTCAAACCAAGTCAAGCGTTCCCGTCGCTAGCAAACTAATGAATTCATTAATGAAAAAATGATTTCGTTTGTTGATTCAATAATCCATTCATAAAATGAATAATCCAACAGTCTACCTGTTCTTTATTCTTGTCTGTTGAGTTCAATCGTATATTTGCTTCCCTTTTCCTGCCGTTTACGATTGCGTTTTTAATTGTCTTTAGTCCAAATAACAGCTAGAAGAGACAGACCGCAAACGCAAAGAAACTGAAAAAGGCTGGGGATCGAAATCCACCAATCACCTCACATACAATGACCTCAGTTTGACTATCGTGTTTTCTAAGAGGTCAGGTCCGTTGCACTGATTACTGGAAGCAAAACGGCGTACATGCAACAGTTTGTTTGGGTTTGAACTTCAGAACTCGTCCGCACTCGACTCTTAGAAAAAAAGAAGAAAAAAATGTGTAGTTTTACAAAAAACAGTAATCGAATCAACATTCGATTATGGAATCGAGGCTAAATATGAATATTGGATTGTTCATTTTATGAATGGATTATTGAATCAACAAACGAAATCATTTTTCCGTTAATGAATTTATTAGTTTGTTAGCGACGGGAACGCTTCACCTGGTTTGACTGTAAGAAATGCCGTGCGCAGTTTGCCGGACGTTATCATGATCCATGCACATTTCAAGCCTTATTTTAGCTAGCATGTTATTTCTGCAAACGTTTATAATTAGTTATTCAGAACTAAGGACTATATCAGCCGCATGACCAGCAGAAAAAAAAACTGGAAAACGAAATTTCTCCCTTAACGTTTCAGAGGAGCCGGAGACAAACAATCATTGTGTTTTCTTTTGCTTCTTAGGATCAGCTAGGGGCCTGTGTAAGTGGAACTGAAAACCTTCAGCTGTATTGTATTGTGGCAGACAGAAACAGTGAGAGGAGAAGGATGATCGGAGGAAGACTCTCCAACTGGAAGCAACAAAATGAAAACCAAAACTTTAACCGGGCGGGATTTCCTGAACGCAAATACAAGTCAACTAACTGAGATTGTTGTTTTAATTTATTCTCATGCTTGCCCCATGGCATAACGATAACACATTTTACTCTTACCTCAGGGGCGGATCTAGGGGGAGGGTGAATGGGTGCGCACCCCCCCCCCCCCTGAGATGATCTGCGGTTTTCTAATACAACTGGTATTCTGCAAAAAAAAAATTATGTGGTTTATTGGTGTTGAAGTAGAGCAAGAGACGAGTGCACCCCCTCCTAAAAAAAATCCTGGATCCGCCCCTGTACCTAGCTCATTTTACAGGATGATCAGATTCAAGAATGTTGAGTTTTTATGAAAGGAGACATTTTTTCATGATCCCGATTATTTTAAAATCAAATAAGCTTGCCATTTCAACGCAAAACAATGGCTATTACTTAAATAACTAGACATGATTATGGCAGACATAATGTAGTTCATGGCAAGGCATGATACTCACATGATAACTCGCTAGGTCAGGCTGTACCAGGTACTGCAAATCTAGCCAATTAGGTTATAGGGCGGTGTCAGGGTTAAGTAGGTATATCGAGGTATTTTCCCAGTAATTCTTCCTTCTCTCTTTCCCAGTAATTCTACCTTCTCTCCCTCGTCATCAACTCGGTCAGATCTCGAGCAAAATCTTTCCCTCCTCCTCCACTTTCACCTGCTTGCAGGTTATTATTGTTCACGGTATTTCCTGTTTCTTCTTTTTTCCTTTTCTGAAATATTTAGTTTTGTAGTTTGTGGCGGATTTTTGTGGCCCCATTTTGTATTCATTAGGTTAATCGGTTTACATATATCGATGTGTTGTGATTCTGTTAGCTTTGATTTCATTAAACCTGCCACAACCGTGGCCAGATTTATCCAACACAGTTGTTTGTTTGTATTTTAATTCTGTTCCTTATCGGAAAGTACGAAATCGGAAATGCAAGCAAAGCTCGCGCAGAGTTGGGCCTTGTTTTGAACACTTGCCTTGATGTAAAATAAAATCAACGTTAACAGCTAAATATTGTCCTTTAAATTTCATCACGACAGCAGTGTAGGTGGAAATTTCCACCGACATGTCCACTCCAAGAGAGAAAAAATGGTGGAAAAATTGAACGAAATTTTCAGTGTGGTAATAAAATGTCCATGGAAATTTTCGCCGACATTTCGAGTTTTCTGGGAAAATGTGGACGAAATTTTTCCAAACCACGTTTTACAGATAGTAAAATGTCGATGAAAATTTTCATCGACGTTGAAGTTAAAGATGTTGAATCTCGATAGACATTCATTTGCAAGACAAAACTATACCTTGTCAAAAACAAATCATTATTTGCCAGCCTGTGTGAGGTATGGTAAAAGTAACGTTTTTTTGCCCTATATCTCGTAATCTCATCGTGTTCAATACAGGAGAGTGCAAGTTAATGACAATCTTTTCCAAAACAGCTTTAAGCCTGAAAAAAATTTGCCTCATTCAGATCCAATTTGCCAGGGAGGGATAATATCTGGTAAAATATTCTATTATTTGCGAGTTTTTATCGTTTAAGAATATCGCGTTTTGTTTTAGAACGTGTTTTTATAGGACTAAGCCGAGATTATTTAATCATTAAGCCTGCAAGTGTAATTTGAAGCAATTGGGAGCTCCTGTGTTGGCCTAAAGAACGATGTAGATCTCCACCAATCCTCTAACTCGTATTTTTGTAATGCCTCATACAAGTTCCTCCAGAATACTAACGCCATATCAAAGACAGTTATGATTGGACCGGCAAACGCCTTGGCTTCTTTTCTACTTGGTCGACATTCTCCAATCCATGGCTTTTGAGGGCGGCAGCAGGCGTAGTGGAATGACTTCAAAGGTCTAAAGACGAATCGCCTAATATTATAAGCGTAGGGAATTGCTTTCCAGCCACCGGGTGTATAAAAATCATTGAGTAAGACCTGATCATTTGGGCAGGTGTCTTTTTCTGTTGTTTCGCGCCAGAGTTTCATGATTCTTTGGTAGGTTTTCAAATCTGGCTTGATCACCAGAAGGCCTGCATTGAAGCAAAGGTCCAAAACACCAGGTCTGGAGCAAGGGACGGCGGCAAAATGTTCCGTGATTTGAAACAGTTCATCAATATTGGTCATCAATATGTAATCGGCGTCAACATAAATAATTTTAGTAAACTCTGTAAAGTTCCACGCGTAAAATCTTGTGTGTGTTCCCTTAATTCTGTGTCCTAGAGGTCTTCCAAAAAGTCCGCTATTTCGATCTCCACCAACTTTAGCATCCATCCAGTTGCAATCCATTTCTTCGACCAAACGAGTTTCCCATCCGACGCTCTGAAGCGCCTTTTGTGTATCTTTACTCACATTTCCAGATATAAGCGCAATCATAGTTTTGTGACAAGAAAATGTCTGAATTGAGTGACCAAGAACCAAAGCAGGAACGACAAAGCCATCACTGACCATAACAGTTAGCCACGAAACATCCTTTCCTGACCTGTCTTCATTCTTGTTACACCGCTGTTGGCCAAATTGTTTCTCCATTTCATACAATTTCCATTCCGCCTCTAAAAGCCGCAGTTCGTTGTCCAAACGCCTCTGATTATCATCACTAATATGTAGAGCAAGCATCTTCACAACTTGGAGAGGAAACGGTACTAAAATGGGTCTCCAAACGGCAAAGCAAATGGCCATAATTATAATCGGAGAGAAAGACAGCGTACAAATAATCAGCTTTTGACATTCACGTTGTCTTGGTTCAGTTTCATTGGTCATCTTCGACACCGGCGCTCACCACTGAACTCGATCAGTGCTGTAGCTTTCTAGCTCTCCTCTAAATCTCAGTTTGTCCCAGCAAGAAAACACACAAACCTTGGGTGCGGCTGGCTTCAAGCCAAGCGCTGTCCAAACCGAGCGGTCGAGAACGGGGAAAATAAGAAGACCAAAAGAAACTGCGTGGCCACCCACTGGCTACACACAGGCCAACCAATGGCAAAACAAGTAAAACTAATAGATCGTTTTCACTGTCACGCAACAAAAAATTAAATTGGAAACCGTCTAGTGGAAGAAACCAAGAAAATGAAATGTTATAGAAGACTAATATATAAACAATTTGTCCAAGTCTCAGGTCTTTGTGGCCCATAGTTTCTGAGTTAGTTGGCGAAACGTTTCACGCACCTTTGTAGAGCTTTGTATGAGACGCCATATTGGTGCACCGTTTTGGTGCACCAACATGGCTGCCGGAAATCAACAAAAACATCTGGAGTTTACTTTTTCTATAAAAGCTCTTTCTTTTCACTCGAGAACTAGCGTACGTACGCATAAACATATCTTCTAATACTTGAAGTGGTTATGTTGCTGAAAATCAAGAGGACAGACTTTTTCAACGAGACAGCATTCCTATTTTGGTGTCACGCACTGTGAAAACTCGGAAGTTCAAATTGCTGTATTTTCGAAACGAAACATGCTACGGGAATGGAAACTTGTACAAAGATCCACTTTTTGTTTATCGTCAACCTAGTGTAAATAAGAATTCGTAAAACCTCGCTATTTTGACTTTACAATTTGATGACGTCACAGTGAAAACCATCTATAAAACTAAATGGAACTGCGCAAGCCACCCACTGGCTAGAACACATAATGTCAATAAAATAGACGTAAGCCACCCACTGGCTACGAACAAGCCACCAACAACAGCAACAACAACAACAAATTTTATTGAAAATTGGAAAATAACTAATTACATTACTTTCCCACCCGGAAACAGCTTATAAACTAGTCGAGGCGGGGGAAGCTGAAGACATATTACAAAACAAGATTTATATATAGATGGACTAAATAACAGTGAAGACACTACTATACAGTAAATAGGGATTGTAGCTATTTATTGTATGATATCAACAGACAGACAGCACCAGTTAGTATACTTGTGTGAGATTATAACATTGCGTGACAATTAAGATGGACACTTAATTATAGTGGTAGTGATCGGAATGTATATCATTAAGGGATCAATTTCAATACCTTGTTTTTTAAGCATGTTATCTTCATTTTTTAGTTAGTTGGGTTTAGATTTCGTGTGTACCTTTGGCAGTAAACTTCCCTATTTGGAATAAACCCTTGAAACTGTGAAATCGTGAAGTTTCTGCGTTAGCGTTCACGACAAAAGTGGCACCTCCGACGGGACCGTGAGAATAATGGAGATGCATATCGGAAAACTGAAAGCAAAACTACAGCTTTTGGAGCTCACCCACGAGAAGACAGAGGGTATTATTAGTACCGGGATCACCGAGAAAATTCGTCGACATAAAGAAGCTTTACAGAGCATTGTTATCGGCGCGGAAGAAATCAAGAGAGAGGTCGAACAAGCCAAGCTTGAAGGTGGGGAGGCCTTAGACAAAGTTAAAGAATGGGGGAAAGAATTCGAATTGAAAATCGACGCTGCAGATACGGAGATCACCTTACTCGAAGAGCGTGTGAAACGAATGGTGGCTGATGCGGAGAATGAAGAAAGAGAAACAAAGGAGACCCTGTTGGCCCGCCAGCGTGAAGAACAATTAAAGTTCGAAAGGACAGCAACTGGAGCAGAAGGCAGAGTTCGAAAAGGAAAAGGTTGCCTCTCCGGGTAAACAGAATGTCAAACTTCCGAAGCTTGTCATCACGAAGTACAATGGAGCCCTTGAGAACTGGCTGGCATTTTGGAATAAATTTGAGGCGGAGATTGACAAGACCGGTCTGCCAGCGGTCACGAAATTTGCCTATCTAAAGACGTTAGTGGAGCCGCGAGTGAGAAAGGGGATCGATGGCCTACCTTTTACATCAGAAGGCTACGAGCGTGCGAAAAATATTCCTCAAACAAATGACGGCCAGACAAGCGAGATTATTCATGCCTATGCGGAAAACATCCAAGTGCTCCCTGTTATTTCCGGAACACATCCCGCGAAGATTCACGATTTCTTCGAGACAATCCTGTACAATGTTCAGTCGCTTGAAACTCTAGGAAAAACGTCGGATTGAACAAGCTGCCGGGAATCAAAGCGGAACTAGTTCAAGGGAAACCGGACTGGAAAACGTGGGATTTAACTCAGCTTATCAACGCCCTTCGCGGGTGGGAGGAGATTCACCCCCGTGAAATCGCGAAATCCTGTGACAAAAGTTTTTACGTAGAAGACCAAGACCCGAATGCACCACTGGGGTGTGGTTTTGCAATAACACCTCACACAAGCCTAGTGATTGTACAGTTATCTCAAGCGCCGCCGATAGGAAGAAATTTCTACAAGAGAAGAGGCTTTCTTTTAATTGCACTGGCCCTCATCGAGCAGCTCACTGTCGAAGCCGAGGAAACTGCGCTGGCTGTAAGCAGAGGCATCACACATCTATCTGCGATCAGCCTACCCGACCTGCAAACGAAGGAGCTGCAATGACCGCCGCACACGTGGGGGAGAACGTCTGCCACCCAGTAGTTATAATCAAGGTCAATGGAGTGAAACGCCGTGCGTTACTTGACACTGGGGCCACTGGGTCGTACATATCAGCCTTCTTGGTGAATCTCTTGAAAGTAAAGCCTTCTCGAACCCTGACACGTGGTATTAAATCAATCGTGGGATTGGTCACCCAGCGCGTCGAGACCTATGATGTGAAGATATGCGATACACTAGAGTAGTGCGTGCTACCAGTCTGCGTGACGAAAATCGAACAGCGCGAGCTACTAACCCTGGAGAATCCTAACTATCCTGAGATGCTGGGGCGATATCCACATCTTAAAGGTGTCCGAATGGAAGAAACCGACACAAAGGAACTCCTTCCCATCCATGTGATACTGGGGGCAAATGAGTACACGAAGATCAAGATGGCCGGTTATCAGCGCGCAGGAGCCGTGGGCGAGCCGAGCAGACCAGGTTCGGGTGGACGATAATGTTATCAGGTGCTGAAGTTGACTCTCAAAACATGTTCTTGACACAGACCTCAATTGGAGACTACGAAGAACTGTGCCGTATGAACGTTTTGGGATTGCAAGACACGCCTATCGGAGATCAGGACGTTGTGCACCAGGAGTTCCTTGAACAGCTTAAACGCAGTCCAGAGGGATGGTACGAAACTGCGCTCCCTTGGAAATTAGGCCATCCCCCTTGCCTAATAATAAGACCGGAAGCCTTAAGCGCCTTGCCTCACTAATACAGCGCCTAAAACGGAACGGCAAAATTGAAAGATTATGATGCCATAATACAGCAGCAACTAGAAGCTAGGAGTGAAGCCGGGGGATTGTGGACTCCTTGGATTGAGGTGGAACAAAGACTCTAATAATTATAATAATAATAATAATAATAATAATAATAATAGACTTTATTTAAAGAGGGTAGCACGGAATAGTTACAGAAACTAGTAAACTTGTGGCCCTCTATCTAAATTAAAATTACAAAAAGCATAAGATTCAGAATATACAAAGTCTAAGTACAAAATAAATAAAACTAAGGAAATATAAAAGTTCTACATCAATATGAATGAGTATATAAGAGCTAATGATACGGCTAGTGAAATACATGCAAGAATATGATTAAACTATGAAATGGTGTATTTCCTGCTGCTCTTTAAATAAGATATTTCGATAATTATTCTTAAAGGATTCTAGTGATACTGCATTTCTAAGGTTTAGACTTAAGCTGTTCCAGAGTTGGCAATTAGAAACTGCGAAAGACCTACCGCCTTCGGTGACTCGATTAAATTTTGGGCAAATAAAATTTATATTACTATGTCTAGTTACACGACTATGTTGCTGGCCGTTGAGTCTTAATGAGTCTTCAATATATAAGGGAACTTCACCCTTGATGCGTTTATATGCCACACAACATTTAAACATTTAGCTATTTTCACTTCTTCATAAAAAGGAAGCCACTGTAGACTATTAAAAAGCTTAAGACTAGACGCTTGGTTATTAGCGTCGGAAATTACCCTTGCTGCTCTCTTTTGTAGCTTAAAAACACGGCTTAAATTCTCCTTATCACAACTAGTCCAGATTGAACTGATATAATGCAATACAGACCTTATCATAGTATTATAATACAATAGCCTTTGTTTCGTGGGCAGGCAAGATCTTATCTTTTTTAATACGCCAATTCGATGAGACAGTTTTTTACAAAGTTTCTCCACATGGGAAGTAAATGACAGTTCAGAATCAATTTCGTAACTAGCAGCTTAGCACTGGGAACGAGTTCGAGTTCAGTTCCTTTAATAGTTAAAGTCATTTCTTCATTGATCTTTGAGGGGAGACGCTTGCCAGTGATTAGCATAGCCTTGGTTTTACCTTCATTAATTGGCAGTTTGTTCGAAGCTGCCCAATCGACGATTTCGGCAATTGACGAGTTTAGGGTACCCTCTAGCCTTCCGATAGAGCTATAGTTCGTACTGGAAGTCAGCGTTGTATCGTCGGCATACAAATCAATTCTTGATGAAGTGACGTAAAGCGGTAAGTCATTGATAAAGACGATAAATAACAAGGGGCCAAGTATGGACCCCTAGGGAATACCATGAAGAACAATAGCAACACTTGACTGTTTATCTCCGAGCTTAAAAAGTTGGCGTCTGTCCTTCAAATAAGAGGTAAACCATTGAAGGGAATCCCTACTAATCCCATACATTTCAAGTTTCTTTAACAACAGGGTATGATCAATCATGTCAAACGCTTTACGATAATCTACCAAAACCATTCCACTTACACGGTAATTGTTTAGGTTGAATAGCAGATCGTCAATAATCTTGATCAAGACAGTTTCAGTACTGTGCTTCGAGCGAAAGCCCGATTGTCTGATGTAGATTAACTCGTTTTCGCACAAAAAGTTGTAGAGTGCATTATGAACATCTCTCAGCGATCTTAGACAGAATGGGTAAAACTGATATTGGACGATAGTTTGTAACATCAGTGGGGTCTCAGCTTTTGAAGATTGGTGTTACCTTGGCAGTTTTCCAAAGACTGGGAAACACGTTCAAAGAAAAAGATAGGTTGATCAACTTTGTGATTGAAGGTGCAATAATCGGAGCAGCTAGTTTAAGCATTCGAGAACTGATGCCGTCGACACCAGTAGATTTATTGGAATCAATTTTCAAAAGATAGCCAACAACATCTGCTTCTGCTATAGGTGGAATTGAGAAAGCAGCACTTCATCCTTCCGAGATCTTACAAAGTTACTCAAGTTAGAGGTGTCAAACGGCACGTCGGGTAACAGTTTTCTCAGCTTATCTGCAACTGTTGAGAAGTGTACATTGAATGCTTCAGTCATTTCTTCGTTATTTCCTAAATCTTTCTCTTTGATTCTTAGGTGATTAATCGATTGCTGTTTATTGACACCGATGAGCGATTTGATGGTCTTCCAGATTCCCTTAGGGGTTATTCTTATTATTCTCGATCGAAGGCAGTTTTAAAGAACTCGGACTTAGCTCTTCTCAATAGAAAAACTGCTTTATTCCGAGCTCTTTTGTAACTTTCTCAGTCGGCAGGAGTTTTTGATCTTTTTGCAATTTTTAGAAGCCTGTCCCGCTTCCTCAGCTGCTTTATGACAGAACTATCTAACCAGGGCGATTTTTTGGCCTTTGCAGCTCGTTTAACTCGCCAAGGACAATTCGAATCCAGTGCCGAATTAAACAACGATTCCCACGAGGAGAGCATATCATCGATATCGTCAAAAACAAATACCGAGTCCCATAGGGTTTCTTTGAGCGCAGATTTAAACTGCTAATCGTTAAAATCCTTCATTTTGCGATACTTGATATAGGTGTTACCCTTTTGTTGATCATTACGTTCGTTATTACGGCTGAAAAGTTTTACCGCGAAGACTGGTAGATGATCGGAGAGACCAATGTTAGGACAGACAATATTCTGGATGCGCTGAGGATTGTTGGTGTGAATGTGATCTAAGCACGTATTACTCACTGGTCGTGTCGTTCTAGAGACAAGGTGTTTGAAATTCATACTATTCAAGCTCTCGCTAAAGCGATGTTTATTGTACGTCTCGGGATTGGAGGCATCAATATTAAAATCTCCGACCAAGATAGTCTCTTTATTAAATAAATCAGCTCTTTCAATGTTATTTTCAAGGGCGATATCATCAGCCCTGGTAGAAGATGGAGGTCGATAGATTCCAGCCAGCAATGGGGATCTTTTAGATTTGAAAGGAGCAATCCCGAGCCACAATATTTCCAAATTTGAGTCTTCCAGATCAGTCCTACGGATTGCAGACAATTCACCATTAACAAAATCCAGTATTCCACCGCCATTTTTAATTCGCCGGTCACGTCTGAAGATCGTAAATCCTGGAACAGAGTAAAGAGAGTCCGGGATATCAGACTTTAAGAAAGTTTCATTTAACCAAAGGACATCAACTTGTGGTGTTCCATCTTTGTTTTTCAAAAACAATTTGATTTGATCAAATTTAGATGAAGTTAGATGGTTAACATTCCAATGACCAATTCTTAGACCTTTACACGGTAGACCCAGATTAAAATAGAGATGAGGTTCAAAGTCATCAAGCGAGCTCGTTGAAGTGTTAAATTGACTTGCAAATGAGTCATGGCCGTCGCTTTCACTATCCAGGGAAGAGAAACTTTCATTTCCAAAGCCAAGTCGCTCCGAAGGACCGAAGGATTCATTGCTTAGTGGACCAGGATTTAGCATTACGTCCCAGACAAAAGTACGAGCTGTGAAGCCAAGAAAAGCTTAAAAGTCTTGAGCGAAAGATGTACTTTCCAGCCAAGCGGAACGGACATGGTACCAGTCAATTTCGACTTGGTTACTGTCGACTTCTGTAAATTGATCGCAGAAGCAGCGCTTCTGTAAACAGCAAATGACTCCAAACCCAAATCAACTCTCTTAAAAGGCAGTTTAGGCGATCTGTAAATGGTACAGCAGAGAAGTACGAAAATAAAAACATAAAACACGGCAGAGCGATAAACGAAGTGTGTACCTCCCGCCATGTCTTTGACAAAATTGCAGCTACCTTCCCCCAAGAAATTGTAGCTGCTACAAAGAGAGGAGTGCTGGGCAAAATCGCAAGGGTTTATGACCCCTTCGGCCTAGTCTCGCCTTTGACTTTAGAAGGAAAAGTGCTGTACCGTGATGCCTGTCAAAAGAAGATGGCCTGGGATGCAGAGCTGCCTCAAGAACTTTTGAAGCTATGGCAGAAGTGGGAAATGAAACTACCTGTTAAAACTGAAGTACCTAGAGCCCTAGTTCCAGCCAGAGAACCTATTCAAGCAATTGCACTTCACGCCTTTGGAGACGCTAGCGCTCAAGGGGTCGCCGCAGCTGACTATGCAGTGGTCGAACAAACGTCATGGGTGAACCAAGGATTGGTAGCTGCCAAAGCACGCCTCACTAAACAGGGACTCACCATTCCCCGCCTGGAATTGGTTGCAGGCCACATGACAGTTAATTTGCTGACCAACGTTCACGATGCTCTGACCGGGTACCCAGTAAAGTCACTAAATGCCTGGCTTGACAGCACTGTTGCCCTTCACTGGACTAGAGGCGCCAGCGAATAAAAGCAATTCGTTGGAAACCGTGTCCGCAAGATAAAAGAAAAGGAGTCCGTCATTTGGAGACACGTACCGACACAAGAGAATCCTGCGGATCTGGGGAGTCGAGGCGGACCAGTTAACAAAGAGAATGTGCTATGGTGGGAAGGACCAAATTGGCTGAAGGATCCAGGTAGCTGGCCCCCAGATATTGTAACAACTGCAACCCCAGAGTCTGAGGCAGAAGCAAAGGAACCAAGCAAGTGTTCGCCTTAGCTGTGAATGGAACAGAATCGGATGTGTTTGATGAGTTGCTATCGAAGGGAAGCCTTTGGCACTGTTTGAGAGTAGGAGCGTGGGTCCAAAGGTTCACCAACAACACAAGGAACTCCGAGCACACGAGGAAGACAGGCGCTCAGAGGAGATAAACTACCAGAAGCTTCTCTGGGAGAAGAAAACACAAAAGAAGTGTCCCGGATTGGAACAGTTCGAAGACGATAAGCTGAAACTTAACCTGCAGATGAATCATGATGGTGCTTTGGAATGTCGCGGAAGGATCCAAGGTGATTACCCAGTCTACCTACCTGACAGTGAGATGTACACTGAGAAGCTCGTGCAGCATGCCCATGAAGCCTTTCTACATGGGGGAGTGAGCTTAACCATGGCCAAAGTGCGAGAGACACATTGGGTCCCCAGATTGTGCCAGCTCGTTAAACGCCTAATTAAGCGCTGCTACCGATGCAAGAGGTTTCATGCTGTTGCATACTCCAGGCCCCTTCCAGGAGACCTGCCTCAGGATCGTACTGTGAGAACTACGCCCTTTTCGGTCGTCGGGGTTGACTATGCGGGTCCAGTAAAGTACCGAGTTAGCAGAAACAGAGAGGGAAAAGCCTACATAGTCCTGTACGCTTGCAGCCTGAACCGTGCCTTGTACCTCGAACTGTCGAAAACCATGGAGACAGAAGAGTTTATCAGTACCTTGAAGCGATTCATCGCAAGGAAAGGCCGCCCAGAGAAGATTTACTCGGATAACAGTCGAACGTTTGTGGGTGCAGCGAAGTGGCTGCGAAATGTGATGCAAGATGAACGACTGCACTATTTCCTTGCCAAGCTGAACATCAAGTGTCAGTTCAACCTCACCAAAGCACCATGGTTGGGTGGGCAGTTCAAGAGATGATTGGCCTTGTCAAGCAAGCCTTCAACAAAAGAGTTGGAAATGGAACTCTCACCTGGAGCGAACTGCAAGATGTCTTGCTGGACGTGGAAGTAGCACTGAATAACCGACCTCTCAGCTACGTGGAAGAAGATGTACAGCTGCCTGTGCTAACCCCAAACATGCTGCACTTTGGTCGTCCTAACCTACTTCCTGAAGACCACAATCAAGGGAACCCTGATCTTCTAGCGAGGTATCTAGCAAAGTGCAAGGATGTGGTATGGGGGAGGTGGTCTACTGAGTACCTAAGAAGCCTTCGTGAAAGACACAACCTCAAACACCACAAGCGAAGGCAACTATCTCTATCAAGGGGAGACGTCGTTATAATCAAGGGTGAAGAGAAGAACCGCGGGCACTAGAAGCTAGGAATCGTCGCTGAGCTGATCACTGGCAGAGATGGTGTCGTCAGGGGTGCGAAGGTGCGAGCTGGAAAGTCCTACCTTGGGAGGCCTATTCAACATTTGTATCCTCTTGAACTGTCATGTGACATGACTGCAGGCACGCCTATCAGAAACCTTGATCCTAAAGCACCAGTGTTCAGGCCGACGAGGGATGCCGCAGTTGCAGCCAAGGTCAGAATCCAGGACCAAGCAGACGACGAGGAGCTATCTCAGGAACTTATTATGACGTTTATTACTTATAGATTATTAATCGGACATGATTTAGTCACCTTTCCTTGTTCATTCCTTTCGGAAATGAACAGGGGGGGTGTGTGTGTGAGATTATAACATTGCGTGACAATTAAGATGGACACTTAATTATCGTGGTAGTGATCGGAATGTATATCATTAAGGAATCAATTTCAATGCCTTGTTTTTCAAGCATGTTATCTTCATTTTTTAGTCAGTTGGGTTTAGATTTCGTGTGTACCTTTGGCAGTGAACTTTCCTATTTGGAATAAACCCTTGAAACTGTGAAATCGTGAAGTTTCTGCGTTAGCATTCACGACATACTCAATCACTCGTTAAAACAAGTCAGATTCATAACTACAGAGCAAGATCTGTCTCTAGCGACTCCTTTTATGTTAAGTTCTCTAGAACCGATAAAATGTATGCCTTTTTCACAAGAAAGAAACTATTTACATATACGTCTTATTAAGTTATTTAATACTTTAGGTTAGCCTCTCTTAATTCGTAATCGTTATGTACTTGCCTTGTTTTATGTTAGTTTAAATTCTTAAAAATAGGCTAGGCAGGGGAAGGCAATTTGATTTGAGAAAGAAGGGTACGGTGTGTTCCTTAGACTTACTGAAGTAAATGAGACGTAAGGCCCGTTTTTGTAGAGTTAGGGACGGACCATTAGAAAACTTATGGGGGGGGGGGGGGGCCGGGGAACAAAAAAAAAATTTCGCGCAAGGGAAAATTAAATGAAAAAGAATTCTTGCACGCCAATTAACCGTAAAAATATTCATGCTATGGCCTAAAAAAAAAATTCATACAAGGAATTTGATAACGAAAAAAAATTCCTGCGTCTCGAAAATTCCCCTCCCCCCCCCCATAACTTTTCTAATGGTCCGTCCCTTACGATCTTTCTTTGAAATGTCAAGTCACAGTTTCCCCAACCACAAATACCATAAGTCAAGTAAGGGACAATTAATGAGTTGTAAAGCGAAAGTAAAACACGACGCAGGACATAATGTCGAATCTTGGGACAGATAGATTCGATGTGGTATTTCCATGAAAGATTTGAATCAATCATTAAGCCAAGATATTTTACATAATCTTTCATTTCAAGGTTTGCGTAGGTGTTAGTCACGGAGTCAAGAATTCTAATCCTCGCGATTAACAAGCAGACTTTAAGACCAAAATACAGGATGTTACCTTCACGTAGATTCTTTTTGCCTGACGTACTTAAACTTAAAATTGTGAATTGTAAATAATATTTTCTTTTTTTTTTCTTTATGTGCTTATTATTATTAATATTATTTTATTCTTATTTCTTATAATGCATTTAATGTATATATATATTTCTATATTATTTTCATGTAGTGTCAGCTCGAAGATATTAGCTTGTTAGCTACTCTAAACTTCGAGTATAAATAAAGTTTTATGTTATGTTATGTTATGTTATGTAGTGTTTCGAGTTCCTTTAGGTTGTTATTTGCAAGTATTATACTAGTATCGTCAGCAAATAGATAAAAGGCAAATAACGAAGAGGACTTGTAAATATCATTGATGTAAAGTAGGAATAAGAGTGGTCTGATGACTGAGCCTTGTAGCACGCCGCACAAGGTCGTCTCAGCCTCAGACACAACATTATTAACTTCCGTAGTTTGCTTTCGATCAGTCAGGTATGATCTGAACCAGGAGTTGATTACACCTCTAATACCATAATTTTCAAGTTTAGCTAACAAAATCTCATGGTTAACAGTATCAAAGGCCTTCTTGAGATCGATGAAAACACCGCAAGAAAGTTTACCGCGGTCCACATTTTACAGATTTGTGTTAACAATATCATATTTAGCATGCTGAGTACTGTGCTTACTGCGAAAACCGTATTGCTGATCATAGAGAATGTTGCAATCTTTGACAAACTTGGTAACTCTGGAGTACATAAGTTTTTTTAAAAAATCCTGTTATAAATCGAGAGCAGAGAAATAGGTCGGTAGTTTTCGGGCAGAGTGTCATCTTCGTCCTTAAATATCGGGATAATCTTAGCACACTTAAGTTTAGATGGAAAAATCCCTGAGCAAATAGACTGATTAAAGATCGTGGCTGGAGGTACGGATATGACCCTTTTTGCCAATTTCAGCAGCCTTACTGGAGATGAGCAGAGATCATGGGCCTTGCTATCTTGCAAAATTGAAATTTCTAAATTGATATCTTCCGGAATAATAGAATCAAAGAAGAAAGTGCGATTAAGTGGCGGATCTTAATAATCAAGGAATGTATTTATGGTCTGAGGAATTTTAGAAGCCAGTTTGCTCCTAAAAGTGGCGAAATATTTGTTAAGAAATACACCTTATTCAATGGTTTAGCACATAATACGTGCGGATATTTTGCGAGTTGCGTAGTATTTTTCCGAGCCCCGCAGGGGCGAGGAAAAATACGAGCAATGAGCAAAATGTCCGCTCGTATTATATGCTAAACCATCGAATAAGAGGTTTATTATTCCACTACAAAAAAAAATTATCTGGCAATTGGCTTCTATTTTTTGGTAAAAGTATTCAGAGACATCCTGATTCTGTCTGTGAGAATGACGTTAACAATTAGCAAAATGTTCGCGCGTATTATATGCCAAACCATTGAATGAGAGGTTAATTATTTTCCTGCAAAAGAAAAATGGTATTTTGGCTTCTATTTTCTAATGAGAGTATCCAAAACATCCTGGTTCTGTCAGCCACAGTTGCTCCTTTTGCATCCGCCGGTATTCGCCCTGTTGGAAAACGGTTAAACCAGGACACTACGGTGTATTAGGGTCTCGTATTTTGCTTGTTCTCTTGACCTTATATGGTAAAATGACATAATAGTGCAATAATAATATTGCTTATTTCCTTCGGGTCACTAGTTCGAACCTCATTCGGGTTTGAGCGAATAGAGTTAGTTGAATTGCGCTTGTTTTTCTTTTTACAGTTTCCAATTAGCTCGTTAATTCCTTTCCAAGTTTGACGCATATTACATATGTTGAGATCAACGAAACTTTGGTAGTAGTTCGCTTTACTTAATCTCGTAAGAGAGATGATTTTATTTCTGCAAAATTTGTATTTGTCCCGGTCTGACGTATAGAAGAGGTTATTCTTTACCCTAATTGATTTTCTTAAACCCGCAGTCAGCCATGGTTTAGCAAGGAATTTTTGTTTACGATTGGATATACTTCTGAAAGGGGCGTGTTTGTTAATTGTCTTGTTGACGCATTTGTAAAACCTGCATAACGATAGATTGGCATCGGTATGTTTGCAAATATTATTCCAATTAATATTCTGCAAGTCGTCAATGAAAGATTTTGCATTGAAAGTAGAATAGTCACGAACCTTAGTTTTGTTGTTTGGAAAGAATGCTTTACAGTGCGATGTTAATATGCACATCTCAGAGAAGTGATCTGTTGTATCGGAGACGAAATTGCCGCTGACTATATTATTCTCAGGATTATTTATGAAAATATTGTCAATTAAAGTTGCTGAATTACGATAGACTCTAGTCGGCTTATCAACCACTGGGAAAATTTGAAAAATTTTGCATTGTTTTCAGCGGGGTTTGTGTGTAACTACAAGTTTCATATTTTAACAGATCTATGTTGAAGTCTCCCATAAATATTTTGATTTTGAAGGCATTGGCGTTCAAGAAAATCTGTCCAGTATTTCTAGAAACTCATTAGCGTTATTGTGTTGCCTATAAGTAACAACACATACAGATTTCTTATTTTTAGGCAGATCAAGTTCAATCCATAGGGCTTGATAGCAAGAATTGGAGACTCGTCCAAGGACGCGGTATTTACAATTTTGATCAATGAACAGGCCAACACCACCGGCACATAAAGGTGTCGGGACCGATTCAAAACAGTATCCTGGTATGATTCTGGTACAAAATTGAAACTACATTTACGATCGCATATACGAGTTTCTGTTACACCAATAATGGTAAAACGGAAATTCATTTCACTTAAAACATGACGTTGAAATTCTTCAAAAATTTTTTTTAAGCTACCTATATTTGTATGTAAAAAGGAGATTTTTGATTGCAACTGTTTGCTGTCAATAAACTGCGCAAAGCTGTGTGGGGAATAATATTTTGAGCGTATTTTGTTGAGGTGAGATTTATATCAGGATCAATGTCTTTGTCAAGAGAGTCTAGCAGCGATACACTAAGGTCGTAGAGACTACTGAGAGAATCTAGCAATTTTCTAGAAGGTCGATTATCACCAATTAAACTATTAAACTGTGGGTGGGCAGAGGTTAGGACTTGCGCGAGTAAGGTCTTCTTTTCGATCGCGCACTGTTTCTTCGTGTCGTGTACAATAGACATGTTTAGTAAAATCTAGCCTTCTGCAGTGGCCAACTTACTTTTAAGTTCGTCGAAGTCCGCCATGCTCTTGAGCTTGATTATCCGCGATGTGGAGTCTTTTCGTAAACAAATAACAGGACCCTTTGACCAGCTATATTGATAGTGCAGGGGCGGATCTAGAAGGAGGGTGCAGGGGGTGCGCACCCCCCCCCCCCCCCCACCCCCTGAGATGACCTGCGGTTTTCTAATGCAACTGGTATTCTGCAAAAAAAAAAACTATGTGGTTTATCGGTGTTGAAGTAGAGCGAGAGACGAGTGCACCCCCTCCTAAGAAAAGATCCTAGATCCGCCCCTGTAGTGGAGCTCTCCTTTAACTTTTTTAGCCTGGAATAGGACTGCTTGCATTCTTGGTGAAAGATGATCGTAAATTCTGACCAAAGACAATAAAGACCCTTCTGGTAGACCAACCGCAGCTGGGGTCACATCGTTAATTTCTTTCCGAAGAGACATTAGAGATTCCTTAACCAGCCGTCTCACGAATCTGCAGACTAAAGGCTTTGGATTTCCGGCGTTGTTTCTTTGAGGGACATGATGGGCAGTGTCAATATCTGGCACCACCCACTGGCTATAGCAAAGAACAAATAACACCAACAGAATCACAGTAAACCACCCACTGGCTATAACAAATAATGCCAATAGAATCGACTTAAGCCACCCACTGGCTAAAACAAATAATCGTAAAGAAGTCTGCATAAGCCACCCACTGGCTACCTGAAGGCCACCCACTGACCTCAGACTATCCGATGCCATCAACTCACTGAAAAAAGAAACACTAGAAAATTATAAAGGTACCCAAAAAACATAAAACACTTACCATACTAAGCAGATGAACACTGAGAGCACCAACCTTGATCGTAAGTGCAAAAACCAATAATAAAAAACCGCGCAGAACTGAAATTAATACGAACCGCCCAAACCCTAAAATTAAGATTCTCTCTGCAAAAAACACCAGAGCTGTGGCGACCCATGCAAAAAGTCGTCCTCAAGGGGGGCAGGTCCACCAAATCTTCAACAAAATGAGCCAGATGAGAACCGTCCGTTGTAAGTAAAGGCCAAAATGGAGCAGCAAGTCAAAGCGGAGCGATCAAAGTACCTTGTGGGCAGCAAGACCGCATGTGCCTCAGAGTCCGCGGAACAAGATAGATAGATAGATAGATAACTTTATTTAAACATGGTTAAAATTCCTTCAGCATGTACAAAAAATCTAAGATCTATTATACCTAACTAAACTAACTCTGATTAAAAATATATTCATAAAATTTTAACTACCTAGCTATTTACAAATAAAAGCTGCTTTTCAAGGATGCTGTGTAAAACTGTATTAATGTATGATCTCATTCAAAACTGTTGCGACACAGTTTGCGTTTAAAATCATGTAAAGAATCTGCAGATCTTAAATCATGGGATAGGCTGTTCCACAGCTTAGCTCCGCTATAGGAGAAACTTTTCTTTAAATAATTGGTACGGGGCAGTGGAAGGACTAATTTATTTTCAGTATTCCTCAATCGATAAGAAGTTATTTCGTCACGAGATACAAATTTAGATTTTAGATAGTCGAGAGTCATCCCATGTACGGTTTTATACATCATAATAGCCGTCGATACTTGTCTTTGGTGTTTAAGCTTACGCCAACCCAGTGCCAGGAAAAAATCGTCCACATTACAATCAGAATTAGCGGACATTAGAATACGGGCTGCACGATTTTGGAGCCTCTGCAGCTTATCGGAAAGACCAATGCCGCAGTTGCTCAATACGACATTACAGTAACCAAAATGCAGTTGAATTAAACTGTCGTAAACATTAACTAATACATTAAAAGGAATAAGATGTCGTATTCTTTTAATTGCACCCAAAGCAGAAGCAATTTTTTTACAAATACTCTGTATGTGGCATTCCCAGCTTAAGTTTTGGTCAATATGAACTCCAAGAGATTTTGCCGTTGACACTTGCATCACGGTCGTTTATCATAAAAGAAGGAGTTTCAGAAAGCTTTGATAGCTTCTGCCTCGACCCAACTAACATAGACTCAGTTTTAGTCAAGTTAAGGGTTAGTTTGTTAGCCAATAGCCATATATACACCTTGTTTAAATCGTCGTTAACGCAGTCATTTATGAGTTTTAAATCTGCGCTGGCATAGGTTAGGCTGGTGTCATCGGCATACATTCTAGCTTGTGAAAAATGCAAGCAATTAGGTAGGTCATTAATATACAGTAAAAACAATAAAGGTCCAAGAATTGTTCCCTGGGGAACACCACATGTAACTAATTTTGGGTTTGACATTGAGCAATTAATTTGGCAAGTTTGGGTACGATTGTTTAAATACGAAGTAAACCATTCGTGACAGGAACCGCGTAATCCATAATATTGTAATTTCGTTAATAAGATATGATGATCAACTGTGTCGAAAGCCTTTTTTAAGTCTAAGAAGACAACGGCATTGACAAGGCCACGATCAACGTTCACTGCCCAGCTATCGGTAGCTTCGAGTAATGCGGTTACAGTAGAATGTAAAGAACGAAAACCAGATTGGTAACGGGATAGAATACGATTCTCAGTAAGATAGTGATACAGCTGGTCGTAGACTACCCGTTCAAATACTTTGGCCACGACTGGGATCATCGATATTAGTCGATAATCGGTGGGATCATTTCGTTTACCAGAATTTTTATACAATGGAGTAACCCTAGCCGACTTCCACTCATCGGGAAAAATTCCTGTCAACAGTGATTGATTAAATATTAAAGTACGAGACTCGGCAATTAGATCAGGGCACTCCCTTAATAATTTAGCTGATAAACTATCTAATCCAGTGGCCTTTGATTTACAAAGTTTTGAAAGGAGAGAATAAATATGAGCAGATGTTATTTCCTTGAAGACAAACTCCTTAGAAGTTCCACAAAGAAGCTCTTTGTAGGTGGTATCAACATTCGAAACATTTCGACTAAGCCTTAGTCCAATCTCAATGAAGAAGGTGTTCAACAATTCAGCAACTTCTGCTTGATTGCTCGATTTTAGTCTCTGATATTGTATTTCATTTATTATTGTTTTATTAGATTTGCGGGAAGTCAATTCATTGATGGTCTTCCAGGTCTTACGTTGATCACCGGCATAATTATTAAAAGAATTATTATAATAGGCCTTTTTAGCAGCCTTGATTTCCTGATTTACTTTATTTTTGACCTTCCGGAATCGATTCCAAGAGGACGCATCCTTAGTTTTAACAGCTTTTTTCTTTAGCCGGTTTCTGAAATTCATTCGTTTTTTCAAATTTGTGGTAATCCAAGAAGACTTGGTGGGACGGGTGCGTTTAGTTTTCACAGGGGCGTGCTTATCACAAACACTTAGGAATAATTCTTTCCATTTTTTCCACATGTCATTGGGGTCGTACAGTTCTTTAATATCGTCCCACGGTTGCGTCGAAACATCATTACGGAAATTATTGCTGTTGAAGTGTTTAAATTGTCTATAGCTGATCAAATTGATTCCTTTAGAAACAGGCGGGATTGAAATTTTACGGTACGCGTAAACAAGACTGTGATCGCTTATACCCACGTGTGTCACCCCAGAACAGAGAATATTGACTTGGTGACTGGTGAAAATAAGATCAATTAGGTTACTTGTTGAGGGTGTGACTCGAGTAAGGTGAGGTGGCGGACAAACCCAGTTGTTGTCGAAGTCCCACGACCTTGTAAAGGTGTCCATAGCTTCACAGTAACGATTCCAAAACCTGGAATCTAGCCAAATAATGGTTATGCTCGTCAGTAAAACGATCAATAGAGTGAAGCCCCCATTTCAAGTCTGAAAAGCGAAAAATGTGAGGACTAACAGACCAGTCATTAAAATCAACAATACGGATTAAATAATCTGCTTGCTCATTACTGGATCTGGGTACCCATTCGGGCTCAATAGAAATGCCATGATGAACGCAAATCCCAAAAATACGCTCAGTTTCGCTTTGCAAACCAGACTTCCTGCTACCGACATCAATAATACGCGCAACATTCTGGTTGTCCGTGTACCATTTGACACATAATCCTGCAAGCTTAGGCGCAAAAGATTGCAAAACTTTTCTAACGGCCAAAATCTCACGCATAGTGGAACTTTCCTTTGCTAAATCAGCCGACCAAACACCTTGCGCGGCCACCTGGGGCCCAAGTTCAACATGTAACCGCCGTATCCGGTGTCACTAGCATCCGAATAGGCAACTCTGACTGCACTGGATTTAAACCAAATACGACGGCCATTGAGATGATCTAAATTGGATTGCCAAAAAACTAATTCCTTCACAACCGAATCTTCCAGATAAAAATTAGAAAACCAGGAATTCTGAGCTGAAATCTGGGCGTACATGGCACGAGACATTAAACGCACAATGTTTCCAATAGCCAAAAACATAGAGTTCAACTGACCAGCAACGCTAGCTAGATCCTTAGCGTTAACAAAACGCAGAGCAAGGATACGTGAAATACTCTCCTGCAACTTCGTAATATTCGGAAGAGGAACGGTGATGAAATTAAAACTGAAATCTAGATGGAAACCAAGCCAGGTACCGACTTGAGACGGCTCCCACACTCATTTTTGAAGGTTCACAAAGAAATCCGCAGAGTCCAAATCAGAACGACATAGACGACTATGGACCAGGCAACTAGCGTAATCGGGGCTCCCGCCGATACCGTCGTCCAAAAAAGTAACAACACGACGCCCAAGACCGCGCCAGTAATTAACGAGCGAACGCACTGTTTTAGTGAAAATGTACGGCGCGGAGGACGTTCCAAAAGGCAAAACAGTAAAAACGAAGTGCTTAACAACAGAGCCAAAATTCCAAGAAAAACCCAGATACTGGCGATGATCTGGAAAAATTTCGACGTGATGGTAACCAGATTTGAGATCAAAGGTGAAGAAAAAATAGCCTGACTGAAACAAATCAAATACAGTGCGAATATCTTCCAACCGAACAGACTGCTTCCAAATAAAATTCTGTTTAAATACGACACTGAGGTCCAAAATAAGCCTGCATTTCCCACTGGACTGCTGCACAACGAGCAGAGGATTGATAAACTTTGGTGGATTAAGAACTTCCTTAACACAACCACGCTCAGTTAACTCTGAAATGGCCTCGTGAACAAAATCTTTAAACTTGAACGCCGAAGATCTATTGAGAATAACAAAATTCTCAGGCAAATCAAAGAAAGGAATTCTGTAGCCTTCAACAATAGTGTTAATGATAAAGTCGGAGGGGCGAATGGAATTGGACCAACAATCAACGTGTTCCCTGAGGGAGACAACTTTAAACAAACAAGAATCTGAAGACTTTTCCAAATCAAAAACATCACTTGGTCGACTTATCTGATCTTCCTGAAGAAATGAGATTGGGGCAGTTGTTTCTCCAGTGTCCTTCCGATCCACAAGCAAAGCAGGTTCCTCTCCTAAACTGAGATTTGGGCAGAAAGTGGCTTGTCGAAACTGAAAGGGCTGCAGTCGAAAGGCCTTGACAGCGTCGTCAGCGCTAAGGCGTGATTTAGAAACATGAGAAAAAGAAGCATGATTAGATTTGTAATTAGCAGAACCCGCTTTAACCTGCGATTTCTCTCTTTTAGAGTCAAGGGCCTTCTTTGCCGATTTTTCAGCTTTAGAAATACGGCGTTCGTTCTCAGGAGTATCCGCCAAGTCGTCAGTAACGTAAGCCGAAACCGTGGCCCAACCACACTCGGATCGATCGGCCAGCTTAATTAATTTTTGACGTTCAGACTAAAGCTTCTTACCCTCTTCCGGCTCTTTTTTTCGCCTTATCCAACATTTTTTTGTCAATGGCGGAGATAGTTGAATCAAATCTGGCTTGCACTGACTGGTTCAACTTGAACTGTTTCTCGTTTCCCACTTTTTTAATTTCCACTTAATGGAATTATCTTCTTTGACTCTTTTAACGACAGAACTTGAGCACTCCTCTTGATCTTCAGAAATAGATCTCTCGAGCTCTTGTAATTTCGAATCAGCACGTTCTAAGATCGCGCCTTGAGATTCTGCTAAAAGCTGGGCAAGTTCCTCCTTGTTCATAGTGAATGACTCGAACGCTGGAACAGCAAGACGGAGATGAAAGACAAAACCAGCACGCCCAAATATATACCCCTACTAATTACCCACATACCAGCGCACACGCCTAAACAAACATAAGATACCGATGAGAGCATATTTTGCTGATAATTACCAAGTCAAACGCAGGAAAATACTATTCTCCTCAAACGATTTTTAAATCCCTCGCGAGCGTGCGCGACCTGGCTTTGCCCCAAAAGAGGGACCAAGCCTTTCGTTTCGGAGTCACGTGACTTGACCGTAGGAGCGTACAGACTTTCATGCGTACAGACTCTGGGGAAAGAGGCGGGAACTCTCCAGAAAATCATAGGGGAGTGCAGAGTCTTAGGAATGCAGTCTGTGATGGCGGTTTGGGCAAAAAATGGTATTGGCCAACGTCGCCTACCAGCGAAATGCTGTACAATTCAGTATGTTTTTAACTTAACCTCAAAATCTTTCTTCTTTCTACAAGCGGCAAAACCATCCAATAAAAAGATAAACGCCTGCAATAGCCACGTATGATGCTTAATGACAGTTCGATGAAGCTTACATGTAATATATTAGTGTTCTTAAATTCAGCACAATCTCTCACTATTCATAAGAAAATTTTTAGCCTAACGTCGCAGAAAAAGTCTGGGCCGGAAAAAACAGGGGCCTTAAAAATTTCAGGGAGCGCCTGATTTAACAAGGCGTAATTGCAATTCTTCCTCTTTCAATGCAGAGAAAGAAATCGAATCCATATACTAAGCTCTGTATTTTTCTAGGTCTTTAAGCATAATTAAGGCCAACGAATAAAAAGGAGAAGAGATTCTCTTCCAAATTACCCAATGACTCAAACTTTATTCAATTTCATTTATTTTTTGCAGTGTCCAGTTCACGGAAGGCTTAGGCTTGAGAGTTGGCTGGGCCTACAAGAAATGAGACACCTGCGTGGTGATCGTAAGGGAGAATATCTCCCCTGCGATAAGCACTAAGAAGTGTCCCTGCATGAAAGCAAAATAGATTTCAGTTATTAGCAAATATTGGATAAGGCTGAGTATAATATGTATAGTGAGTTATACAATGAATTATACGGTCTGCCGAGCGGGAGGCCGCTGGTTCAAGTCCCGGCCTGACCAACACTCAGGGCAACCTTGTTCCCAGGGCTTTTCCCTTAAAAAATGGGTGGGAAAAGCCGTGGGGACGAAGTTGCGCTAAGGGTCCTTAAATAACTGAGGAGAAAGTGCTGCCTTTGTAAAGACATTCTGCAAACGGTTAGACTTTCTAGTCTTCTCGGATAAGGACGATAAACCGTAGGCCCCGTCTCACAACCCTTGCATATATAAATTCCGTGGGACGTTAAAGAACCCACACACTGTTCGTGAAGAGTAGGGGACGTAGTCCCCGGTGTGGTGGTCTATCTCTCATGGGGGGAGGGACTGTTACGGGCCCGCAGTAATTGAAGTCATGCTGTTGCGGTGACCCTGCCAATAAAATTACGCTGATCGACAAGGGTATGGCAATTTGACATAACAGGATTAAAAGACCCCATTGACAGGAGGTAATGAGTTGGCTATTTAACAAGCGTGGCAGAGGATTTGAACTCGGAACAAACGAGAACAAATCCAGCAATTAAGAGGCCGGAATTGAACGGGACGAGAACCCGGGACCGCCGGATTGCGAGTCTAACGCGCTAACTACTCGGTCACACTCCCTCCTTAATGAGGAGAAGAAGATGAAGTTTCCTATAATTAAAAGGATATTAAGTAAAATTTAGTGGGTAAGGTTCAACTGGGAACAAAAAGCTCAAAAGGTGTTAGAATGTCTTGGCCAACGAAGCTGTAGGAAGCTTAAGCAAAGACGACGGCACGGAAAACGTCTCTCAAAAAGTGAGTCCACGCTGTTTCAAAATTCACCATTCTTATTCCATGTTGTTTCAATTTATTCCAATCTTCTTTCTTGGCCGTTATTTCAAGTAAGCGCCCGAACTTTCTCCCCCTGCAGAGGAAGGAAACAAACTCAGCGGTCATGGCCAGTACCTTACGCATGCGCGCACCGATATATCCGGTAGTAGCATGAAAAAGGTGGACAACAAGTTCACTATTTCAAGCCAGACACTTAAGGTGATTGATAGTATTCCGGCCGTGAGATTACGTACAAAATTGTGACAAGGTTCAACCGCAACGTTTTGGACCATTGGATTGCTAATAAAGAAATAAAATTTACTGCAAAAACCGTGGACGAAGATCCTGCTAGATATAAACGTTGGATCTCTAGAAAAGAGATCCAGTCACCTAAAATATTAAGAACCAAAAACGAGAAGTCCAAAGACTACTGCAAAGCTGGTCAGAACAAAGTGTATTGCTTTTTCATAGCAATATTTCGGCTGGCCATACTAGCCTTCTTCAGGCTTACAGATGTAAACCTGAAGAAGGCTGGTATGGCCAGTCGAAATATTGTAACGAAAAAACATTAGATTGCTACATACATATTTTGAAATTATGAATGACCACTAGGGGGAACACCCTTTATTCCTTTTTACTACAGTTTTTATGCTGATTTGAATAATTATGCCTTGGACTTAGTTTTCACTTAATAACCGTTAACCTTCAAAAGCTCTTTTTGCACAGATACCACTTTAAATTTTGCAAAATGACTGTGACGAATTTAACCAGGTAAATGGGTATTATCATGCAGATAGAGACAGAATTTGAAGAGGATCGAAACTGAGTACAGTTCGAGGAAGAAGTGATATAATCACAGACCAAATAGGCTGTCACTAAACCAGCGTGGTCCTGAGTCCCTTTTACCTCGCCGAGTACAACAAAAAATCTACCTTTGGTTACTAATTATTGATACTCTCATTCTACTTGTTCAAAACTTTGTGGATGGCTCTAATACTTCGAATCACACTGAGACACAATTCAGTGGCAAGTTTTGTTATGAGGTACTTTAAGGGAAGCCTCATTTCCGTGGAATTATGGTCATGTGACTAATTTAGTTGCTTAACAGATACGTTTTCAAGTCATGTACTTCATTACGTGTTATATGAATAATTGATACCAATCTGTTGTCATTAAAGATGGTTTTCAGGTACTTTAAGTCCCAGCATTTTTTCCCTGCTGGAAGACAAACACATTTTAAATCCACCTTTATGGCCATCGGTGAAAAATAAAAATTTTCCGACAACATTTTTTGGGTTCCTCAGCGTCCCCTTAACAAATCTAAATACTTGGCTTAATTTTTTCACAAAAATAACACGGAACTTTATTTTTTGACATATACTCCCTGAGCATTAACTGCTTTTTTTTTATCCACTCTCGTCAGTGAGTACCTTGTATCGGACAAGGCTTCGTATGTCCACAAACACATTGCTTCATCACAAGCTTGCGAAGAGTCCTGCTCTACTGATATTTCACTATCCTTGATACCGCCTCATCTGGATTCCAGTTAAAGATTAAGGAGGCGATGATATAAAGTGGGATAAGCCTATTCTAAATCAACAGACGAAATATGTAAGACTGTAGCTTAGCTGTTATTTATGCTGTAACGTTTCTTTTTCTCTTCTCATTGTTCCTCTATCACATTTCGATCGCTTTCATTGAAATCGTTGTAATTAGCATATTCAAATCGTAACTACTTCTACAACTTAAGATATTCAAATTCTAACGAGCTTCTACAACTGAAGATGGCATAAGTTTGCCGATACATTTCTTGTAAATTGAAAACTGTTGTGTCATTTCTACAAATCATAACAAATTTTCTACTCTCGCGTCCGTTTGGTGACTGGTTCTACTAAAATGAGCGCCCACATCCCCAAATTTTAGCCTTACAAGCCCTTAACGAGCTGTGTCACGAAATTCAGCCAAATTAGGAAATTACAAAATGCGCGTTAAAGTAAGAGAAACATAAAATAGCCGCTTAAAACTTTAAAGGGAGGTTAAAAACTGGGCAAAACTGAAGAAGATTGAAACGGATTGAAATTAGGGTTTTTGAAAACTGTTCATGCTTGCAACCTCAAAAATAATGCTTCAGGAGACATATTTGTTTGCCTTGGATCTCTGATTTTGTCATTTACATGTAATTTCTTTGCTTACTTTAAGTTCCATAACGATTGAGGGCGAGTAATTGGCAAAATAAAACAAAATGAACTGGACTGCCGTGACACAGCCCCTTTAATTTAAGTTATATGAATAACACTGAACACCCTCTCACCTTAATAAGTGGTATGGTGGGGTATAGATTACATAAAACAGCAGCAGCAACAACACGCGTGAAAGCAACAATTCGCAGGGATATTTCTAGACGTTTTAGCCTTTAAGATCATGTACATTAAACCCTTCATAAGAGTTGTAAAAATTTTGTGACATGGTCCGGCCTTGGAGATGTAATCTGATGCCAACTCATGTAGCCTTTTGCTGTCAAAAGGATCACCATGTCCCGGAAAGACAACATCCACATGATTGGAAAGGTCTTGCACTCTTCTGAAGGTCCGAACGTACGCGTTCACATCACTCTGGGGTAAAAAATCAAGCAGGGGTCCTCGATTGTACACTGTATCTCCACTGAAAAGGATCCTCGCCTTCTCGTCGATCAAACCAATGCTCCCTGGAGTATGGCCGGGGAAGTGTAAAACGCGCAAGCTTCGATTGCCAAGATCGAAAACGTGTCCTTCCTCCAAGACTGTCGACGGCTCGGCGGCTTTAACTCGGTAGTCGGAAAATTTCCATCCTTCGCTCGGGGGTACAGCAAGTGAATCACTCCTTAGGAAAACCCTGGCTATGTCGTATTGGTTACCGTTGCGTATCGCGTCCGCCTCGAGGCTGTGAATGGCGAACTTCTCAAACTGGTGTAGTCCTCCCGAGTGATCGTAGTGCATGTGAGTGGCAACTGCTTGGACTGGTTTCTCACCAATCAGACCCTGTTGTCGCAGAAAGCCTGGCAAGTCCCACAAACCGAGACCAGTGTCGATAACCAAATCCGAAAACGAACCTTGTACGAGCCATATGTTGGGTTGGTTATAAAGCGACTCGTAGAACACTTCACGTAACATAAACACGCCGTCATGTACCTTTTCAACGCTGAATGGTTTTTCATCTATTTGCAGTTGTTCTTGACTCATTCTCGTTTTTAAAAGCAACTGTAAAACTAGAATGTTCTGGTGCTCTGATTGTAAACAAACTACTACTTAATCGATCCCATAATGCATAACAGTCACACAATAAAAACCGGATCACGCGATCACCCAATCACGCGATCACGCGAAGTTTTCCAGTCCACGAGAAGTTAGACAACAAGATAAAAAGTACAAAGACAAACAGCAAAGAAAGAAAAAACACACCCGGAAATACGGAATACAAGCTTTAGGCCATGACACACTGTTCAACATCTGTTGATCGACAAAGCAAGAAATTTTGCATCTCAGTCTTGTTTAACAGTGTGTGATGCCTTGTTGAACATACATCACGTTCAACGTTGTTAACCGGAAACAAAGAGATGGGGCCTAGCTATTCGGCTCATTCACTTTTATTTCAATGACAACACCTGGAGGTTTTATCAATGGGAGGTGTGCAACAGCCGATTTTGGTGTATTATTAGTGATCTTACGCAAAAGGACGGCAGAGGAAAGAAGACGGCAAACCTTGTGTGACAAGCGTGACAGTAATTTTGTTTGAAAAAACTTTCCGCTAAACTTCACCCTCCTTTAAACAGATCTTTTTGTTAAAGGCCAGAAAACGGTGATTTTAGGTAAAGATCACGACGAAACATGCAAATAATAGCGGTGTCAAGTTTGTCACACACAAGCGTTTTGCCCTCCTCCTCTTTTTGCCGTCCTGTTGCGTAAGCTCATGATTAGCTCTCCACCATGACTAATTTCATCATTTCATCATTAGTGATACTGGTGGAAATATCAACATCTCTACTTTACAATAATGATATTATTCTGATGTGCACAGTCGAGGGGAGGGAAGAACATTTCTCCTATGCTGAATTTTCATGGAAAAACAAGCGAATTTTGCTTTCATTAATAAAGCTCGTGGAACAAATTTGAACTCAAGGCTAGAGTAATAAGTGCAGTACTTGAAATAAGTATAATCGCTAGGTGACAGAAGCGTGCATAGAAGCATAACGTTATGGCACTATACTATCATTTCATATTTCATTCCTGTGGAAGGTTAAGATTAACTCAACAATGACCTGCTCCCAATGTATGAGTCTTTAAAGCTCAATTCCCAGTTAAAAAAGTTTTTTAACGAGAGGTTCCGTCTCGAGGTCCAACCCCTTCGTATACCTTCTTTTATTGACAACTGGTACCCCTTTCACACTTTGTTTTGAACTTGTATCTCTTTTAACAGCTTTAAATGCACTGTCTATTACAACTAGTAATAGTTGACACTACAGCTGCCCCCGCTCTGTATATTGTGGGTCAATAGCCGATTCTTGCTCGTTGTGTAGCTTTTTGAAATATACCGATTCATAAGGAAGATTTTCCACACATATTCCATACAATAGGTGATATAAATACAGGAAACGCAACGTTCCATGCACAGTTTCAGGTCGATTTACACAGCTTTAATCAAAACATTCTCAGTTTCGAGAATAGTTTATTCTAAACCATAAGAAAAGAGTTAATTAGAAGTTGAATTTTTCGCTATTTCCCTTTCACTTTTTACATTCAGTTCATTTTATTTGCTGGAAAGGAAGCCTTAGAAATTAAAAATTCACACTGGCGTATTCTAGTCTTATTTTAAACTTTATAACGGAAGGACATCTGTGAGCAGGGAATAAGTCAGCTCATAATTTGATTGCCGGCGAATTCAACTGTAATCGTCCATCGTTCTGCTAGTGAGAAGCTAGCCGTTGTTCACTCGTCTTGCTTGTTTGGGGCTAAGTCTTGTCCCGGTCAAAGAGAGAGAAAGAGTGTCTGGCAAGGTTGGAATGAAAGATTTGTGAACTCGTGTCTGGCAAACTCTCCATGTGTTTATATATACACAGTTATACGCACCTTATAACTTCTTCTGCGCTTAACGAGTGTAGTTAAAATTTTGGTCCATAACTTTTACTGAAACAACTGCTCCACAGAATGACACTGATAATACGTGACGCAAAAGAGTGTCGAAGTATGACTGCACAATATATGTCACAAAATCTACCTAAGAGGTCCCTTGGGGATGTTCTGTCTTTACGTCATCCTAACCATTTCGTACTTGCGGGCGTAAACAATAAAAACGTCATCATTACCTACCGATTCCTCACGGCCCCGGCCTGTTCAAGCAAATCGAGATTTTTTCTATACTGACTGTATGACTGTATATTTCAACTGTAAGTACTTTCCTTAATATACGCGCGAGTAACTAGAGTGCCTCCTCGGGATTTCGCCTTCTGGGCGAAATCCCTGCGGGGGCAAGAAATGACAAAACCAGAACTTTTCCGCCACTCTCTCACAGCTATAAAATGCATCTTTTAGCCCCTTTTGGCCTTTTTACCAACCAAAATGACCGATTTCCCTACCCATTTATATCAGGTTTCAAAAAGTGAAATTCCTATGTACCAAAACAGGCGCGGATCCACACCGGTTTCCACCGTTTTACGGAAATCGGTCAGATGTTTCATAAATAAATATACTTTTAATAAAAAGACTTTCCAAGTTGAAATCAGGTAAATGGTGTGGTAATATACAGGAGCGAATGAATTGGGAGAGTATTTTGCAAGAGCTCTAGAGCGAGCGGAGCCAGCTCTCCTTATATCAGCTACTGGTTTGGACAATAATGATAACCTTTGAAGCTTACCAACAATATCCTGTCTGAATGACTCAGAAACCCAGAAAAGGGGACTTTTGAAAGTTAAAATCCCAAAAAATTCCTGGGAAAGCATATACCAGAACCACCCCCCCCTCCACCCCCCCCTGCCCGTATAGGCCATTTTAGAGAGTAACTATCCTCCCCTCCCAACCCAGCCCTCTTCCCGTTAATTTTTCTCTTTCCGCATCCCTATAAAACCATAATGAGAGGTTTTAAAGGGGCCTGTGGTGTTATTTAGCCTATCCCCACTTCACTGAATAGAACACCGCAAGAGACAGTGGGATTACATACATTGTTATTTATTCAAAATATTTCTTAGTTTCTGATTGGCTTAAATCCCCCTGATAATTCTTCAGAACCAGCAAGCGGTGACCAAATTTGGACGATGTACGATGCCTGCTGATATGAGATCAGCTGACGTCAATTGTACTGATATCGACAGAAAAACGGACATCAGAAGGCGCGATAGTTCAACTGTTTTTGTTAGAGCTGGAGCATTGAAGTGACACATTATACAAGGAAGAAATAGTTCAACTACTACCCAAAAACAGCAAAAGAAGCAATATCAAACGCAACAAATGATAACCACTATTTGATGATGAATAATTTTAGAATATAGATCCCTCTATCGAGGAACAAGCAAACGGCTATGATGAAGACTTGAACTTTACACGGGTTGAGATATACAAACCTCAAGGTCCTGTATCCCTAAGATCGAGTTCCCGTAATTATTATCCCTTATCTCGATAAACCCTATTCGACATCCTTCCCACAATATAGGGAATTAATATAAGCTAGAACGCTATAAGCAATAAGCAAGGGCCCTTAGATCTTACAATAAGGACAAACTTGCCTTTGAAGGTAAAAGAGCATTTGACAATTTCTGATTGTAAAAACACCCCTTTCGTATACCTTTCATCGAAAAATGGTACCCCCAAGTTAAAAAACCTGTTTTTAAACGAGAAGTCTTCAATTCAGGCATTTTGAAAATGATAAATGGTTAGATTCTTCATCTCTTGAATTCAAAAGCTTATGATATGTGTTGGGGGTGGATTACACCAAACAGCAGCAGCAGCAACAAGAGTGAAAAAAGCACTTAGCAGGAATATTACCTGAATTTTTGGCTTTTAAGATCATATAGGAAACGCCCTTCATAAAAGTTGTGAAAATTTTATGGCATGCCCCAGCCCTGGAGACGTAATCTGATGCTAACTGATGTAGCCTTCTGCCGTCAAAAGGATCACCATGTCCCGTAAAGACGATATCCACATGGTTGGAAAGGTCTTGCAGTCTTTTGAAGGTCTCAATGTACGCGTTCACATTACTCTGAGGTAACCAATCAATCAAGGGCCCTGGATAGTATACTGTGTCACCACTGAAAAGGATCCTCGCCCTCTCATCGATCAAACCAATGCTCCCTGGAGTATGACCGGGGAAGTGTAAAACACGCAAGCTTCGATCACCAAGATCAAAGACGTGTCCCTCTTCCAAGACTGTCGACGGCTCGGCGGCCTTAACTCGGTAGTCGGAAATTTTCCATCCTTCGCTCGGGGGTACAGCAATGACATCTCCCTTCAAGAATACTCTTGCTATGTCGTATTGGTTACCTTTGCGTATCGCGTCCGCCTCGAGGCTGTGAATGGAGAACTTTTCAAACTGATGTAGTCCTCCCGAGTGATCGTAGTGCATGTGGGTGGCAACTGCTTGGACTGGTTTCTCGCCAATCAGACCCTGTTGTAGCAGAAAGCCTGGCAAGTCCCACAAACCGATACCAGTGTCAATAACTAAATCAGAAGACGATCCTTGCACGAGCCATATATTGGCTTGGTTGAGCGACTCGTAGAACACCTCACGTAACATGAACACGCCATCGTGCACCTTTTCAACGCTAAATGGTTGCTCAACCATTCTGATTTTTTTTTGTTTACGCTCAATTCCTCTCTTCAAAAACAAGAGAGGAATGTTTCTGTCAATTGTAAACAAAAACAGCACTGTTTAAACATCCCGTAATGAGCAATAGTCACGCAATAAAAACTGCCTCACACGATCACGCGAAGCACAACAGGTTCGCAAACCTCAGACAACTTTAATTGTCTTCGTTCTCTTTTCCTGTCCACGCCGACTAATATAACTGGTACAAATTAACGCGAAACTGATATGAGAGGGTAACATTTCAAAATAATGGAAATCAACGCGACGCTCACAAAGAAACAAAACTTTTTGGGACAACAGGAACATTGTTAAACGCAGAATAGAAACTTATTTTAACTACTTTCTTTCCCCAACGGGGGTCAAGCGAAAAGTCAAGAAATCTGGCCACTGCGAAGGTTCTTCACAACTCTAATGATACTTCTCTTTCGTTGGTGACAACAAAGTCTATCGAGAGTTTCTTTCCAAAACAATGGAAATTCAGATCGCAGAAATCAACGCTCCACTTAATTAACGAAGAGGAAATGAGCGTTTACAAGAATTAACGCGACTTGAATTTAATTCGCGTAATTTTTATGATGCGTTAATTATTATTGATAATAATGATAATGAATACAAGCTGGTGGAATCTGCTCGTGAAATCAAGTATTATGCCATATTGAAACCAAGATATTGTTGGAAAAATTATGCCCGGCTGGAGGTATTTTAGCTCCTTAATTATGCCAGATTGAATTGAAACTGTTTCCTCCCTCTACCCACCGAATAAACATTTACACAGATGTCCAAAACATCTGAGATGTTTTTGATATTACCTTCAGATACAGGACATGTTATATAGTTTGTGCCTTGCAATTAACGACCTGGCATAATAAAGAAAACCTAAAGCCGTAAAAATGATACAGCTTTAACTATAATTCAGACTGTTCATCGCCACATACCCGTTTAGGGCAAAGAAGGAACTGCTTCCCCGCCCGGGGGACGGGGGGAAGCGGGTACTCAACAAATTTTTATACAGGGAGGCTCCGCCTGGAGGTCCAACCCCTTACCCTTTTATATACACCATTTTTCACGAAAAAGGTACGCCTTTCGTATGCCTTCTATTGACAAATGGTAATCCTTTCACATATCGTGTTTAGAACTTTACATTTCTTTGAATTGCTGTAAATGCATTGTCATTTAAATAGGAATCAATAAAAAAAGAACATTTTCCCGACTTTATAAAGCCATAAAATTCATCCGTTCGGCCCTTTGAGCCCTAACACAGACCCAAATGACAAATTTCCCTACTCCTTTATATACTTCAACCAGTAAACTCCCAAACCTATTGACTCGGAGGCCATGAGGGCGAGAGGAATAATTGTTTAAGTAAAATCCAACTAGTTGGTCAAAAATATCGAGACAAAACAACTTTAGCTTGCAAAACGCGATTTATCCGCCATTGTTTAGGTTTTCAAAGCCCGGCACTTTTCGCTACTAGTGGGCTATAACATATAGCCTAGTAGTAGCTCAACCAATCAGAACGCAGCATTGATAATAGACCGCTAGTTGGATTTTACTTAACGTTGTTATCTCTTGAACAACGAATGCTGTCACACTTGTTGGTCAACAAATGTTGAACTATATGCCCATGGATATCATTTTTATGACTCTTCAAATCCCGATACTTCATCACCAGGCCCCTTCCAATTTCCGAAAGGAAAGTCTCGACTCGTTCCCAGGTTCTCTCTCCTACTCTCGCTCCGTAAGGACGGGAAGGAGAGAACCCTGGGAACGAGGTCGGGGAAAAGCCCTGGAAGCGAGGTGGTTGTTAGCTCAGGCAACTACTTCTACCTGAAACTACCCACCTACCCCTCCCCTAAGCAACATTAGGGAGCTTAAGCAACAAAGACGGCGACGGCTACAAAAACGTCTCTTAAAAAGTGAATTCTCACCGCTTCAAACTTTATCGCGCTCATTCCATCTCGTTTACTTCGTCAAATGTTGGCAAATGTTTTTGGAGTTGAATTCTGAAGGATTATATCAAAGTTCAGGACAAGAAAAGAAAGTTGTTGTCTTGTGTTCCCGTACTCGACAAAACGTGAATTCAGGCATTTTCACGTTGTAGTCGGGCAACGATGGCAAAGCATTATTTGCATTATCGCAAAAGGGCACATTTACGAGCCGCATGACTAACGTTTTCTTTGGTTATGGGGGGTCGTTACTTGGTTTGGCAGGTAGGCGGCTAAAAATGTGGCTTCGTTCTAAGCTTTGCAAAGAAATTTTTGACATTTGCTTACCGGTAAAGTTGTTATCGTCAGGAAGCCTGGAAGCGCTTTCAACCTAGCTATTCGCATTAGAGGTTCGTGTGATAATCAAGGTTAGAGCGATATATTGCGTTACGTCACCTATCGATAATTATTAGTCAACCAGGGCTTCATTTGCTCTTTGAAACAATGGGTATTTTTGTTTCAGTGGTTGGTACATTTGAATCACAAAGACAATGTTTACAACTAGAAATATCGCTGTTGTAAAAGGCGGTTGACCTGCACCGTTCTAAACGTCTTATTTCATTAGTCCTCTTTAATCTGCACTATCCATTGTTTTAAGGGATAGGGGCATTGTTATGTCACCATCTCCATTGTTTTCCCAGCCAATCTCAAACAATCTTTCAAATAGGTGCAGAACGCCCCATAAAGGAAAAATTGAAAATTTGCAATGCTAATAAACCTTTGCCCATAAATCCACCAGAGCTGCGATGTTTGTGCTTTAATTTCCATAAAAACGTTATAAGCGACGAAACAAAAAGATCTGTCACCTAAACTGGACAGATATACAGTGGGAAACTCCCTTACGGCCACCTCGGTAACACGGTCATCTCGTTATTACCACCACTCTTTTTTGGCCGCCCGTCAAACCTTTTCCTGTAAAAAACCCTCTTTAATACGGTCACCCATTAACACGGCCAATTTTTTTGGCCCATTGGTGACCGTCTAGCTGATTCAATAAAGATTGCTTTGGGTATTGGTAATTGGGCACTGGGAATGTATTGTTTTGTGGTCACTCAAGCAAATCATCGTATTGTTCTGTATGCGCAAACGCCCAATGCCCTATTGCCAAAGCAACCTTAATTGAATTAGGTATATGTAATTGATTTACTTTATACAAGTGATATCCCACAGAATGATAAGCCTAGAAATTATGAGACTCTACGGTTCGGTTATTTAAACGAAATCTAAGTAAGACCGCGATATAGGAAATCTTTGGACCTCCAGAATCTCCTCTTCAGTAGGTTATTTTAAGAGAACAAATGCTTTTCTAGTCTACGCCATATGCTTCATGAAATTGTTCACAATAAATGTTGTTTACAGAAAAGCGTTCGTCAAACTGAAAATGGCTTAGAACGCGGTTTCGTTGAACATTGGCTAAACTCCGTTTAAATAACTGGCCCCTACATGTTTACCCATGACCCAATCGTTCGGGGTGATTCAGGAGTTCTATTGTATGCAACCTCATGTCCTGAGCTGTTTCCCTAAGAAGATAGGAAGGACGGTAGAGGGGGCGGGGGGAGACCTCTCATTTTCTAAGAGGAAAAGCCCTGGCAACGAGGCTGCATTGTATGCAGGGAGGAAATAAACTTAACACCTTCTAGCTCTTCGTGAGAGGTGTGGTGGGGTATGTATAGACTACAACAAATAGTAAACAGTAGCAGAAACAGCTAGAGTGAAAACGGCAACACTTAGCAGGGAAATTACTAGTGAGAATTTTTGGCTTTTCAGATCGTATAGGAAACACCTAATCTTGTACTCAGATCTCCCGCGGCCAAAAAGCGTAAGACAGAGTGAGATCTGGGTACGAGACTAGGAAACACTCTTCATACGCTCAAGGATTAAGTGGGTCTGCTTAAATGAGCGCCTAGATCCTCAAAGTTTAGCCTAACAAGCCTTAATCATTATAGTATAATATAATATTCCTAAAAACCCTCTGTTTATAAGGGGTGCGATGAGCGTAAATTACTTAAAACAGCAGCAGCAACAACACGAGTGAAAGCAACAATTTGCAGGGATGTCACCAGACGTTTTAGCCTTTAAGATCACGTAAATAACACCCTTCATGAAAGTTGTAAAAAATTTATGACATGGCCCGGCATTGGAGATGTAATCTGATGCCAACTCATGTAACCTTCGACTGTCAAAAGAATCACCATGTCCCGGAAAGACAACATCCACATGGTTGGAGAGGTTTTGCAGTCTTCTGCAGCTCTGAACAAACGAGTTTACGTCACTCGTGGGTAAAAAGTCTATCAGGGGATTCGATTCGTAGACTGTGTCTCCACTGAAAAGGATCCTCGCTTTCTCGTCGATCAAACCAATGCTCCCTGCAGTATGACCGGGGAAGTGTAAAACGCGCAAGCTTCGATTGCCAAGATCGAAAACGTGTCCTTCCTCCAAGACTGTCGACGGCGCGGCGGCTTTAACTCGGTAGTCGGAAAATTTCCATCCTTCGCTCGGGGGTACAGCAATATCAGCATTCCTTAAGAAAAACCTAGCCATATCGTATTGGTTACCGTTGCGTATCGCGTCCACTTCGAGGATGTGAATAGAGAACTTCTCAAACTGATGTAGTCCTCCCGAGTGATCGTAGTGCATGTGGGTGGCAACTGCTTGGACTGGTTTCTCGCCAATCAAACCTTGTTGTCGCAGAAAGCCTTGCAAGTCCCACAAACCGATACCAGTGTCGATAACTAAATCAGAGGACGATCCTTGCACTAGCCAGATGTTGGCTTGGTTAAGCGCCTCGAAGAACACTTCACGTAACATGAATACGCCATCGTGCACCTTCTTAACGCTGAATGGTTGTTCATCCATTTTGATTTGTACTTTGTCGCTACAGAAGCAATCGTGAAATCGTTCTGCTCTGGATGTGCTTATCCCATAATAGAAAACATTACAAATAGTCACGCAAGAATAACTAGATCACGCGATCCTGACAACCTTGGAAAGTTTTTGAAATTAGACCAAACGATTTAATCCAAAGCTAAGGTTGTTAACTTACTTTTGTCACTTTTCAAAATAAACCTGATCATACCGAACCCGGCAATTTTATCGTAAATTATGTATGAAACTTGGTGGATTCCGGCAAGTGTTTGAAAACTGTTGTTTAGGTGACGGCTAAATTTGCAATAATCTTAGTCTATAGACAAAAACAAAACAAATTAACTGCTACATTAAAATAACTAAATTTTGTATATACAAAACTAAAATTTAGCCAATAATTGATTTATACGAAGTGGGTTTGCTGATTTATTTTTTGGGCTGCAAAGTCACTATTGCAAATTTTTCACTCACATTTGCACCTGTTTGAAAACTGCGGTGCAAATGAGAATCTGTTATACGGAATAATATTTTAATGGTAAAACAAAGAACAGGGAAATTGAATACTGATCTATTTTCCTTTTCAAATCAGAAAGATCTGAAAAATCTCTCCTACTCGATTACAATGGGAAATAACAATAAACTAAAAATAAAAAATGATAATAAAAAATAATTAATAATCAAGACTGTAAAGGAGTCGGAAGGAATATTTTGCTTTTCAGTTTTACACAAAGCAGACATACAGAACCACTCAAAAGTGTTACAACTGGACGTTTTATTTCGTTGGGAAAAAAGTTGAAGGCCCTTCACATTGCGAGGATTACATAAAGTACGTCACATAAGCCACACAAAGCGACTCCTTTTGTTAATTACAATCTCCAATAAAATTATTCTCGTCATAGGTCATTATTTTTACAAATAAGATTCACAGAACATAAGTCACGTTAGGTTTGCTTCTTTGACGCTTCATTCAAGTGAAGAAACTTACACAGTATTTTTCGAAATAAATCCCGTGAAAATCTGGGAAAATAAATACGTCACATTGTTTCACGCTTGCATTCACTCGTTCTGCGTCAATAAATAATTTATAAAAATATGTCAAACAATTCTTTAAATATATTAAACCACGTCTTCAAAAATAAGTTAAATTATTAAATAACCAAGAGTTATATATTAAATTTAAATCCACACCGATACACTCCAAATTCTAATGATATTTCGTCCACAGTCGTGAGAGAATTAATTTTTTTTAGCTTGCCCATTGAAATGAAAGGTGTTGGACGAAAAATGGCAAAATGTCGCCAAATAATTCTCTTTAGAACTTTAACGATAAATAGTTTTTTAAGAGAAACTTTATCACTGAATTCCCTATCCAGAAGGCGCTTTGGAATTTGCATCCTTAAACCATAAAATGATTGTGTTCAGTTTCTTCAAGAATCATTTCTCACTTGAGTAGGTAAATATAAAACCTGCGTAAGAGTGTTTTATCTCAGCTACAGACATATTTTAACCACAGCTCTAGGTGTTCGGCAAACAGGCAGAAAAAACCTTCCTTTTCGTGTTATAAATATTACATTAATCTACGCCTCTCATAAAATTTAACAGTTTAAAACACTCGTCACAGTTTAACGTCAGTTAAGGACGAACAACGCAAATGATACTTCACCAAATGTATGACTTAAACGCCGTCTTTTTTTCGATTGCTTTCTGTTTTTCCTTCGGTGATGATCTTTGCTATCTTCACACACGTTTGATTTCGGCCACTCTTACTGGATTGACCAGCTTACTTTGAAATAAAAACATTTAAATACCTCCTTTTTCAACATAGAAAAAAACATATGTATGATTGACACTTTAGGGATGCCCGCTTAAGTTAAATTTGTACATGGCAAAGAAAAATGTTTTCTTTCGAGTCTATGTTACGTCGTAAAATTTACAAATTTTGAAGATTTTTCTTAAAAATGACTGTCATATTAAAGAAGAGCTATTTACAATGAATGACAGGTAGTTCTAAGAACACTTAAAATAAGTTAACCTTTAATTTTGGGCAATACCACATTGAACATATCCCATTACAACAGCTAGATTGAATCTACTTGTTAAAATCCTCGAAATATAAAACTTACAAAAAATCGAAAAAGAGAAAAATTGTTAGGTGCGGACAAAAGAATTTCTTGTTTTGCCATCTTTACACTAAAGCACAACGAAGATTGGAAACAATGAAAGAAGAATGTAGCAATGGCCGTTTCAATTTTAGAAAGATGAATGAGGTATTTCAATAATGACCATGTTTATGATGGGTATGTTGAATGTGGTATTCTTGCCACAAAATTAAAACTAATCGCTTAAATGGTTATTCCTTTACTTAATCGGCGGTAAAAATTGTCCACCCTCAGTGACAGTAATGTCTTCAGTTCTCTCTTCTTCAATTTCTTTTGCTTTATTCGCGGTCCCCGGCTTCTCCTTTACCACCCCGGACGAAATTCTTTTGGTCAGCGGTGGCACAGAGCTCTTTGATTCTATTCCAGTCGCTTGTTGCTTTACAATGTTGTCGTTGTTGTTGTCGTGAGGGACAGTATGCGTCGCGTCCGCTCCGATTGGTTGCAGTCTTTCCCGCGTTCGAGCGCTTCGTTTGGTCCAGCCGCCTTCAATATACGGTTTACTGGATTCCGCGGTACTTGCTTTAGTAGTCGTCTCTGAGGAGTTATGCGTGTCGGAATGGGCCTGGTGTCGAGATGTCAAGCGGGACATACCGCGATGTCTCTGCCGACCCTGAAATACACAGTTTTAAAACTAGATTGAGTGTAATGTTGAGAGCAGATGCTGAGCAGTAAAACATTATCTGAAAAACGATGAACTGGCAAAAGTTTCCCTAATTACAGACCCTTTTATTGGTTCAATGTAATAACTGTGAGATAACGGACTACAAGGGATTCCTAAAATCACGAGTTCTTTGTGATTTGGGTCTTTATTGGCCAGTTTACTGTTATACGAAAAAAATAAGCAACTGCGAAACTTAGCGTAATTAGAATGATGCAATGGGTGTATTATAAATTGAGTGCTGGCCATTTCTGCTAAAAATCATCCTGACACAAAAATCACCTACGTAGGGATAGGACCCCCCCTCCCCACGGAGCCACAGGACACCCAAAGAGTAGTGTGCCGCTGGCCTGGGGACTCGCAGCAATTAGATTGATGATACATCGTCGCAAACGAAACTACTGGATTGACAGACTTAAATATACGCCCTTTTTTGTGTACCTCTTGAATCCACTCGTGCTGAAACGCTTCATCAGGCGTTAAACGAGTCGACGGATCCCAGCTAAAAGAAATGAAAAATAACGATTAATGACAAATTAATAATAATCATATGATGATGATGACGATGACGATAATGATGATGATGATAATGTTATGAATCCCAGGGCAAACCACTTCCCTAAAAATGACAGAGTACCCCTCTCTGGGGTAGGGGGGAGTTTAGCCCCCTCACAACAGATTTAAATCAAAAGACGTTACTCACTCAAGACAACGATGAAGGAAGTCCACAAATAACGCATCACTTGTTTTCAATGCTGCGTTGAGTTCCTTGCCGTTTACTTGGCGTTTCTTTCCTTTTGAGTTGGTCATACTACGCGGGTTGCCTTTCGAATCTACAAATAAAAAAATAAACTCTTGTTAACTTTCAAGAACATTTAGATAAGGAATCTTTATTATGAAAAACAAACTCGTTAGTCTCAGAAATGTGATCAGGAGCCAATACACAAAATATATTGGTCATGTTTGCCGCGGTCCTAACACTATGTTGACAAAAACGATGTTATTTGCGATGTCGAATTGTCCATGTTAACGCGATCGTTGGATAAACATCGCTAAACTATTAAATGTGTCTATTGAGCAAGCAAAGAGGTATACGAAAGATAAGAGTGGTTTCGCTGTATTGGTTGACCGTGTAGTCTCCATGGTAACATGATTACTGATTACTGACTGCCCCCCCCCCCCCTCCCCTCAACATTTTGCGTAACCTTTGTTTTTTATTTCTCCTGGGTATTACAGCCGTCCCAAGAGAAATTAGGGAACTTAAGATAGAGACGTTTTTGGGGCGACGGCAACTTCAACCGGACGTGACATCATCATTTGTTGGATATTGCGCATGCTCCTGCTCACCACCTTGCCGTCGTGGTCCCGTCGGCGACGTGAAACTGAGCTGTTTGGCGTTGTGGCGAAAACGTGAGTATTTAACTTTCATTTCAATCAGGTTTGTTGCGTTTAGCAACCAAAATTTTGCAGATTATCGTTCTTAAATTGTCCTTGTTTTCTTTGAGGCACATTTCAAGCTCGATTACCAAGCCATGTTATCTAAACTTACATCTTTGAATCTTTCTGTGTTTTCATGTCACAGGGTCAAGATCCAACTTGGCAAACAGCCAACCGTAAGTGAGTTTGACATGGACAAAATTGTCCTACGAGCCAAATAAAAGTATCCAGACAAAAAATATGAACTCCGATATGTTAATTGTGTGTTAGTTCGCTCTTTTCGTTAGAATATCGTATAAATGAAACGCATTGAAAATTATATAGAATAGTAGGTAATACCATGTACTAAATAACGTGGGAATACTGAAATAAAGTTGTTGCCGTTGTTTTGTTGTTGCATGCAAGTATTTCCCGGGAATTATTTCAATACCAAACTAAGAATACGGTTCCTTGGTAGCATTTTAATGTTCCTGAAATTTGCAAGGCTTCGGCAAGCCTGTGGAGATCTTTTTTTATCAACACGAAATTCTGCCTTGCACTCAGCTGCATCCCGCATGTTTCTTAGCGTGAACGGATCGTAACTGTCCCGAGGAAATCGGGATTTTTGGACTCATAATTTTCCCACAAAACGAGAAACTCTTCATCTGATACATGTTGTCTGCATAGCAAATATTTATTCTCGTAATTCTTTATGTGAAGCCATATTTTCCTCTGCGGTATTCTTCTAATTAAGGGCGCCGTCCTTCTGAGTTCACTGCGATCTTAATGTTCGATTTTTGACGGGAAGCGACGGCTGCCTCAGTTCCAGGCTTTCTCTGCCAGTCCGGTCGCCGTCGCCCCGAAAACGTCTCCATCTTAAGTTCCCTATTGAAGGAGGAGGAGGAGCCCGACTTCCGTCTGGGTGATTTTCATCTAGCGGCGGAGCAAATGAAAAAGCGATAGTGTCCCCCAAAGCGTCCCATAGAGTCGTCTGAAAAACCACCGACCCACTCTTACTGTCAATGACCTCAAAATGAGAAATAAACATCTCGCTGTAACTTGCGTTACCCTAATAACGAAGCTTTTTGGCTAAAATCAACAAGGAGGAATACGCAGGAGCAGGAGCAGGAGTAGGAACACTAGCTACCCTGGCTAGCGCCTAAAAAGAGGGGCTGAAAAAAATAACTTTACAAGTAAATTCTCACCAAAAAATAGCCGCTTTCTTCCAGCAGGCTCGAGAACACTAGATGGTGGCTTTCCTAAGATCTGCAATTTGTAATATGAACGTTTGCAGATAAATAATTATTACACAAACTCCAGTATTTAGAAGACAAATCACATGATCTTAATGCTTTAAAAGTAACCCCCTCCCCGCCCCCCCCCGCCCCGAGAACGAGCGAGTCTTCGAGGGCGTTCGTCAATCTTTGTAAAGTAATCGCCAACGTTCGTATCCAGTCCGGATAGTCTAAGTTTACTTCTTTACATCAGCAAATCACAATTTTTCACACAGGCGGACAGCGAATAGTAAAACCTGCCTATCAGATTACAGTTATTAGTCAAGAATCGACTTTCTGGAAACTTTTAAAATTGAGGGGTCGACTAAAAACAAAACCTCTAAAAGACAAAGGCTGATAGACTGCGAGCAGTCTATTATTTTTCGTTGCTAAGCTACTACACGAGTCACCCAAGCACGCGAGTCGCGATAAACGAGGGCGTAAGCCCGACAAGGAAATATATGCCCGCCTTTCCTCGTCTCGTCCTAATCTCTTATTGTGGCGTCGTTAGTTGCAGTCGCGCTGACTGGGACAAGAACTGGACAGATCTTACGAGAAAAGGCGGACTGCAAGCAGTCTAAAACGATAAAGGGAAAAATCATTTAAACACAGACTAATGCAAAGGCCACCTAGTCAAAGAGCAGCGAAGTGAAGCCAGATCTTAGAGTAGATAAGAAAAGTAATATTAAAAAAAGTTAAATCATAAAAAAGTAGTCTCACGCACCTCCATAATACATGCTAACTGTTCCACTTCGTTTTCACCAGGAAATAGTGGATATCCGGTGTAAAGTTCGGCAAGGATACATCCTAAACTCCACATATCAATAGCCATGCTATAAGGAATACCTAGGAAAAATATATTAATAAAGAATAAAAAATGACGGTCTTTCGTTCAACTTTAGAATGAGCAACAAAGGGACCAAGTTTTCGTCGTCGTGTCGTCACGCAACGCTCCTCCCCACTGGTGGGGAGGAGCGTTGCGTGACGACACTAAAAACGGCTGTGTAGCAGACTACATCTTCGGGGGTTTTTGATTAAAGGGGGCCGGTAGGAAGTAAATATTTGGCGCCCAGGGTCGGTTGGAACTTTCTTGTGAATCTAGGTTTTCGGTTGAAAGATCAGTGAACTAAACGTAGAACCTCAAACTTACCGAGAATAACTTCGGGCGAACGGTAGAAACGGCTTTGTATGTACGTATAGACTGTGGAGATAAAAGACGGATGAAAAAGTGAAAATATATTTGGGAAGTTGTCAAAACAATCAAACACAGACAGGACCCACTGCTCCACGGAAAGTTTAGTGAGTCTTTTCCTACCCTCTTTCCCCATCTTAAAAGGTGTCGTCTCCTTGAAATAGCCCCCTATCTATCTGTACTAGAAAGGTATGAGATTTAAAGTATTTGTGCAGTTGCCTGAAAATGCAAGCTTCATGCAAAAGGAAGATCTAAGTCTATCTCGAATTTTTAGGATAAACTTGCGTCCATCCTGGCCCCGGTTGTTCAAACGTTGGATAGCGCTATCCACTGGATAAATCACTATCCAGCGGATAAGTATTACGGAAATCAATTACGCTATCCGCTGGATAGAGATTTATTTGATGGATAGCGCTACCCAACGTTTGGACAACCGGGGCTAGGTTCATAAGATGGGTGGTGTCTTGTGTAGCAGCCTCCCCAACTACAGTCAAAGAAGACCCTCATAAAATCACCTGCTTTGTTTTCACCACTTCCCCTAGCTTGTTCAGGCTCCGAAAGAGTCGGGTCACGAAAATTGAGAAAGCCGGAACACGTAAATAGAACGGGGCCGGGTTGTCCAAAGCTGGGTTAAGATAACCCAGGGTTAGTGCGAAATTCGAATTCAGATATGAAAGCTTAAGAAGCAAATTCAGTTTAATTCCTTTTGTCTACAATTTGACGATTGGATACTCGGAAGGGCGGCGGTTCTTCTCAAAAGTGAATTTTTGTGGAAATTTAAGTGTTACCTTTTTGATGCTCATAGCAACTTGAACCGAAATCTATAACTTTTATTGCGCTCTGTCCTTTTTGTCGTAATAAAATATTTTCCTGAAACAAAAAAGAAACGATTAGAGCGATAAAGAGTCACAGAATAAGTTAAAAAAATAAAACTCCCTTTTAAAACGTTCTCGTTTTTGCGCTAGGAACTACCAGCCAATCAGAAAAGACAAAGGCAATCAAATGCACCAATCACAAGTCACAACAAAAGGACGTCACAACAGCCATGCGCACTAAACTGCATCACAGTTTTGTTTTTAGTAAAAATTACGCTCTACAGCCTAGTAATGAAAACCGCTCTGTGGAATTTTTATTAAAAAGGACATCTTCTTGAACTTAGAGTGGAAATAAATAACAAATGCAACAATAGACAATGACAACAGTGGCATCAAGAATAAGCATATGAAACAAATTACCGGTTTTAAATCACAGTGGATAATTTTCTCTTTGTGTAACACTCTTAGGCACTGAAGTAACGAATAGGCAAACCTACAAAGATGAAAGGCAGCGCATTAGTATCTTGTTAAAAACAAAACGGAACGGGGTTCTGCTGTTTTAGGGCTTAAAAATTCCTCGACTTTTCTGGACATTCTTAACGCCTTTACAAAGTTTCTCTGACTTTCAGTTAGTTCCTTTCAGAACTGTGTCAAACAAACAATGATTAGAAAACATAATTTAACTTTAAACCTCGTTTTCCAAAGAATCAAAAAGAAAAAGAAGAATAACAGAAAAGAATCATAAAGTTCTCTGAGGTTCCAAGCAGGGCTGTGCTCTAGAAAAGCCCGATGGCCCCTGGCGCCTAACTTTTGCTCTTAGGTGACTAGAAAATCTTACTTTTTTCATACAAATCACACATTGTATGCTGGGCACCCTAGATTTCAGAAGTACAGAGCTCTGGGCTCCCTTTAATTTTCGTTAGAGCACAGCCTTGTCAAGTTACCCATGACCTTACTCGAAACGAAGCGTACCAACATTAAAGATATTTTACGTAAAATTCCAACGATGAGGGAAGAATACTATTAAGAATCGAATACAAAATTAAGTAACAGCCAGAAACGATGGAAAAGCAGTGGCATTCACGCACACTCTATGGACCTCCACTGAGTGATTACAATATCCAGCAAGTAATATGCTCCTTATACAAGATATAGAGCGGTTTTCGTTTGAGTGTCGTAAAACCAAAACCAAAGTAATTACTCTGGCCAATCACATAGGACACAGACAATACATTGAACCAATCAAAACTCGAAGTAATTACATGTGGCTGACGCAAAGCGCGGGAAAATGCATGCGAGCGCGTCACAATTGGCTTTGGTTTTACTTCTGATTGGATGAAAAGGTGGCGCGAATCTTTTAAGCCAATCGCATCGTGTAGAAAGTGCAAAACCAATTACTTTTCGACACTTAAATGAAAACCGCTCTAATAGACAAATAACACAATTGGTCATTGGTTACCTTCTAATGAGAGCGAGACTAAAACCTTGAAAATTGTTTTTCTTTATTAGCTCGTACAAATTCATTCTGTCAAAGATAAGAATCAGAAACAAAACAGAAATGTTAACGGTCCGTAGCAACAGAGAAACAATAAATCAGTTAAGTTTCAAATGCCTATTTATGGAAGACCAAGTACATGAAGAAATGGTTACAATGTGCATACTAAAAATATGACTTACCCCATAAGTTCGAAGCTGATGCATAAGTGATTTCTGAGAAAAACCAAAAACGAAACGATCATAAATAAGTGCAGTTTAAAACTAAACTGTCAAAAACTATTATTTGATATACATAGTTTTTAGCTGTAAGCGTTTGGGCTTGCGCGCACACGATCCCTGTTGTTTAGCTTTTCATCAAGGGCCATCCTCGCAGATAAAACAAACACTAATTATAAGAACAGCTGAAGAAGACCACGCGACACAGTCAAGGACACGCAGGGACACATCTATAAGATCGACAAAAAATTTGATTTTATCAACTCAGCTGGTAAAACGAAATGTTTCTGTCTTACCCCACACCGAAGTGACGCCAAAGTTTCTTTAGAAACAAACTCTTTCTCTTATAAGCGGACACCTAGAGTTTATACCTAACGATCCACAGTTGTTTTTTGTGAGTCTCAATCAGAAGGACAGCTATGTAAGACATGCAAATAGAGTTGTTTCTACTCTGTTGGGCGGACACTTTGTTTTAGAACCAACGGTGTCTGCTTTAGACAGAGTTGATTTTCGTCCGGGCGGAACGTGTCTTTCCGACAGAAACATAAGTCCGAAGGATTGAAAGTTTTAAGAACTTACCTGAAGTAGAAATGGTCTATCATGTGAATGAGATTATAATTGTTTTCTTTGTCCTAAAAATGAAATAATAAAACTCATATAAGTTTTCCACTTCATTAAGGAAATTCTGGTCCAATTTCTGCCCCAACTGACCTTTTTACGTAAATGATCTAAAAGCTTAACTTCAACCAAAGCTTGCTGGTGAAACCTGTACAAGAAAGATATGACAAGACTGGATGAGTATAAGAGTCTGGCAAACTTCCCACCTACCCTTCCCCTAACCTAACATTTTGCCCTAAGCGAGAAGTTAGAGTTAACGTTGGGTTAGGTAAGGGGTGGGTGAAAAGTTTACTACAGTCCTCTGAAGGATAATTGACGGAATAATCGCCTCTAACAGTATAACGACCACTTCTGTGCTATTAAAGACCGAGGAGGAGAACGACCACGATACGAGATTTAATTTACTTCCGGGGTGTCTATACTAAAAAATAGTTGGTCTTTGGCCTTGTTTGTTCTTTTTGGCGTTTTTACTGACCTCGACTTCGTCTCGCTCGATCCATTAAAAAAAAAAAAAACCCTTGGCCAACTATATTCAGCCATCTTGAACCCACGCTTTGTCAACACAAAGCATACGTATCTCTCCCCGCCTCATCATTCCTATCCGATTCAATAATATTATACCTTACCTCATTCCCTATCACTTCCATTCCACCTATCTCATATCATTTTATCTACTTTATCCCACCTCATCTTAGCCCGTCTCATCTCACACCATCCCATCTCATGCCACCTCATCTCATCTCATCCCATCCCATTCCATCTCATCTCACACCATCTCATCTGATCTTATCCCATCCCTTACCACCCCACCCTATATCCACTCTTTTATCCCATTTCATTCCATTCGATCTTAATTCATTCCTATCCAATCAAATCTCATCTCATCCCATCCAATCAAATCCTTTCCCACCATACTACACTCTAGAAAAGCTGACTTTCTATACCTCTTTTTGTTACGTATAATCTTAACGGCTACATGTTGCCCTGTCTTGTGATCTAAAGCTTTGACTACTTGTCCAAATGACCCTTTGCCTAGCACTTCAAGAACTTCATATCTGTACACAAGATGATCATGTAATGCCTTCAAGTAACTCCCATTCTCATCATCGTAACCTGCGAACAAAGGAAAAAGTATCTTAATAAAAAACTTTTACTCAAACAAACAATTGTGTTGACATGTAATGTTATAGGTTCAAACTCTTGTGTCTTTTGACCAAATTCCTGTAAGGAGTTCATTTAAATGAAACCACTTCAACAGTTCTTTCACATGGTACTATTTATTTAGCATGTAGTTCAAACTTTTGAGTCTGTGGATGAAATCCTATGGTGTTACCATTCAAATGAAACCTCTTCAGCAGTACTTTCACATGGTACTATTGATTTAGTATGCAGTTCTAACTTTTGAGTCTGTGGATGAAATTCTGTGGTGTTACCATTCAAATGAAACCTCTTCAGCAGTACTTTCACATGGTACTATTGATTTAGTATGTAGTTCAAACTTTTGAGTCTATGGATGAAATCCTATGGTGTTACCATTCAAATGAAACCTCTTCAGCAGTACTTTCACATGGTACTATTGATTTAGTATGTAGTTCAAACTTTTGAGTCTATGGATGAAATCCTATGGTGTAACCATTCAAATGAAACCTCTTCAGCAGTACTTTCACATGGTACTATTTATTTAGTATGTAGTTCAAACTTTTGAGTCTGTGGATGAAATCTTATGTTGTGACCATTCAACTAAAACCTTGTTTAACTGCATTTCCAGAAGGTAAACTTTTTCAGTACCTAGTTCTAGTTAATCGTACCGTTGTTTTGCGGTGCTCCCGGTACACCTTCAATCTTCTTTGCCTCTAAACCAAGAAACCATACATCGGGGAAATCAAGGATCTCCGACTGTTCAAAGGTGGTCATCTTATCGCCGTAGTTCTTGATTGCGACTGAAAAACACATAGAAGAAACAAATTCAAACTTAGATCACGACTACACATAGCCTACCAGTAGCCCTACCCTCTTACGTTCCGTTTGCTCCACGGGGGAGGGGGAGGATACGGCTGCAAGTAGGCTAGGTCAGCACACAGAGTAGTAAATAGGGAACCTAAGTAAAGCCGTTTTTGAACGACACAGGTCAATTGGATGTGATCCTTTTTCCCTTTTAATATGCCTTGACTCTACCACATTTGTAAGATTACTACTTTTACTCTCACAAAGACGATTTGCTCGAAGATTTAGGCAAAACCACCACCCTAAAATTCAAAACGTCCACTTTCGGTTAAGGTGCGTTGCTCACAAACGACTCTGCTTAAGCTCGCTATTACTATTTCCCCATATGATATGATGGCATAAAAAACAGCAGAACATCACCACATCTTCTGTAAAGGCGCATTTTGAATATCTTGAACATTTTGAGTCAAATACTAAAGGATTCCTCAACTTATGAAAAAATTACATTTTAACAAATCTGGAGCTGTCCCATCTACCCTTACTCCATCATTTTTTTCTTATAAGACACGTTCAGGTTCGGGAAACCCTTTGAGAGTAACTCCAGATCGATTGTTTGTGCGTGGTGTCAAATTGCACTGTGGGATTGCTTTGTGGACGAAATTTAATCCAGTTTCCTCAGCAACCTCATAATTCGCCACGTTGAGGTTGCGCGGGAGACCAGGGGAGATGGTTGTCAAAGTGCATTGTTTTGGGGGACGAATTTGCCGCCATGTTGAAAATGCTTCCCTTAAAACAGTCCCACAATGCACTTTGACAACCATCTCCCCCGGTCTCCCGCGCAACCTCAAAGTGGCGAATAATAGCCATACAGGAATCGATAGTGTTGCGCAACCCAGCCCCATAGGGCAATCTTACACACCACTGACCGTTACATGTAACCATTCAATAAGAGCTCTAAAGCAGCAGAGCTGTACTTTGCAAAATAAAACTTCGGATTTCTTCATTTATTAGAGACCTTCGAGTAAGAGGACGAGATTTAACTCAAAGCTTTTCCACGTATTCTATTCTTAGAATCTAAGGGTCCGTTATTTATACGAAGTCTAACTTATGCCGCGGATTAAGAAATCATTGGACCTTCAAATCTCTTTCTTAAGGGGATAATTTAAGAAAATAAGTACTTTTCAAGTCTACGCTGTATGCTTTGTTCAAATTGTTCACGAAAAATAGTGTTTAGGTAAAAGCGTTGGGCAAAATGAAAATAGCTTAGAACGCGGTTTTGTTATACACGGGCTAAACTTCGTTTAAATAACTCGCCCTAAAGGTTTTTATTTTCAGTTACGTATTGTTGAGAGTAAACGAGTAAAGCTTACATACCGCTTGGTGACATTGGCAGTTTGAGTCCATTAGGGTCTCGGCGCACACGAGTAAAGGTCTCATTCTCGCTGCTTGTTCTGTCAAAATACAAAGAGTGCTTCGTTAAAACAAGGAAAATACACATGCACTGCAGAGTACTACATGAAATACACATCGCTACTATTGTCTTGTATAGTACGTGCACATAGATGGTTGCTTGTTTTGTGTTCCCAGATTCTAGGCTAGCTCTTGAGGAAGGTTTTTTCAGACTTAGACTCTTTTTGCTATTGGTTCTGAATCCTTAATGTACGAGAGGTTTTTGAAACCAGATTTGTCTTAGGTCGACCATAGTTAATTAAGTGCAAAGGCTATGGAGCCTGTTAGATTTCTTTGTTATATTTACAGTCAAGCCAGGTCAAGCGTACCCCCCAAGATCCCATTGATGAATTTATTATTCGAAGGTTGAATCCGTTGGTAGTTGTAGATTTCACATTCGTCTATGCATTCTTGCATGCGTAATGAGCCGTGAATTCACACGCGATTCAGTTACGAAATTTCTACCAGCTCAGTTTCCCTGAATTTGATGTAAATGTCTTCTAAGAAATTGAATCCATTCAAAGATTTTCAATCTGACCAAATACAGGGAAGTTCTCGTAAAATATTCACAACTCATTACGCGTGAAGGAATGCCGATTTGAATTTGACACTAGTTTCGGGGACGACTAACGCATTCATTTGTCAAATAATCAATTCATTAATAGAATCTTGAGGGGTACGCTTGACCTGCCTTGACTGTAAATCCACCGTGCACGACGTTGCATTTATCATTTTGAAGTAGCTGATCAACAGAATTGTCTAATCAATATATTCAGTCACAATTTGAAAACAAAAAGCAAGTGTTTAAACATGGTCAGGGAGCTTCCAACATAAACGGCAGCACCACTGTTTATTTTTAATATTTACCACCTTTCATAACTAGTCTTCTTTACTATGGGTCAACGTCAAATCTTTGAGAAAAAGACCTTATACCATAATGAATGTCAATGAATGTGAATGTGAATGAATTACTGAGTGTAAGTTGAGGAGTATCTTTAATTAGAAACTAATTCGTTTCCTTTACACGCTTAAACTGGCCTTGGAACAAACTCTCTGCTCTCTGGGGGATTTGTAACAAGTCGCGCGCGAGCGGCAAGCGAAAGGATACGCCTCTCTCGCGCGCGTTCTCTAGCAGCTCGTTTGGCTCGCTACTAGCGGGTAAACTCAACAAACGCATGTTGAGCTTGGCTTTAGCCGGCGTGAAGAAGAGAGATGGTCAAATTTGGGATCAAATACAAAGTGGAGATGATAGATGACCACAACACATCCACTTAAGGCGGTGGATGATAAGAAATAATTAAATAAAATGAAAGTAACGCTTCTTTATCTTACATAACTGGAGCGTGTCTCTTCGATCCCTGCTTGCTGTAATCACTCAAATTAAGATTCTGCGTCTTTAAAAGAAAAAATATACGTATTAATCATACGTCTTTATTCGGCGATTACGATCATCACTCAACCGACACAGTAGGGGTGGGCGATACCAGCTGACAGCTGCCCGGAATTCGGTACTTTAGAAACGAGAAGGTTACTGGAGAACGAAATGTGTTACGCAATTGTTTGTGGGTTTGTTACTGGGGACGCGCTGGTCAGCTATTGGCCAATTTTCTATTTTTTACAGTTAGCATTAGATAAGAGAAGGAGTGAACGTCTTCCCACAGTGCATTGCGATTGTGTTTCTGACAAGATGGCGGAGTTTTCCATCGCACGTTTTCCATCGCTTTGTCCGATGCTCGTGATTACTCATTTTCGAAAGTACCATATTTGGAACGAGAAGAAGAGGTAGCTGACCAATCAAACTTCGTACACAACGTGACGTAATTTTACTTCATGTTCCCGCGCCCGCTTGAAAAAAATGGCCGACAAACGGGGGAAAAACTCCCGAAAGCCGAGAAAGCTTTCAAAGGTTGAGACCAGGAATCTTACCGAAACACTAAGCAGGATATTATTGCCTTACCACCCGGGCCAAACATAACATTATGAAACCCGTTGACGTTCTCGCAACTTCTTGAAGTTGTCACTTCAAAAAACGATGCCTCGTTGACCCTCTGCACAGTAAACTTATACTGCAAATAGGTTTTTAAAATTCTTATATTAAAAGTCTAGAATAAACAGTGAAAAATATTTTCGAATAAAATTCATTAGTTGCGTATTGAAAAGTGTCCAAAACCTGAACCTGACATCTTCGCAAAAAGTGATGCGTGTAATGAATGTGAGAAGCATTTAAGCTTAAATTCAGCTTGGATGTTGTAGTCACGATCGTGTTTTGAGCTAATTTTAGGAATGAACAAACTCAATTTTCTGTAATTTTTCTTTACCGCCGAAGAGAAAAATTTATAAAACGTCTATGAAACATTTAAAAATACACAAATTCCCTTTCAAAAACGTAATTGTCTTGGCCATAGAGCGCAAAATGTACCTGAAAATTCAGCAAAAACTTCACTGCCTTGGTTGCATTTCAAAACAGACCATGCGCTCCGTGGAAAAGAAGACAAGTTTGAATTCCTCGAAGGACAATTTCTTGATGAAAAGCTTCCCTTCCTCCACAAAAAGAAAGCTGAGCATTCTTTTGAACTTTTTCTTTCCATTTTTTGTCTTTTAACGGTGTATTTTTAAACTTGAAATGCAGAACTCTTGTCTTAAAACATCTCAATGGTGATCGCGCGGCAGCCATTTGTTGAAAATGCATATCTGTCAATAAGGTTTCCAAATATGGTAAAAGTGAATATTCACGAGCATTGAACGCGAGTTACACGTTTCAACCCCTTATGAGTTTCTGGTTGCACTTAAGTCGTTCTTCATGTAATTTTACTGAAAAAAATTCTGGCTTCAGCCGATGTTACCCAATGCTAACCATTTTTCACTGACGTAACAGTCCCAGAAGTCTTTGCGAAAGTCAACTCAGGCTTTCACAGTTTTCGTCGCGTTTCTAAAAAGGCGAATTTCGTACAAACTTTTGATGGCACCGCGCATGCGTAGTACTACACACAAGGACTAAGTACTGAGTTCAGTGGATTTCAAACGAAAGCTCTTGCATGGTGAGGGCTTCGAGGAACAGTGCACTTGATTTTTGCAGGTTAATCCATCAACTTTAACTTTATGTTTTGTACAACAATAGAGCCTACGGGGACCGTACTGCTTTACATAGTCGAATTACAGCAACGGGTAAATTTACAATGGTTCTCGCGGGAAACTTTCCTCAAAGGCAACATCGTTTTTTGTCCTGGCTCACGAAACCACTTGGTTCTACATATCAAAAGCAATTAAATATGGTTGCTGTATTTTGTCCGTAATATATCAAAGGATAAAAATTGCTGTCATAAAGAACTATATAAGCGGAAAAAAGTAATTAAAAACGCCAATGCGCCAGATAAGGAAAAACATATAAGCGTGAAAGCTAGGCAAATAATAAAAGAAGGAAATCTAAGCCAAAGAGAAGGATTTGAACTATTGAACGAATAAAAAAGGTTTTGAAATTATTTTCTTAATTCTATAAGTTATTGCACAAGTGTTTCCTTCAAACTCCAAAATGCAACTGTCCGATACGATCAGGGGATAAAAAGACACCTCCAGGCGATATATCTATAGACAGTTAGCCGGTCGGTACAGGGAAAAAATCAATTTTAGTAAATTATCTTTGGGCACTTCCTTAACAGACATTCAAGAATCAACGTCGCACTCGAAGATTCTAACATCGAACAAAACTAGGAACGAAAAAGTATATATATAAAATAAAGGAAGAAGATAAAAAGAACCACACCACATCCTTTTCCGTATAATTACAAAACCAAAAATAAAAATAAAATGGAGAACATTTATATTCACTAAAAATAGTTAAATAACCGGGGAAAAGAGGCGAATTTGCATTGAACACACTCTAAGGAAAACTCGAGGTTTTCAAGAGCGAAAACCGGCAATCTACTTTTCTAGTTCAAATATTTGTAAATTATTTACTTTGCGAAACACAATTAGTGTGCTTAGAAAACAAATTCACGTTTTCATTGCACTTTTACAAAGACAGGAAAAATTTAAAATATTGCGCACACAGAGAATACAAACGACATTTGTTGCTTGGAAAATAGGTAAAAACTGTACCTTAATGATACGAAAACCTTCGTAAATTTCTAACCTTTTTACGCTGCAAAGACTGTAGAGAGCCGGACAAGCCGGTGAAAACTCGGATTTTCATGTTTCCGCGTGTGAGGGACGTTGTATTTTGAATCGATATTCCCGTCTTCTGGTTTGGTTTTTGTCCATGTTTCACCATGCTTCAGCTTTCAAAATCCTGTTCGCTGCGTCTCTCAAGATAATTCCAGCTTCACTGCCGTCACAAATAATAATCTCGATGTTTTTAATTTGGGCACAGGGCTTATCTACAAATCTCGCTTCTCAGGGCCACATCGAATAGAAAACCATGCAGAGGTTCTTTACGTGAATGGAAATATATAATTTCTTTCAGGAAAACAATGAAAACGCAGCATGAGCCGCCATCATCAGCAGAAGAAGGAAAAGAAAAATAATAATTTACCAGAATAAAACACCAAATACATCTGTCCTTCAGCGAGAAAAAAAAAACACGTTGCCAGGCAATAAGGATCGCCGAGCGGTTCAAGATATGAATTATTCAATTTACGGAGGAGTTAATGGAACAAGGGAACGCAATTTCCACCTGCCTTCGATTCAATTCATCATAAACACCTCGGAAGGAACACCATTCAAATGTTCATATCCAGAGTCCTCTTAAGTGTCAAACGCCGACCAAAAGCAAATGAAGTAATGAGAGCGCTAGTAATTTAAAGGCATGAAGAAATAAATTCTCAAAGAAACAAAGCGTTAAAATGATTTAACATCAGCGCGTCGGCAAATCGCTTGCGACACGTTCGCCAACACAGAAAAGAAAAGTTATTTACTCTAGAGCACTGAATGCGAGTATAATTGAGGGGCATCATACAGGTTTGAGCAACACCCATTAACACATAATTATGAACTTCTTAAAGCTAGCAGCGGAACAGGCTAGTGGAAATCGAAACCGAGAATTCATACAGCTGTTTGCTTTTAGTCAAAACATTAATTCGACGGTCTTACTTGGGTTCTTAGAAAGCTCTAAAACTATCCCCCTGCTGATCCCATTAAAAGGAAAAAAACTGCCGAATTATTTCAATATCAGTGCCGCAGTTAATACAGCTTTACAAGTTTTTTTTACTAGCGTGGCATTTTTTCCCAATAATTTTTTTAAAGTTTCGGTTCGGACAGTGCAATTATCATTAGGCCGAAGATATATCACATTCAAATTACACTTTGTCTATAAACAGAGGTAGGGTAAGCTGATTTCTATAACAAGTAAGCGAAGAGATTAATATCACCGGGGTTAAACTAAACAAGATTTTTTTTACTCCAGTGGTATCTGACCCAACATTATAAATTTGTAAAGACTTAAGTCCCTGTTATACACTACGAGTATAAGTTTTATTAGACTACAAAACAGTCCGTATTTTCGCGTATTCAAGTACACGCGAGCAGTCAAACAAAAGGTCTGGAATGAGGCTTACCGAGTTCTTTACTGATTTTGAGGAAAAAACCGACTGTTTTGTACACTAAAGTTTACTAGAAATTTTGTTGTGACACAAGTTGCAAAAACATTGTCCTGCGTGACAGAACCTAAACGAGGAGTCTATTTAAGAAAATGCTAAAATTCGAACTACAGAATAAGAATGTTGAGGTTGAAATTAAAAGCGAAATCCTTGAGAACGTGGTATTAGGAGCAAAACTAGGGCTTATGGGGGCATTATGGTTCAAAGCAGTGTTTTTCATTTATTTCCGCACTTTTCCTTAAATATCCAGTTGAATATCTAGACAAGATTTAATTCATTTACAAAATGACTTCATGAATTTAGAGTCCTTGGTTCGATAATTTTTGGAGAATTTTTGGATGATTGTATAAAATTTTGGAAAATTTGAGAAGACTGGATTTTGGAATTGTAAAAAATTAAAGTATGAAGTGAATAATTAGTGGACAAATACAGCATAGTCCACCACTGCAACAAGGTGCCTCTGGGACCATTAGCGGACAAACTGGTTTATCAGGTTTAACTACTTCAGGGTTTTGCTTTCTTGTGCAAATTAGGGCTTTCGCTATTAAAACCTCGCCAGGATTACCAAATTTAAATATCAAAGAAAAAAGGAAATGAATTTTGGTAGTAGTAGTAGTAGTAGTAGTAGTAGTAAAGTGACGCCATCGACCAAATGGCCTTTTCGACAAACATACCGAACTCGGCACGAAATATGTTTGCAAAGCGAAAAAAAAACCTATTCTCTTGCTTTATATTAAGAACAGACAGAAAATCGTTCCTACCTGTTTACTTGAACTTTTGAGAATATTTTGCTGATTCAGCAGCTGAGGAAGTTGATCTGAAAATTTCTGCTGAGTAAAAAAAACGACGGATAAACATTAGCCGACTGAGGATTATCCAGTATAGGTCTGTTAAGAACATTTAGAATAACTTGGGCAAACCATTAAAGCTAGTAACTTCGTACAGACTGGAGTTGTGTAGGGGAAAATGAGGCAGGATTAGACCAGTCCGTAGAGCGCTTGACTGCAGAGCGGGAGGTCGTGGGGTCGATTCCCGGAGCCGCACCAATACTCAGGGTCTTGAAATAACTGAGAAATGAAAGTCTTACCTTTGCAATGCGTGCAAACGGCTAGACCTTCGCGTGGCTCGGATCACCACGTAAACTGGCGGTTGCGTCTCCAGCAGGAGACGTAAAAATAGTGCCCTAAATTAGTACTTTCGTGCTAAATACTTTGACATTCAAATAAAGTGCATTTATTTATTCATTTATATATTTATTTTTAGGGAAAATGAGGGGAAAGTGCCCAATGTCGGAGCTAAGGTAAAGGTCCTTATTTACGTCTGTAATTCGAAACAGTTCTCGAGCTGACAACATGAGGCCAACAGTTTGTTCATTTTACCCTCGCTCTACATCATCATCCATTTTATGGTAGCTTAAATACTTAAGGCTACAAAGAAAGGAAATAAGACGTAACAGGGATTTGACGTCACACTTGGGCGGAACGAAACCCCCGTACGCACAGAAAGCTGCACACTTACCGTAAATCCTCTGTTAAGCCCCCCCTCTCAAATAAGTCCCCCCTTTTCAGAGGAGGAAAGTTAATAAGCCACCCTCTCTATTAAGCCCCCCTTCCCCTCCCCCAATTCTAATTCTTCACAAAAAGAATCAACGATTAACGTGGACTGATCAGTTATGGTTTATTCATAAAAATTACCGAAGAACATGAGGCTGAAAGCACATTTTTGAAGAATAAGAATTTTGTTTTTGTTACTTTTAAGCTCCCACAAGTGAATTAAATACTTTTGACAGTGACTTTAATTGTACAACGCGTAAGTCTACTCTGTCTCATACCACGGTATTTTTGCTACAGGTGATGAGTTTCGCTAAATTAAATAAGCCCCCCTCTCTATTAAGCCTCCCCTCAAAAGTGCTTGAAAAAAAAAAAGCCCCGTGGGGGCCTTAATAGAGGATTTACGGTAACCGACTGCACTAATCCTAATTATTCTTTGCATGGCAGTGTAAGGCTACATACAAGTTCACTTCAGTTTGTATTATGCATTTACGGCAGCCCAAACGGTTACGATATCTATCCGTTTACAAAGTTGTCCACACTGGAGACTATTCACGAAGATGCCCTTTTACAATCGTTCACTTGTGAACGGAAGTGTCTGCAAAGCACTACCGTAGACTGCCGCTTACAAGTCCCCCACCCCCCCCCCCCCTCACCCCAGCTAAAGGCTTATCAACTTGTAGACGAAAAAAGACAACCAACTATAAGCCCCCCTCCCCACCCCTGATATAACCCCCCCCCCCCCCCCCCCCACTTTAGCTTGTACTGAAATTAATTCAATTTATTATGACGTAAAGTTAATGCAAGACATATTTTGGTTAGCACTGCTATTGCTGGTTTGCACGTGATGTCACTTCGGCCATGTTGGCGCTCAAGAACATAAGCATTTCTTTTCTCTGAGAACTAAACCCTATTTTCATGTAAATTCTTCGCGAAAAAAAAACTCTGTTGTTTTGACCCCAACACGGCGGCCTTGTCACGTGGTTGCAAACCAAGAATGGCTTATTTCGAACTGCTTTCTCTATTTCGGTTATAAGCCTCCTCGGCTATATAAGTCCCTCAGTTTATAAGCCCTGTTACAACTCCTTGCGAAGATGTATACACTCTAAACCCAGGGCTTACACGCGGCACTTTACGGTATTTTGTATGTTTATAAAGGCAACACACGTGTGAACATACTCTAAAGTGCTCTCTTCCGAGGCACGAAAGATTGCAAAAAGGTTCGCGCTCGAAAAGAGCAGTTGGGCAGACATATCCGTGATTTATGAGTATATAAAACTTGCAAACACACCTTTCCTTCTTTAAGACTGTGGTCATCACTCTGTGAAATACAAAAGACAAACCGTATTAAATCGATATCATATTGAATGACTAGAGTAAAACGTACTGTACAAGAATTTGTATGTTACTTAACGTTATGGCTTGTAAACCAATTACACTTTATACACACTGTTGCGTGAAATTGTGACTCGTTGCGTAAAATTGTTGGAAGTAAAGTATCACACTTGCATATTTTTTCTCACACACTGAATACCATTTGTCCTAAGCGTCTCTCCCGAGTCTCGGTCTCTGTTTTCAGCCTCGTTTCAGACCTTTTGTTTGACTGCTCGCGCGTACTTGAGTACGCAAAAATACGGACTGTTTTGTAGTCTAGTGGTTCTTCCACTACAGTACCTGATTCCTGGTCGAATTGGAATTTGGAAATGTTGGTTTTTGAGGACAAGGGAAAACGGGAGTACCCGGATAAAAACCTCCCAAGCAAAGGAGAGAACCAACAACAAACTTCAATCACAACCATCACAAAAATTTTACAACAAGCAAGGGAAAACGCAGTTGCACGGTTTAGCAAGAAACTAAAACTGAATCACTTGATGATCGTGAAAACTGATACCCTAAATTGTACCTCCTGCACAGTTTCCATTCAGTGTGAGAGAACTTCATTTCTTGCCTCTTTCGCAAGCTTAGCTGGCAAGAAAAACATTTCTTTCTTCTTTATGAATTCAGTATCGGCTGATTTTGACCCTGAGCTTTCTAAGCGACGCCATTTTTTTTGCTGACACCATATGGTTACTGCTATTGGCTGAAAGGCGAGTTACTCTCATTAATTTTACATCTTTTCGTTAATTACAAGCTCTAATTAAAAGTTAGCAAAGCGTAAGACAAAAAAAAAAACTAGACAATATCTGCGGCATAAGTCGAGTACGATGATGTACATCAAATTCTTTTTGTTTGAGAAAGGAACCCAGAAGCGTTAAGCCTGTAATTCTCTAAGCTGCCCCAAAAAGTGTAGATAGACAACCTTAGCTGCAGCAGCATAACTTCAACATCATCACCATGATCATTATCTTTTGTTTCTCCCCATGTGGGGAACACGGCAAGAAGTAGCCTCGCTCCGCGAGTCCCTTGCGAGTTCGGACGTGACGTCACCCCTCAATTCCAAGCCTTCTACACTGCCACTCGCATAGTGCGAATTGACCTGGATACGAGGCTGAACCGGGAGTAGCATAAAAAGATGTTTGCTCAGTTTACCTGTCCATGATGTCTATCGGGGCCAAGCTGCGGTAGTGTTCCAGGAAGAATACTGGTCATTCGCTGCAAAATGAAAACAACAACAACAACAAAAAGATTTACTAACTAGGTACAAAACAGGGAGACTCACTATCAATAATTCAGAAAGGTTACGTTCACACGACAGCGGACGAATTTTTGAGCGGTTGAAAATCTGTGCGTTTTGGTGTTCCGTTCACACGTAACCCAGTGTCGCATCTAGACCTTTGGATAAAGATAATGATTGCGGTGCTTGTACACGAAAGCGAAGGCCCGTTACGAAAACGCAGACATCGGTAGCTACTCTTGCATGACCCGGGTTGGCACACAACAAGGCAAAAACGGGAGAAAAAGACCTCTTCGTTCAAATTAAATACAGTTTGAATAAATGAATTTTGAAGACTAGCATGAGATTCCCAAAGAGGCGAGAGGGGATGGGGCCCGGACTTATAATTTTTTTCAAACCACCTTTATTTCTTGCCGAATTCCGGTGACATTTGTTCGATAAAGGATTCCAATGCATAAGATTTTAAAAAAAGGCGATTTTCCGGCCGTATTGAGGGGAGAATGGTCTCCGGTCTCCCGTAAATTAGGTTATAAACTCTTGTAGCCTGTGGAAGGGAAGCGAGGAATTGGAGAGAGAGGGTCCCTTTTCCCTTTCCCAGTTTTCTCCCTCTCCCCCTCCCCTTCCCCTTTTTCAGCCTGGCACGCAGGCTAAACTCTTGTGCTTCAGTCATCTCCTGCTCCCACCCCCCCTCCACCCCCCCACTCCCCCACCAAGGCATTAGCGTTTTTTTTTTCTTGGATAGAAAATGCCCAGGGGAGAGGCCACGTAAGCTGCCAAATACCCCATAGCGGGAGGGGACAAAACAAGACTGCAAATGCCTCGCCTCTGGATAGTTTCTAACCAACACTCAGCACTGTAGCAGTTTTTCTTCGTTGCACAGTACAGTAACTGATGGCGGTGCCCTTTTCAGTATTTTCATAACTGATATTTCATTTCCATACATCTGCCTCCTCTCCATCTTTTACAATTTTTAGTTAGAGCATTTTCCAATATCTTATACCGCTTTAACTTGTCTTTATAGTCCACCTTTTAAATTTGCAAACCTACAAATGCACTCAATGACGCACACTGGCTCTGAATGACGGATCTGATAGGAACGTCGACTCGTGCTGATCGCTCCCGATCTCGCTATATACAAGTGTAAGGTCTGGCTTGATGAGCAAACAAGAAATGCATGCACGAGAAAACATATCTTAAAAAGTCTCTTAGCATGCGTAACAAGCGTTTCGGTATGGTTTCGGAGCAAAGAAAGACAGAGGAACGACGAGAAACGGGATTTTTTTTTAATTTGGCCGCGAGAAAAATGGAATGTGTCTTTGACTCTCGTCCCTTGTTCTTTGCTGCGAAACCGAAGCGAAACCGCTCCTCTCCAAAACGCTTGCTACAATCTATGCCGGCTAAAAGTCTCTAAAAGTTTTTACACTCCTATCACTACAACACTGTTATTATCAATAGCATTATCATTATTGAGTTCCGTATAAAGAAAAACCAGTCATTACAGGTCGCAAAAATTAGTTTCTCCCAAAATCGTCCATCAGCAAGGTTAAATTCTCCCCAAACTTTAATGAGTGTCATTCACACGGCAGGCTTTACACTGCAGAACAAGCGTTTTTTTTTTCGCGTTTTTTATTCGAGCGAAGGCAAGCGCAAGGCGGGCGTGGAGTGCGAAACACGTGCGATGGGGGAAGGCGCGGAAAGCTTATTAAGATAAAAATTATACAAAAGTAGCATACCTGTTGGCCTCGTACCAGTGGCTTCCCTTCCGTGTACTTTAAGATAAGCTCATTTTTGCTGTGAAGAAAAAAATTCCTTTTTACCCTGCTACACTTTCAATTATTGCTTAAAGGCAATTAACGGACCTCACTACTGAATGTGGTGAAAAATGCTAGTTTTCAATAGCGACCAAGAATAAGCTCATTCTCTCTTGATAGCGATGGACTTGGGGAGTCGTAAACAGTAAACGAACATCAAACAAAGCCTATCAAACACAAGCCAAGGCTATGATTTTTTGGAAAACCCCAGAGAGTGTTCTTCTGCTACTTATTTCAGTATTTTGCCACGTTTTAGACTAACTGACAGGTATAAACTACCTCAAATAGCCACTGCTGAAGGTGCTGTTTGAGTGAGAATTTCCTCCGCGGTGGTTTCCTTGATCAGGGCTCTGAAACCACAAATAAAAACAAGTCACATCAGAACTGCCTGTCCTGATGGGACGCAATACTGTGGATTAAAGAGTAGGGACACAGAGGGTTATGTGGTTCCCCAGGGGGATGGGGTTCTCCTGGAAAGTTTGAGTGGTGAATGTGGCAAAAATAGTCTGATCATAAAGCGTACAAGGCAAACTTTGGAAGATTTAAAGCAGCGGGTACTATACAATTTACAGTCATAAAAAAGTGGATATGAATACGAAGGTCCTGAATCTCGGAGCTGTCATGAAGGGCCGCAACCCGTAACACCCACTACCGCTGAGCTCACTTAATGTTACGGGTGATCTAAGTGGAAAAAATAAAGGTGGCACTATAAATTTTTGTGAGATGTTACTGGTGAATCTTCAATTGCTACGGCTGCTTCAAAACTTAATGACAGCCCTGAATCAGAGGAAGATATTTATCCCTGCCAAAGAGTGATGTCAAATGTGACGAACTCAAGCTGTGCAGACTTACAAAAACAAGTCAGATATATTTCCTGTCGGTCACTTTAATGCACATAAAATTCTTAAAAGTAAATTGAGAATTGAGGACACGAATTCTGTGGAGAATTGTGCGCATAAGTAGAAACTGGAAGAATTTTATAAAAAAATATACACATATTTTGAGGTGGTTTTTGTTTACGAGTCTACATACTGCTCAGACATAATGTACTTTGTATACAGTAATAATATTATACACTGTACTTGAACATATACTTCTAAGATGTACTACTCTCAACAGTAAAATATACATGACCACAATGAATAATGAAAGCTATTGTTGTGTGCTGATTTCACTTCCATGAAAGAAGTTTGATGAAGCACCATTAAAAATCATTGACGAAAAAATAAAATGCAATAACATACTGTTTTAGGGCACTCATCAGATGGTGAATTGTGATGTTTTTTGTGCTTGGGCATTACAGCAGATCCCATGATGGATCCAAGGATTTTAATCCACAAATTATTTTCCAAACTGTGAATGTTGACGTAGAGTTACCAAAAACTGATGGCCAAGGTTACAGCTATATTTTTAATATTCAGAAATTCTGAACCAAGGTCATAAAAAATTGATGAATTCAATATGGAAATTTCACTAGCAGTTGGGCATCTGTCTTTCAATAAATTTATTTACATAAAGACAAGAGAAATGAGTGGTAAAATTATTCATCTCCATTTACTGCACCTAAATATGTACAAAGTAGATTTTTAGCAGTAAAAGATGATAGTTTTAAAAATAAACTAAATGAGATTTCGAAATTTATGTGTTTTACTTTAAAAATATAGATCTTTTTTAAGTTACTAATTCAAACTTGGTGCAAAGCAGTCAAAGACACTATCACTCAAGAATTTCAGTCTGTCTTGAAATATTGAACCATCACTGACAATGACTTCATATGATTAATGAGTGGTACTCATTCTTAAACTACATAGAATATCTATAAAAGTGATGGCATTCATTTTTAATAAATTCTTACAAGATAGTTTTAAAATTATAAATGTATTATTTAAAAATATTCCTATATAAAATGACCACCAACTGAGCTCATTATTTTTAGATGACACATCCAATATCCACATCCACATCCACATTTATGAAATGACATCTGGAGCTACTGTACTTCTTACGTCAAACGCAATGTCTACTCAAGACAGACAGCATCATTGCACTTTCTTCCCTCATACAATGTAAGATAAATATTTATTATATTAACACCAATGAAATACCAGGTGATCTTTCGTGCGAAAACTTGATATCAGTCTTCACATGTGAAAATATCACTGTTGCTATGACTACATAATAAATCGTGCCTTTCACACCAAAAAACTATTAAAGTGAAATGGTTTGGTAGTTCATTGGTGTTTATATAATAGAACATTACATTGCTGCTTGGAGATACGAAATTTCTCTTCTCGTGTTGAAAAAAAAATTTCACTCGTTCGCTGCGCTCACTCGTGAAATATTTTTCAACACGCGAAGAGAAATTTCGTATCTCCGTGCGGCCATGTAATATCCTCTATTTATTAACAAACCCATAATCCTGTTAAAATAATACCTATAACGATAAGCAAGGCAATAACACCATAAACTGCTGATCTTTTGGATTGAGTTGACTGCATGTATTTTCTTTTGATACAGTCAAACCCTGTTAACCCTTTAAGTTCCAACAGTGACCAACAGCAATTTTCTCCTAACGATACCCATACATGATCATGAGATGAGGTTATGAGAATTAATTAAATGATCACCTGATCTTTTATCAAATTCTCTCAACTTATTCTTTAAGGAAATGTATAGAGATCAGTTTGGAGAATTTGTATGTGGATATTGGGCCTTAAAGGGTTAAATATACGTCGAACACTGAGTGGGCTACAGAGAAAATGCAAGGGCTTGCTTTTCCCAGGACACAAAAAACTGTCTCTATAATGAGGTGTCCATATCAAGCAGGTGTCCATTAAGTGGGCTTTTACTGTAATAATTTCATCATTATAATAAATAATTGGGAATTTTAAAAACAGTAGCAGGGGTATAGATGCAGTTTTTAACACCTCGGTTGGGGGAGATCATTATTATAAAGGTGCTTTAAGTTAAAGGATGCTAAATACAGGACATATGTTTCCATTATACAACAGGTATGAGCTTAAATATCAAGAAATTTACTTGTCTTTGTAGTGGGTGATAAGGTATAAAAATCAAGTAGTGCAATTTTTTACTTTAACTAGTAATAATATTATTATATTAAAATTCATTTGATATTTGACAGAGAGAAATGAGATGTTTTGGGTTACTAATTAAGGGCTTTAGACAATAACTATTGCTGGACTAATTGAACAAAAGAGGAATTTGTTTTAAACAAACAAGGATTAGTGGATCAAAAACAACACTTTTTTATTACAAATTCAAGGTACGTAGGGAGGTATTTTTTTAAAAATCACCTTAGAGCCCAAGGGCTAAATATTGCATAATTTTAAAATGCAAACTCTTTGCTATTATTTTTTTCTTACAGCATTGGGACTCATACTTCCTGGGAAAGAGGAAGTGGAACCTATGAGAAGCATCTTTTGTTAATTTAACTTTTAATTAATAATTCCCCGTAGGGGCGAGAGGGGGTCCATGACACAGAAAAAGAGGCAAATATATCTATTGCAAAATAACAGTGTTTGTAACTTTGCCACTGTTTTTTGTTTTAAACAATGTAGCATAGATTTAATGTTGTTATTGCTCTTTTGGGGGGGAGGGGGTGAGAAGCTTGGATCCTAAAACACTTATAAGTCTATACACAGGAACATCATCAGCTGCACTTTGCAGCCCCATTCTAAACTATGCACCGAACACTGATCACAGCTACCAAATCCCTGACTTAACATGAACCATAAACTCATACTCACAATTGGTTTTAATTTCTCCATCCTAGACAAATTAAAACCCCCACAGAAATCAAAACCTCTTCAACAGCCCCAACCTATGTAGGCCATATATGAGGTCCTCTTAGGGAGGGGGGGGGGGGGGTCATATGTCCCTAGTCTGAATTTAAATATGGTTGTTTCACAATTTGGGGGGTGGAGAATAAGGCCATGTCCTGTCGATTTTTAACCCATCTTTCTGTCGTTTGTTGCCCTTTCATCTAGTCCTAAGCCACTTGTTCAAGGTTATGTTGCTTGTCGGAACACTACAATGAGGGACAAAAGTGTTGAAACACTTCTATAAAATGGACCTTTTTTTTGAACATACCTACCCCCTCCCCCCAAAACCAATGTTGTATTTTAGACCCTTGAGTCTTTCTTTTACTAACAACGTTGATTGGGGGGTGGGGAGGTGTATGGCATTTAAAGAATAAATGAATGAAATTGTTGATAAAAGCACCCGTTTTAGACAACTGTGTTGATTACTTTTGTTCCTGATTGTAGTCTCCCCCCTTGGCCCCACTTTCTTCACCCCTGGAGTAAAGACCAATTTAAGCTGTGAAGAAGAAGTTTCAATAACTTTTGAAGTAGGTGGAAGTTTAAGGCAATTCTTGTAAGTGTTAAAGTGAAAATCAATAACTGCCTAAGACCAAGAGAGTTTAGGGGCTTATTGAAGGCCTAGCTTGTCAAAGCATGCCTTATTCAGGGTTGTCACTAATAGATTTCAAAGTGCCGGATAAATACAACAAGGAGGCGGGGATTCAAACAGTTTAGATGGATTTCTTTTGGTTCTATTTTTCTTCTATTTTCCAGTGAAAGTAGCCAGGGGCCACATTCTTAGTAGCCAGGGGAAATCTTAATGTCAACCGGCCCTGCTTATTTCTTCATGTGTGTTTTGTGAACAACCCCCTGGATCTGCAGCCAGGCTGGTGATTTGTACTGTGTCACTTAAACCATGCAAATGTGAGAAACAGGACATCCAGTGAGCACAAAGAGTTACATGAAAACTAATGATATTCCTTTTTGTGTTATTCATAATAGCAGAGATACAGGCAAAAAAACAAAGTTAATATTAAATGGAAATTAATGAGTTATAAAGTACGGTTTAACATTGGTTCATTCATAAGTCAAACCAAGACTATAAACTTTCATATTATCACTGTGAGTTTGCGGACTTACAATTCAACTTATTTAAAAAACTAAGCGTACACTGTACATAAAAATGACATGCGTTTTATTTTTTACCTTTTATTTCCGCCAGTCTTTCATACGCATTGTCAAAAAACATCAACTCTATTTTCTGTTTGTTTAAAACAATGATTTTGGTGGAGTATGGTCGTCTACAATGATCAATAATTCTCCCACGATTTGAATGACTGTACTAGTATGCAAGAAGCGAATTCAAACCAACGGAATTTCCTTCGTTCACAGTGCATGAGCTGGTGCTTATTAATTTTAAAAGCTTACCTGTGATATGTTCAAAGATTTCTTCGATCTCGTTTGCTTCAAAAAGGGAAGTAAATGCTGTTTTCTGTCCTTGGATCGATCGTCTTTTCCCATTTTCAGTCTAAAGAAATAACACGCGGAGATTATATTTAATAAACATAAGATTAAGCTTAAGCTTACATGCACCATTTCAATAAACTCGCCACTTAAGCTCTCTGCGTGTAATTTGTAAACAGCATCTAGAAAACTAAAATATTTACCGACTAAAAGGTGTTAGATAGCATTTCTCTCTGATCTAATAATCTAGCCTAAAGTTCAATACTCACTACGATTGCTGCTGCGTTCATTCACAAGATATTTGCTTCCACTTGAGAGGAATTGAATGGAACAAAAGCAATCAAACTCATCGCTTGCAGGGACCTTGCATGGGCCGTGAAAACCATTTTCCATCTGCATCCATACCCTTCTTGCTAGTTAACAGCATACAATGCTAACAGGAAGGATATTTTCGTAGAACTTAACGTTCCTGTATACTTTTTGAGGACACTTTTTGACAGTTTCTCCACAGCTTGCGAAAGTGCGCGCGTGTCTGACACCTTGGTTGTCAAATATCACCATAGAAACCAGCTGATAAAGAGACACGTTGATTACTTCATTTACGCATCATAACACTTCTGGGATTGAGTTTACACAAACAAATGTTGGACCACGGTAAACAAACATTTGATTTTCAATCAAATCGTCGATATTTACTTTGCTAATATTGTGAATGAGTTTTATGGAGAAGTTGGCTATTTTGAGCGAATTAACACGTTTGATTAAGGGACCCGCTGTGTTTGTTCCTTTTCCTGATAAAGAAAACATAGCCTGTGAACAGGCCCTAAACAGAGAGCCTGTTCACAGGCTAAAGAACACAGGCCAGGGGCACTTTCCATTCAGCCCGAAATTCCGGAAATTTTGGTTCGAAATCAAATGGAACAGACCATTTCTGTTCTTTCAGACGGGAATATTCAGGGGCACCCAACGTCAATTTTCGGAAAATATCTGTTCGGAACACGATTTGAGATCTAGAACTTTTAGAACATTTGTTGTAAAATTTATTGCTTGCCGGCCTCTCCTAGGATTCAAGGATCTAAAAAAATGGTGTAATGCCCATTTTTAACGGATTTTTACCCTAAAAAGGTCACCTAGAATTTTCGGGAGCCTTTTTTCTGGCTGAAATTATCGAAAAGGTAAGTTTTGATCCCTATCATTTTCGGATCACTAGACTTTCAGCTAGGAAATCCGAACAGATGAAAAATTTTTAGGGGATAAAAATATGCCTATATCTACCGTTTAAATACTAAAATACGTTTAACAATGCTATGTTTAAGTGGTTTGTACTATATTCTCGTTGGGTACCCCTGAATATTTGGGACATACGATCTGGTCATTTCGCTGGTTTCCCCGCGAAATGACGTCTTAGGAAGAAGCACAAAAAAATTCCATACCAGTAAAGTGTCACTACCCTGATTAGGCGGGTAGTGCTTCTGATTGGTTAAAAACTTGCTTCAACCAATCAGAAGCACTATCCAGATCTGGGTAGTAACACGTCATCAGTATGGAATTTCTGCGCTCGTTTCCCAGGCTTCATTTCGCAGGGAAACAAGTGGTGACGTCGCGAAATGTCGGCTGCTTTCTCAAGTTAAAATGAATGTTCATACAAAGTGTTTTGGGGGTAAATAGGAAGTATTATGGGCAACACCAAAATAGTGAATCGGCTATTTTAAGATTGAGGCTAGGTCGGTTTTGCTCCGAGTTGCATTATGGGGCTTTTTTGGTGCGAAATCGCTCCCTTTTTTGCCTTCTACCAAGTTGCGCAGGACACTGGGACAAACTTCGTCCCCCAAAACAAAACAAAAAAGGAAGAACACATTATGCCGCTCTCATAAAAATCCTTTTAATGGACTGACAAATGTATTTAACGCCATTAAATTTCTTACTTTGGTAATTTTTCTATCGACTTGTGACTACGACTGTTCTCTACTTTCTCACTTTTGAGTTTATATTGTATTCTTCCAGGTATTTCCACTAGCTACTCCTCAGGCACTTCTTTGTCGCACAGAGGCAGGCGCGAAACGCGGTGACGAACCACAAGAGACCATGCGAAGGAGAAAGAAGAAAGCCGTCTCCTTCCCACCTTCCTTTGCGCGCATATTTTCATGGAGAGAGACTTGTGCTTGGCGATGTGCGGGCATCACTATTCCTCTTGGTTTAAATGGGCTATGAGAATTAAACTAAGAAGCTTCTGCCAGAGAACACCTTCAACCCAACATTAGGCGTCTATGTAGTCAGAAATAACGGATTACGTGCTCGTTCCAGGCCCGTAATACATACAACTTCGACATGACCTACGACAACTGTTTAGTTCACCTGTAGCATAGTCCATTACGAATGTTTTTGCTGAAAAACACTGCTTAAAGATTTCTCTCGTGAGGTTGCTTGTATTCCATGCCAATGATTTCAAATATCTCTTCTTCGCTTGATACAGGTATGGGTTCCCCTGGAACACCTAAAAAGAACGGATGAAAAATTTAACCCTCGGACAGACTACATGGCGAATAACGGCAGGCTCGCCCCGTTATTCGTCGTTTTATCCCGGCAAGGAGCCTGGTCCCAGACTATGATAACGAAAGCAAAATGTTGACAGTTCTGTAACAAGTATGGACGCTCTGGTTAAGTAAAGATTCAAATAACATGACTAACCTGTACTCCCCAATGGTCTGAGAAATCCAACAAAAGGAAGAAAAGACAGAATTAGTATTTCAATAAGGCCCAAGGAAAGGGATCCCGCAGGACACTAAGGATGTGAAGATACGGATATTACATTGTTGACGGTGATGGAGCTGTGGAACGTGAGGATTAATCGATATTGTGGATTTCTAAGTGATCAAGCTACTGCTGCTGCTGCAGCTGATAATGATGATGATGATGATGATGATCACACAGGCTCTTTGCAAGAGATTTTACCAGAAACTCATAAGGGGTTGAACAACCCCTTATGGGTTTCTGATTTTACTGAAAAAAACCTTCTAAAGGGTGTACTTTTGACTCGCCATCCGAATACTTCTCACAATTGGTAAGTTAATGCGATGGCCAACTTCGAGCCCTATATGATGATGTTCTCGAAGCATTATAACATGTAAAGTTTTTCGAAGGACGGTATATAACGGTTTGGAGATAAAGATGAGAGGAAAGACAATTGATTATAACGAAGACATGTGAGCAATGACATTAAACTTGTAATCATTATAATGAGGAAAATATGAATAATGGTACAGTGTTGACGCAGATAATCTTAATTATTTTGACGATATTGATAATAGCGAAAACAATGATAATGATGATGATGATACTAACATACCTTATGGAGTATTCATTGATAGTAAACCCGTTGTCGAGGGCATGTTGGCGCATTCTCCTGTTAAACTCATCACTACCGGTGAAGTAAAGAATTCCACAGTAGTACTGGTCGTTAGGAATTAGTCTGAAATAAAAGGAGCTAATATCAGGACCAAGATACGCTGACTGTCCTGTAGACTAGTCTGTTTCAAACGTTTAAGCCACTCAGTTGATAGAACGCCAGTCATTCCGAGTGGGTGGTTACGTGGACAAACCTCAGGCCGGGTTTATAAAAAAAAATGATAATGATAGAATCATGTTGACTGTGATGGGGATCTTGCCTCAGTTCAGATGATTCTGGTGTGAAGATAGCCAGTCCAGATGAGGTGTGGATGTGGACATGGGTTTCTTTCAACCACGTTGAATTTTTGGGGGTAAGACCTTTTTCGCTAATACCCTGAAATGAAAGTGCGTATTCTAACTCACGGAAAGGAGAATCTCAATGAAGGAAAGCCAATAATGGCATTACCTTGGCAGAAAACACACATTCAAAGGTGATGTTACACAGGACGATTCGCAAAGGCGTTTTTTAGCACAACACAGGGTTGCAATGCGGGAAAAAGTAATCATTCGAAACAATCTCGCAACAATGTTACGACGCTGTGTTGCGCTAAAAATCGTCGTTGCGAATCGTCTCATGCAACATCACCCTAAGGGGACTTTATCACGAGGATATTGCGGTTTTAGGTCAATTCTGTGCTGACGTCATGACTAAGTACCTTTACCCATAAAGAAAATGCTCCTCTAGAGTAATGAGTAAGATAATTCAAACAAATTTCATCAGGGAGCACGCACCCTAATAATTATTTTGGTGAAATTTTCGGCAGGCATATCAATAAAGGGGCCGTGTCACGGCAGTCCAGTTAATTTTCTTTAATTTTGCCAATTACTTGCCCTAAATCGCTATGGAACTTAAAGTAAGGGAAGAAATTACATGTAAATGACAAAATCAGAGATCCGAGACAAACACATATGTCTCCTGAGCATTATTTTTGAAGTTGAAAGCAGTAGGGATCAACATTGAAAAGCTGTTAGGCTGAACAGCGTTCAAAAACCCTAATTTCAATCCGTTTCAATCTACTTCAGTTTTGCCCATCCGTGGCATCTGTTGTTTCTGTTGTAATACTATAACGTTTCTTTAACGTTTAAGCGGTTATTTTTAATGGCCATTTTGTAATTTCCTTATTTGGCTGAATTTCGTGACACAGCGCCTTTAATACTTGAGAAGGATGGCTCAACTTTTTCAGGTTTCAATCCGTGTCCACCGTTGCCATCCGTTGCAAAAGACGGCAGGAAAAAGTTTCGATGCATAAAAATGGTCTTGACTAACAAAACTGGACCACTTTGTTTGGGAATTCAATTGTTTTGAAAGCATCAAGTTTTAGCTTTTTAAAAAGAAAGCAATAGCGTGACCTAGCCCCTTTAATAGCGAGTTTAAGGGCCTGTTTACATGGAGTGGGGGACCCCGGTCCAGTGGGGTTGGTTTCTTTTGTTTTCACGCTCTGGGGAACACAAAACAAAAGAAACCTACCCCACTAGACCGGGGTCCCCCACTCCATGTAAACAGGCCCTAAGATACCACGACGGCGACGGCCAAGAAAACGTTGCTTGAAAAGCAATTTTCAATGCAGTGTCAATGTCTGTCCCGATTACTCCAACTCATTTGCTTTGCCAATGCAAGCGAACTCTTTTTGAGCAGAATTCCTAAGAGCCATATTCAAGTTCAGATAGAGAAAGAAAATTTAGCCGTCGCTTGTTAACGTCCTCCATGAAAAGGAAAATTAGGCATTTTCCCGTCGTAGTCGTGCAGTGACGGCTAAGAAATGTACAAAAAAGCGTGATGCACCTGCAGAGTCGTTGTTTTGCCCATTCAACCTATTGCTATTTTGACGTTCTCGTTGTCGTCGCCGTCGTGATGTCTAAAGTCCCTAAAGATGTCACGGTAATAAGGTCGGGCGTTTAGTTTCTATTAACTAAAAGTTTGCAAAACTACCAGCTTGTTGCTTCATGGAAATTAGGTACTCTGGAATAAACATGAGGGACTTGGGCTTTTTGATGATCACTAATTTAGGGAGCTTAAGCAACGAAGACAGCGACGGGAACGGCAACGGCAACGGCAAAAAGGCAATAGGTTTACATTAGCAAAATAACAACTTTGCACGTGCATCACGCTTTTTTGTACATTTCTTTGCCGTCACTGCACGACTACGACGTGAAAATGCCTAATTTCACGTTTTGTGGTGGACGTGAACATTAGACAACGACTTTCTTTTTTCCAAGCTTTCCTGAACTTTGATAGTCCGTCTTTTAGAATTCAACTACAGAAAAATTGCCAACGTTCGACGAGTTAAACGAGATAGAATTAGCGCGATACAGTTTGAAGCAGCGCGACTTCACTTTCTAAATGACGTTTTCATAGCGCCGTCGCCTTCGTTGTTGCTTAAGCTCCCTATGAATGTACAATGAGAAGCTACATACCTAATGTCAATCCTTCTGTGGATCTTTTCCTTTGCTTTTGGCAAAATACAGACTCCCTGTCAATGAAATGTGTACAAAATAGTCACTGACACGGTTTTGACTGTATGAAGATTGTGGTTCAATTCTATTCTATTAAAAAAAAACTTGCGTTACCCAAAACGTTGTTCGTCTGCTCTAGCGAAGACATTTAACAAACGACAACTGCCGGGCAACGGGTCATAACATCAACCCACACAATGTTGAAGTTTTAACTGACGAAAATTACACCATCAAGCGCCGAGTCAAGGAGACCATCGAGAGTAGTGTAGCAGCTGCCCGAAAGGTGTCTCCTAATTGGTCGCAGGAAACAATGAAGTTTTCGTTTTGCTTCAAACTGTTTTGCTCTGAGTTTTGGAAATTATTTGTTAAAAGAAAAAAATTGAACCATAAAATATACATACATGATAGATAAGGGCACTGAGCAAAAACGAATAAACAAGGAAACAAGAAAAGTCGTTTTCGTTAAAAGCTCATCGTACGTAAGAGATGGCGGCGGTCAGCAAAATCCTGAACCACCCCTTGCAAAAAACAGAAGGGTGAAAAGAGGGTCCTTAATTTTATACGTCGGTAGATCGAAAAGGTCGGCATCAGACTAACAGTGCACTCATTTTATCCCCCTCTCTCCACAAGTATTCCGTTTTACTGATACTTTCAGCTAGTCAAGGCCACAAGCAAACGAAAGAAGTCGAAACAAGGATTTGACGTTACACCTTGGAATCAAACTCGGAACCCCTCGCACAGAAGGCCTCTAGACTTTCAAAAAAGTCCTTTGGCGCATTTAACCTCTCGCGACTTCGTCGCTCGCGGCCTAAAAAGCTCGCTCTGCTCGCTTGTCGACTTGTGGCAAGTCTAAGAAGGCCGCATACTAACTGTGTTGGTCTGGGCAACACGACTGCCTATGCAATGCTATGACACACAGGAGTGCCGCAACAAAAGCTACCAGTCAATCAATCTTGTTCTTTATAAATGTGTCAGAAAACTTCTAGCACACCACAAGCGGTGCCCTAATCGGGATCACTTAGAATAGGACTGCTTTCTCTGCGTCGAATGCAAAAAATTAAGTTAATAAATGACTAACTTAATCCGCATTTAAATAATTAATTATTGATTAACAAATAAATTCTGTGAAAGAATGAACACAGAATTGCGTCAAATGAATAAATGTCTCTTTAACTTACGGTTTCCTTACCATAAATTTCGTGTCCCCCAAGGATAGAGAATCAGTTACAAAACTTCCTTTAGAGAGCGAGTCCACAACACCGTGAAGAAGAGCTTTCTACAAATAACAGCAAGAATATAAGAGCAAATTGATGCTCTCACATCGCTGATGAAGTCCGACCAATTCGGAAAAAAATAATTGAAAGTGAGGTTTATAATCAACCATCAAAGTTAAAGTTTTTGCTTGGTCGCCATTTGGTGACCAGTTCTTTTGGTTTAGGTTTTCACACTCATCACCATTGCTATCTTCGATACTTCCTTCTCAAAGATACTTTGCAACTAAGAATGGTTGAACATGGCCTGTCCACAGAAGCGTTTTTTTGACAATTCGACAGTGCACTCGCTTCGTTCGCACGCGAGAGCGAATTGGAATGCGAGAAAAAAAAGAACTATTTTCTCTTTTTCCCCAACCCCACTCCCCTTCAACTTGCGGACAATAAATCCCTCGCGGTTTTTATTTCCATACGCGCGCTAGACAACATCAAAAGAGAAAAGAGAGGGCCTGTGAACAGGCTAGGTTGAACACTAATGAGTTTAAGCTACTTAGGGAGAATATGTAGGATCTTATTTGTAGGAGTATTTTTTATGTGGCTAAATATCATTTAGGCAAAGTTAAACTCGAGCGAGTTGGCCAGCAGTCTTCTCCCACTTCAGTATGTGACCTACGGGGCAGCCCGCGGGGAATTGCAGGGCTCCTTGTGTGCCCTTTTGCTAGTGTTGCTTTGCATTGTAGCTTTGCTTGCTGATTGTAGCGGATCATTTCTTAGCCTTCTTGCAAATCAGTGCGGATTCTTGCTGATAGTCGCGGATCAATGTTTGCCTTCTTGCAAATCATTGCGGATTCTTGCTGTCTTCGCCGTTGCTTGCTGATCGTAGCCGATCATTTTTAGCCTTCTTGCGAATCATTGCGGATTCTTGCTGATAGTAGCGGATCAATTTTTGCCTACTTGCGAATCATTGCGTATTCTTGCTGATCGTAGCGGATCAATGTTTGCCTACTTGCGAATCATTGTGGATTCTTGCCGTCTTCGCCGTTACACACCGTTTTCTACTCGCCGCATGTCTCTACGTAACACAAACAACAGCCTTGCGGCCGGTTTTTGCCGCTGGATTCACGACTGCCCACTTTGACAACGGGTGCCATCCCAGAAGTTCCTCCTTCTTCTGCGAACGATGTTTGGGAGCCCATCGCATCTGACTAGCGTTCCGGACGTGCCGTCCTTTGCCTTTTTGGCCGCGCCTCCGTGGTCGCTGCCGTTAAATCAGCGCTCTCAGCCGAACAAACTACATTTACAATAAGCGTTCCGGTAGCCTCAAGCGTGGCTGGGGGCGTTCCCACGACGTTCGTTTGCATTCTCAAGCTTTGGATCTGGCTGCGTCTAGTCTTGGTTTCCCCACCAATTTCTGCTACCAGCATCGGATCGGTTAACCAATTGCAAGGTAGGCCAAACTTTGTTGTCCCTTCTCTGTGTCAACTTTTTCGCCGCCGGTATCGCCCGTTGCTCCTTCCCCCCGAGCGTCTAAAAAGCCAAAACGGCGTATGGACGATATTGGCGGTTGGCTGGAGGCCTTTTAGTGTATTGTCTCGTGTTGACGTCATTTTTCGTTCACCGGCCGCGTGTGGTTAGCGTACGATCGGGCCTCTAGCAAGCATGCAGCCGCAACAAATTTGAGACTGGTAAGCTTTTCATGTCCAAGCGTTCTACCCCTTGCTTTTTAACTCAAGTGCATTGCATGATTATTTAGATAATAAATGCGTATCTCGCAATAACCCTCGCGAAACTCGATGTTTTAGTAGCTTCCCTTCAAGTTAAGCCCTGTCGGGCGAGGCTAGGAACTGGTTGGGCGACCCACTGCCAACATCATCGTGAAGGTCCTTGCTTTGTTCTTTCTCTCATTTTTCTGCTGTTTTACAATTTGTATGGTGTTATTTAAAAGTGTATTAGGAAGCATATTTAGCATTATGTCGGCGGCAATATGAAAAAACAAAAACAAAAAACAAAAAAAAACCAACTGCAACCACCACAACAGTACAATTCGCTTGCAATTATTGTTCCTTTGCCCCAGTACAGAGCAGAAACTTTGATCTATCGGCGAGGAAACCAGGACACCAATACACTTGGGTGGGCCACGCTGTGAATTGAATTCCAAACTAGATTTCAAAAAAAAAACAAAAAACGTTTCGACGGTAAAAAGCCAAACTGAACAAAACACTCTGGAGAACCATATTGCGCGACATACACAAACTCGTCTGCGAAGTGAGATGCACTGAAAAATGCCCTTGTATCTCGATTTTCGCTCTTATTTTGAAGCTACTGGCCCAAATTGCTTCAATGTATTCTGGAAAGTACTTCTGCAGTCAATGTTTCTAGCCAAAATTATTTCTTGACGGCCAAAACGGGCCAAAAAATCAGTCAGTTGGAACGTAGTCACCACATCGTTGCTAGGCAATCTTGGATACCAAACCAAAAGAAAGAAAGATTTATGACAGAAGCAAAATTGCAGCGGTGCAGCCTGCTGACAATGACATCACGCTGCTGAGCTCAATTGGGACGCTGTCATGACTGTTGCTAGGCAAGTGCGGATACCAAACCAATAGAAAGAAAGAGTTATGACCAAAGCCAAATGACTCTGCTTACGATCCTCAAGTGTTCCGGGCGACATCACATGACTAAATTATCAATTCTCTTTCACGAAAGGCGCTTTGTGTCTTGCTTTGCTCTGAATGACTTCGTGACCGTTGTCTCCCCCTCCCCACACTGTGTGCACAACATGAGTACCGCGCTAGCAGTTTGCAAATGGCCATGCCTAGCTCTCCATTTGAGAACTGTGAGGGCCCTGCAACGATGCTTGTAGTATTGGGAATTGAATTTGATTTTATCAATCAAGCTGCCCGCTTGCCAACAGACAAACTATCGGCCTTGCAGGGCCTGATAAGCTCATGGCTTCCGCATAGGTGGTGCAACAGACGCAAACTGGAGTCCCTCTTTGGCCATCTACATTATGCTGCCAATGTGGTGTGGCCAGGAAGAGCCTTCCTACATTGCATGATCGACCTTTTGCGCGGCTTCCACAAGAAGGATCACCTGATTAGCCTCAACAGAGAGTGTCATCTGGACTTGCTTTGGTAGCATCAGTTCTTGTCACAGTGGAATGGGGTTGGTTTTTGGCTCCTTCCAGGCTTGCTCCCTAAAGCTGATGTGGCAGTTCCTTTGGATGAAGCTGGATCACTGGGCTATTGAATGTTCCTAAAAGGCTTCTGGGTCCCGGGTTCCTGCTCAGCAGCAGCAATCTATCGCTTATAAGGAGCTGTTCCTGCCAGAAATTGCTTCCCACATTTTTTGGTGCCACCACTGGGGCTGAAAGCATGACTCTTTCGCTCTGACCACGATGCTGTTGTCCACATCTCAAATGCTAGGACTTCTAAAGTTCCCTGCTTAATGCGGTTGCTTCGCATTTTGCTGCTTGGAGTGGTACGTCATAGCTTCTCCCAACATGTGCAAGGTGTTATGAATCAGAGTGCTGATGCTGGCTCTCATTGTATTTGGCAGGAATCCAGGCAGCTGGCTCCAAATACTCAGCCTTGTCCAGCTTCGATGCGGAGTTCTCGTCCTGCTTACCGACTTGACTTCCCTGATTTAGAACAGCAGTGCTACTCCTTTCGTACTCGTGGCCTGGCTCCCTTGATTCGGCATTCCTATGCATCAGCCCAAGCGAAATTCATTTCCTTCTGCTGACAGCTTGGCAACTTGCACCCATCAAGGTCTCCATGCTTAATGGACGAATGGACGCCTTGTCTAATTGTTGTGTTTCTGGCCAGGATTCTCCAGCATTTGTTGATTAAGGTTAATGTATCAGGCTTTAGAGCTCTCCACATGGATCAGGGGTGCTCGCATCTGCTTGCAAATTGTCTCCGTCTGCAAAGGGACATTCATGGCATCAAGCGCTGTCAGGGTACTCCTTCGTCCATGCAGCTGCTTATAAGGGATGAGATTAATTGATGCTAGTTACCTCGCAGTCTTTGGATCTCGGCCCTCCAGATCATCAGATGTTCTGGGCAGCTCGTTTCTGGGGTACTTAGGCTTCCTGCGTGCGTCTGAGTTCATGGTACCTAACCTATCTAGCTACTCGTCATCCCTCCACTTGAGTGTCCCGGACTTTGCAGTGGATTCTTCATCGGCCGCATTGTCCTTGCGCATACGAATCAAGGGCTCCAAGACAGACCCGCCCCGGAAAGGCTCTTTTCATTCACATTGGCCTTGACAAGCATCCTCTCTATGCAGTGCACGCTATGATGATATTCCCTGCTTCTAGGGGGTATTCGTCTGGCCCCTTGTTTTTGTTTGCGAATGGCAGCCTCCCACTCACACTATTCTTACAGATTGGCTTAGGCAGATCATAACTTCAGCTCAGATATCGGGCAATTCCTTCTCCCCAAGCTTTCCTGTTGGAGCTGCCTCTGTCGCTGCTCGCAGTGGGATTCTGAATCAATGGGCCATTGGCCCAACAACGCTTATCAGCCTTGTATTAGGACACTGGCTGACTCGTTAGCTGCACTCTCGCAAAAACTAGCTTCATGTTCCACAGTTCCATGCAGAATCCCTTCACGGCACAGTCCTCACTGCTTCCCGGGGTAGCTTTCTTGGCAGCCATCTGTCCTGGTTCAGGACCTTTTGCCTATTTCAGCTGGCAGATCAGCTAGATTTTTGGAGCGTAGTCGCCACATTGTTGCTAGGCAACCTTGGATACCCAACCAAAAGAAACAAAGATTTATTACAGAAGCAAAATTGCAGGGGCGCGGCCTGCTTACAATGACATCACTAGCTGACTCGCTAGCTGCATTGTCACAAAAACTAGCTTCAGCGCGTTCCACAGTTCCATGCAGAATCCCGTCACTGCACAATCCTCACTGCTTCCCGGGGTAGCTTGCTTGGCAGCCATCTGTCTTGGTTCAGGATTTTTTGCCTATTTCAGCTTGCGGATCAGCTACAAAATTGTAGGTTAGTGCCTTCGTAATTTGCGCAGCTGTGGAAGTTGTTTGGTGCTTGGGGATTTGTTTGGGTGATCAGAGGTACCAAGTCACCCTGTTGACGGGTCCCTCCGTTCTCCAAGCACCTGGAGACGGGTTTCTTTGGGTGGTTCCCGCTTCCAGGGTTGCCATGGATACCTCCTCTCTGCTTATTGCATTTGGCCCCCCACTAACCTTTAAGGCACCAGTTCCCAAGCTCATCATTAGCGATGAGTTTAAATGTGGCTAAATATCATTTAGGCAAAGTTAAACTCGAGCGAGTTGGCCAGCAGTCTTCTCCCACTTCAGTATGTGACCTACGGGGCAGCCCGCGGGGAATTGCAGGGCTCCTTGTGTGCCCTTTTGCTAGTGTTGCTTTGCATTGTAGCATTGCTTGCTGATTGTAGCGGATCATTTCTTAGCCTTCTTGCAAATCAGTGCGGATTCTTGCTGATAGTCGCGGATCAATGTTTGCCTTCTTGCAAATCATTGCGGATTCTTGCTCCCTCTCCTCCCTCCCTGCCTGGTGGTTTGGTAAGTATTTTCTCAGGTAAGTATTCTCTTAGGTAAATATCTCCACTGAATTTATTCAGTGTGACGGTGCCGGTTAGTGGCTGCTCCTGGGGTGGTTCCCGCTTCCAGGGTTGCCATGGATACCTCCTCACTGCTTATTGCATTTGGCCCCCCACTAACCTTTAAGGCACCAGTTCCCAAGCTCATCATTAGCGATGAGTTTAATGCTGTATACTATTACTGACCTTATCAAAATCTCTGTCAGTTGAGTTGAATGATGGGTGTGTCAATAACACATCAATATCTCCACTGGAGGTGGCACCTGATGATATATGAAAAATTGATATGTCAGCAATCTACCATCAGAGATACAATAAACTGCCGCTTATAAGCTCTGGGCTTATAGGGGAGCGTTCGCGCGTGCTTAGCGCGTGCAGCATAGCACCATGAGTAAGAATGAGATGAGAGAAATTTTGGTAATCACGTGACCGTCCGTACATCCGTACGTCCGTCCACCCCATGTAAGCCAATGTCAAATGTCACATTTACTACCAGCTCTATACTAAGACATGTGAAGATGAATTATGGGTCTTTTTTTTCTACTAAATTTTACTGTCTACACTGACGTGGAAAACAGAGAAAGAGCAAGGGAGTGAGAAATATCAAAAACAAAACAAGGGAGACGAATCTTGTTGGAAGAGAAACTTGAAAATTGTATGCTTGGGCTGTTGTAAAAGGGGGTAGCTAGCCACCCAATCCAACCCCCTGGATCTGCCTCTGGGTTGTTACAATCATCAGACAATAAAAGACCATTGTCAATACCTCTTCTGAAACTACCGCAAACTGTTGCAATAATTTCCTTGTCAAACTCTGCAATCTTCTCCATGATCATTTCCTTATTTAAACGAAAATAAAATTAGACATTGGAAGCCTAAAGCTACAACACTAATAGTCACATTTCAAAAGTTTTTTGAAATTACAAAATTAGCCAACGAGTAATGATAAAGTTTATATTTTGAATCAAGTAAACCTTTTAGGCCTATCCAGAGGCTGGTAAAGAACAAAGAGAGTGGTAAGGGAAAAAGACCGTTCAAGCTGCACTTATATGATTAATGCCCTGCTGAATGTCTTCATGCTTTGCCTAGCTTGTAATGATACTCCATTTTTGGGGGTTCATGTAGGTTTAAGACAAACTTAATCATCATCAGAAAATTGGTTTCAAGTATGTTGATCAGACAGATAGTTTGTTTTTTGTATGGAATTTGCATTTAACAGGCAATACACACTCATAAACACGGCCTTAACAAGGTTCCCCCCGTCCCCGAACAAAATTGAGGTCCTTAATGTGTCCAAGATATGCAAAGGGTGTTTGTCTTGTAACACCCAATACTGTGCAAGGTGGGGGGGAGGGAAGGGGGGCAACCTGAACTGCATTTTCTTCGCCTGAAACACAAAGTGTCCCAAATGTCTACAGGGCTCAAATTTTCTCTCATCAACAAAAGAAAATTTGAGTTTCATAATATGTAATGTGAGTTTCATAATGAAACTTTCAAAGTTTACAAGGATTTGTATGACAAGCCATTCAAGGGTGACTGGGTGGCAAGAGTTGTTTTTCCTATATAAATCCTTTTAATTTTTAGCGGCTGTTGCAGCCGCTGTTTTTGAAATATAAGGCTGATTATTTACAGGTTACCTAATTTTCATATGCTCTTTCAGTTCCTGCCAACAAAATTGTTTAAAAGAGAACTGTTTTTGTGTTTACAAAAAGTTGATCATGTGACCAACTATACTATTGCAAAAGGCCTATTAGCAGAGCTATTCTAGAAGGATAACAAAGCAGATGAACAAAGCAGTTCAAGGTTTTATCACAGACCTGTAATTTTAGCATCTCCTCTCGTGGGATCCGTTTCTCAAATTCCTCAACATACCTAAGGACAGATAAAAGCTATTATTTCTTAGGGAGCCATGCAACAGAGTGAAAAAACAATTTCCACTCAGTACTGAATGGAAGACAAGAACAATCCTTGTGATCAACATACTTGAAACCAATTTTCTGATGATGGTTAAGTTTGTCTTGAACTTGGTTCAAACCTACATGGAACCAAAAAAATGGAGTATAATTTTATTATTACAAGCTAGTCTAACTTAGATACCCTACAGTTACGTAGTTCAGCATTAACCACAGCAGGATTAGCTCGTGTATCAGTTGGTGGAGCGTTTGACTGCAGAACGGGATGTTGCAGGTTTGATCTCTTGGGCAGGACCATTACTCGGGGTCTTAAGCCTTTAAGCCCTAAGAGTGATCAGCATCAAACTTCTCCTTGTAATATCAATGCTTTGTACAACAGAGTAGTCATGAGAATTACGGACATGATCACACAAGACAAATTACGAATGTGCTTGATATGTTATCAACTTCTTCCCACTACTTCTGTAGGAAATAAATAGGGGCAACAAATGAGAATTCAAACTTTGATCTTAGGGTTTAAAGGGTTAAAATAACTGAGAAATGAAAGTACTGCTCCTTCAAATGGCTAGACCTTTGCATTGCTTGGATGACCATGTAAAGTGGCGACCCTGTCTGTAGTAGGAAATGTAAAATAGTGTCCTCAATAAAGTGTCTTGGTTCAAAATACATTGACACTCAAATAAAAGTTTTTCAGGTTGACTATAGTCCTAGTTGCCCAGGTTCAAATGAAGTCAGGGTTCAAAATTAAAAAAATCCTCAGGTCGCCTTTTGGTGACAAACTGGAGAAATAATAATGTTATAGTCACCAAATGCAAAAGTTTTAGTCGCCAGTTTGTATAATGATGATGCAGCTCCTAGTATGGTGCAATCCATTGTATTTGATTGTTTTAAAATATCATGGACAGAAGACGGTAAAAATTTGGAGATAAATTGGCTTTGTTTGTGCAATTTGGTGCATGTTTTATGATGAAAGCAAAGCAAGAGAGGATAAAATGTTTGTTTTAACTCACTCTTTTAATTTAAATCTAAATCTTAGAGAAATCTGGCCGCCAAAGTGGCAACTAAATCAGAATTTTAGTCGCCAAGGCAAAAATGTTAGTCGCATTGGCAACTGTATCAGTTGCAATTTTGAGCCCTGGAAGTTGATTCACACCAGTCAATCTCAACTTAAATGTTTTAGCTATGGCTAAAAAATTTTCAGCTGGTTCCTCTCCTGCCAAAGTTGGTATTTCTAACTTGTAATGTTAAATCTGAAATGTTTGATTCATTGGGAGAGGGTAATATAATTGTTAATAAGTACTTATTATTAGTATCAAGTTATTAATTTGTGACATCAGACCACGTACTATATAAAAACTCATGTGCACAGCAAAAATGGAGCAATATTAACCTTCCAGTGATGTTATTCCTTCATCTACAAATTTTCTGGCAGCAGCAGGTCTAAAACAAAGTAAGTTGAAGAAACAAATTCATTGCACAGGCCTTGACACTTGTGATCCATCATTTAGCCAACAGAAATGGAAGTCTTGGTTTATGATTCAATTATATATCCTTATTATTTCAAGTCTTAATTGACTTTGCAGGCCTGAAAATGAAATTCTTAAATTCCATGACTTTCCAGGTTTTCCATGACCTGTACGAACCCTGTTTAAAGGTGACAACAAAAAAAGTTGGCTGTTTTCTCAGGCTATCGAACATGGCTTTAGCCATTACTTCATCAAGTAAGCAAATTATAAGCACTCAATACTCTTCCGTAACAAAAGCAACTAGCTGGTGTTAATACTGACCCAATGCCAGATACTCTTGTTAACTGTTGAATTGCTTTTGTAGTTTCATCACCTCTGATCTAGAAAAAAATCAAGACAGACTTGACTATTTTATTGGTACTATATACAGTGTATTGTATAACTGGTACTAAAAAATAATGCTTTGTAAGGTGGTGCGAACCTATTTATATGGGTGTTGGTTATGTTTTTGAATCAGGTTTTTCAGCAGGAATGATTTGACTGATTTGGATGATTTTTGGCATCCTTAATAAAAAATGATGGAACTTTAAGAAAATGTTATTCATTTTCTTGTAGGTATAAAAACACCTGAGATATCGGGATACATTTAAAACTTCATTTTTTTTTTACAAAAAATGCAAATAACTTCAAAATCCTATGATAGATTTTTCCCAACTTCAGCAATTATGCCTCAGAGCTCACAAGTTTTATATCTGCAAGTTTGAAGTCAATCATGACCATGCAACTCGCTGCACAGGATGCTGGTCAAATTTAACCTTAAAATGCTATGCTACAATTTGGGAAAGTTGATGCACAAGTGGGGGAAGAGTGCTAAAGGACTATATCTCCTATCTGAAAGGATATTATTACTCAAAGCTTTATTGCAAGAAACTGAGTAATCAAAAACCTAGGGCGAATAAGTTAGCACTACAAGAAGAAGAACTTTATGCTGAATGTACAGTGAGATTATCACTTGGGGACCATGATGAAGAAAAATATGGTAATCGTCTTATTTTTCTCATTATCTCCAATGGCAAACTGCCTGTGCGAATGTGGTGGCAAATCTAAAATGCTTGCATAAATTGACAAGTACAACGGTTTTTGTCGCAGCTGAAAAATGGATGGCTAGAAGAACTGGAGTTGGTGGCTTTATATCTCCTCAAAACGGGAATCTTCGGTGCTGAAAACTGGTAGGAGATTTCAGTAGATGTTATATTTTGCTTTGTTCAGATTTTTTCTGAAAAGAAAACGGCTTAAGTTACAGAAGACTGTAGTATATTTTTATAGTACCTTTTCAAGCTTTTCCAACTTGCCTGTTTTGATAAACTCGTCAATCTTTTTCCCAATCTTATCTCCAATTCCAGGCTTAAAAGATTATGAAAACAAGCAAAGAAGTCAATGATAAAGGTACTGTCAGTGAATGTAATGTATGTAATCAAAACATTTATAATGAACAGACAACTTTCCACCGTGACAATTAAAATTACTCAATTTCCTGGGGGATTCCGTCTTAATTATCCAAAAGTCAGTCTATTCACAAGTTTCTCTTAGGTAACCTTGCCACCTTTTCATCATTTTTGAGTTGCAATTAAAATATAAATTAATAATAACACAGTCATGTAAAAGAAACTGTTCAAGGTAAAGCATGTCCCACCAATTTCTCATCCTCTTTCTTATTTTTTCTCACATCAATCTGAACCAGTTGGAATTTCCAAACGGGTACAAGATGGACCCGGTCTCTTACATAGCCATTATTGTATCACCATGCAACTCCTCTTGCGAAAGTTTAATTTCTTGGTGTTACAGATGAACGTGATTACCAAAATTAATGATGTATTACAAAAGGTTGGAAAGACACTGAGCAATAGTCAAATCATCAAATGAAAGCTAAACCTACAGACATTTCCTCAACACCGTGAGACACCCCCTTTCGGCCACTAGTAGCCAGCTGCATGACAAACAAAAAGTGGCTGTGTAATTAAGACACTAGGGATAGACCATATGAGTTAACATGCTGGAAAAACTGACACTAAAAGGAAACTGGAGGGTACATTTACGCATTAATTTACAAAAATAAGGAGAGAACAAACTGAAGCAGGGAGTAAAGAAAGCAAGTTTTACAGCTTGCTGATTGGGCAAACTGCAGCTAGCATGTACCAGCCCAAAAGTCAATATAACTAGCCCCCCCAAAAATTGATGATGATGGGCAGGATTGATTACCAGCCTGATCGCAAAATCTTCTGGCCCAAGGTGTATTGGACACTACTCTTTTTGCACACTGGAAAGACAAGGTGAAAATCCCCACCCCTCCCCCACTCAGACCCCAACCCCCCAACCAAACACATGGTTCCGAAAAGCCTGATGGATGGGCAGGTCCAGAAAATAATTCAGAAAAAGGGGGCCAATACAATTAATTTTGTTGATTGATTAAAGAGTTCTGAGAACATCTGTGTCACCAAGAAAAAAGGATGAGCCGCAGCCCATTCTGTCACTCAATCAATCTACCATTATAACAGACGTATACCTTAGTATACCTATTCTCACCAATTTACGGGCTTCTTCTCCACTTTTGATCCTTGTGGGATTTTTGGCTAATACAGATGCTGCCTTCCTGTGAGCACAATATAACATAACTTACACATTAGTTTCTTTCTGTATCTGTTGATAGAGCCATTAGCTGCAGCTAAATACAGGGCAATATTAAAATGCCTTAAGCAAGAATCTCCTATATGCCTTCCATGCCTTGGTAGATTATGATATAGGCTCTAGACGAGCTGAGAGAGATAAATATTTGTGCAACATTCATCAATAATATATACAATATTTGTACATATTAGTCTTTCTAATCAAAGTCTCCTATTTTTCTCACCTGTTCCATGGGAATAGAGGGCTTTGATGAGAAAATTCTTCACCAAAAAAGATTATACACACAGAACTAATTTGCTGTACAGTCCAGCAAATGCTTAAAGGTTATCTATTGCTCCTGTTTGTACTTTATATTACTGTGTTGTATTGAAGAAAATTTACTATTTGCAATACCTGTATGCATTGTATTTGTGTATTTGACGCGATACATTCTTCTCGTATTCCGCTAGCTCTAAAAACGTTTGAAATTCAAAGAAACACGATTTTCATGATTAGTATAAAAAAGGCTCATATCATCAAAAGTAAATCGCGACATTAAGTTTAAATTTAGCCTATAAACAAGAATACTACGGTTAATTTAATTCTTTGGGAAAAGAAGTTACTTTTGCGTGATATGTTCCTGCCGGCCAAAAGTGCCCTTGGCTGTTTGGAAACCGGAACAACCGAAAAATATTACTGAAATATTTGGAAGTAACCTTGAGCTTTGATATGCCAAAAGGGTCAACAAATGAAGCCATGCATAGAAACAATAAATGAATGAGCCCCACCGCTGAGAAAGTCACAAAAATCACTGTTTGGATTTTGATCTTGTGCTTTTCGTTTGCTCATTTTTACGGCTTACACCGAGCCAAGGAAAGTTAACAGACGGAGGTCGCCATGTTGTTTTTTAAAAAGCGCGCGAGGCATGGTACCAATTTTGCATCATTCGGAAATCGACAATGTCGATGTCACGAAAAAAAGTAGGAACAAAAAGATCGCTTCTCTTTCAAACTAAGAAAATCTCCATTAGTCTTATCAAATGAGTCTTAGTGCGATTTTATTCACAAAAAATCTGAAGGACTTTGTTTTTCTTCGATTAAAAAAAAACATAAAACCACAACATATTTACGTGCAAAGTTCCGTGACAAAGAACAAAACACCGATCGTCTTACGTAGCGCAATCGATTAGTTAGCTTATGACGTCACTGATTGATGACTTGCAAGGACATCACAGACTGCTTCAACGCGCGAAGCATACGGGGTTGAAGTGAGGAAATTAAGCAGTTGTAATGAAAAGACAAGGTTGATCGTGGAGTAATACTATCGGTTTTGGAGGAGAACCACACGAAATCGCTCATAGGTACTTTAAACTGCACAAGACCGCGTGGTTAAAGACGACGCTAACTTAACAGACCGTCCAACTACCGAAAGCCTTACACTGGAGCCTGTTGAGAGTTTCGGCTGTTTAATGCTCTCGTTAAGCTCATTACAATCGCATCTTCGACAACACAGGACTTATCTGACTTTTGAACACTTTAAAATAAGAACTAGGACTTGAAAAAAGTTGTTATATTTTGACGATGTATGCGGCGAGAACGTGGACGAGAGTATTGAAGCGTCACTTACTGGGTTCTGCCAAATACCCATTCCGAAGATGGCAGCAAACCGCGGCAATGGTGGCTCAAGAACCATTTTTGAACGGCAGCAGTAGTAATTATGTGGAGGAAATGTATCTGTCGTGGAAAGAAGACCCCAAAAGTGTCCATCGGGTGGGTAACTATAGCATATTGTATGTCTCTTAAAGTACATGGTAATATTCTGTTCATAGTACATAAGGCGACAAGATCGTCGTGGGATGCAATTCCACGCGAGAAAGTGAAAGATATCTTTGCTTTAAAGCAGTGGGTTTTGAAGAAAACACAACTCTTTTAATGCAGTTTTTTGTCACTGATAGCTGTTCGTTGTTTTGTGTTTGTACGTCACTTGGTCAGCTATAAATGGGTGTGAATTAGGCTGAATGTTTTGTTGTCTGTAACGTGCCGCTGTGCAGTGTTCATTCGGGTGTAAATGCAGTACCCAATATATTATTATAATAAGGAAGTTCAAATTTGAACCATGGACCTTGTCCATCCTTTGTCTAATGCGCCTTGACTTGCAGGCTTTCCCTTGATTATGCAGTACCCAATATCAGATTTTGAGTAAACATGTTTTCAGGCTTTTTTTTTAATATTGGCCTTTTTGAGTGAATTAAAACCATCAGATCAATACTCATTTAGAAGTACTTCAACCAAAGGTTTTATCCACCTTAAACCAAACAAAAGAAGAAAATTAAAGAAGAATCTAGAGGAATTGGCCCGCGTTGTGGCCGGACTTATCACTCAAGACCAAGATAGAGAACTTAATATAGTCTGGGACATATATCAGGGATTTGGACTGTCTGCTACACAGGCTGAGAAGAATCCATCTTATTAAATGGCCAGAATTTCATGTTATGAAAGTACAGTCGAACAGAAAAACAGTTGAATACCACCTGCCTGAGGATGACGTAAGAGGTGCTATATTGCATCACGCAACATTGGCATGGCATTTATATAAATTTTACATAAAAAAAATTAAAATAGTTTATTTAAAGAGAAGCATCTGACTCTTTAAAACTGGATTGGCAAGAAGAAATTGCATTTGAGGCTCTTTTACAGTAACTCCCAAAATAACTCCCCTTCAAGAGTGGAAGAGCAATCAAAGGAAAAGATGTATTTGTTAATGGATTTACTGGCCTCTGTTGTTTTTATTACAGCTCCCTTGTTAATACACATTATTAATAATTTATACATTAATGCCTGAAACAAAAACAAATAAGTATCCAAGGTTAAAACTGACCATCAACAGTTGTAGTTTGTTAGCGAGGAATTAAAGTATTTACTAGAATGATAACCTCATCAAAACTGGTGCGGTATCCATAAATAATATTTTTCATTAATCATCAATGAAGAATATGATATGGCAAGCCACTATTAATTAGGGTATCATCAGGGCTCGAGAGAAGTTGAATTCCAGCTTCTCGTTTTGCTTGCCAGGAGTTACACCCCTGTATGTTTAGTTACAAGGTGACCCTGCTTCAGCCTTTGTTCATTGTGCAGATGTGCTTCAAAAGTTACTCACCCAACAAGAAAATCTACTTGCCCAGGACGACCAGATGGGACGTTCTGTTTAACACAAGAAGTTTATTACTTGTGCATGCTTGAATAATGTTATAGTATCATGGGTGACAAATTACTCCTTAATTTTGGCACACAATTTAAGCATCATTTGAAATAACAAATTTGCCATCAGACGGCAATCTTCCATACATCTCAGTTCCAAGATGGTAACGAAGTTATAAAATTTTATAAATGAAGATATCAGTGCATTAAAAAGAAAACCTAAACACACTAAAAAGCACGTCATGAAGGATTCTAGCAGGTGTGTTGTCGAAAAATTGTTAAAATTCTGAACTTAAGCCAGATTTAAGGTCTAAACTTATGAGAGTGTGGAGTTATTGATCGATTCGAGAAAACCAGGATAAACATGTCAAAAATTCCGGAATTGTGAATGTAATTCGCCACCCATGATATTAGGGAACTTACTCAACAGGATGGAAGAGGAAAGAAGACGGCAAACCTTGTTTGACAAAATGTGACAATAATTTTTTGTTTGAAATGAATTTCACTAGACATCATCATCATCATCATCATCAATCTTTATTTATACACAAAATCGTATCACTTTTACATGGTCTTTCTAGGAATCATGTGTAAAATTATACTAAAATACTCTTAGAAACTACTTGACTATAAAGTTAAAAATGCAAAAACTTATATTATATTAAGAGTTACAATGAGTCATGGTGTATTAAGATAATCTTTCCCATGAAATGAAGTTTTCAAAACATTTAAACTAGGCAGGTTCTTCACTTTTCTTAGACAGATCTTTTTGTTAAAGACCAGAAAACATGAGTTGTAAGTAAAGATCACGACAAACCATGCAAGTAATAGCCCTGTCACAATTATTGTCACACGCAAGCATTTTGCCGTCCTCTTCTTCTAGCCGTCCTCTTGTGTAAACTCACTATTAACCCTCAGACGTACAAAGGTGTATGTGTGGGGGGGAAGGGGGGTATAAAACATCAGCGCCTGAAGTTTTCTGTAGTTGTTTGTTTATCCTTTGTGCACAGTTTGGGACAATTTTAGTTATGGTCAGTTACCATGGTTACAAGTTTTGATGTCATAAGTAGCAGGTGGTCAATCCATTTTTGAGTGAAGAAGCATGTTTATTCAACTTTTTTCAACAACTTGTGGATGAAATGATGCAAAGTAATTATCTATGTGTTATTTTTCATGTTAAACATTAAAAACTATTAATTCTCACTGTTTTTACCTCATTTCTAAATCTTGAGAAAATCCAAGATGGTGGCCAAGATGGCGACCATCTTTGGTGACGTCAAAGACCTCCAGCAGCGCCACCACCCATAAATATACCAAAGAAGAAGATTCAAGGCTTTCCACTGAGGGCAAAATTGTTTAAGAAAATTGCAACATATCAAAAACCCAAGCGGCGTGGAGGTTCCATTAACCCCCCCCCCCCCCCCCCCCCCTGTACCACAGTGGGGGTATGAATTTTCCTGTACGTCTGAGGGTGTTAGGTAATCAAATGGTATACTCTTGAATTTAAGGATTAATTTAACATGCATCAAATCCTAGTAAGTGGACAAAATGCGCATGATAATAATTCCTTGATTTCACTTGTCACCATTTGATTACACATACTTATTTCATGTAACAAGTCAAATTTTGTGTCAGTAAAGCATGCACTTTTGAGGCCCCTTTTTCTAAGGACTTAACCTGCTTTAAATTGGTTGCATTTGGAAGTTGTGATTGATAGATTTTGATCCATTTTGTTTGTTTCACTTGTTACAATTACCTAATTGAGTACTCCTGTTATTGGAAAGCAGAGTAACACTTAATATGTAATTGGCCCCTGATGAGGTTGCGTTGTATATTCACCAAGTCATTATTTCCTATGACCCTTTTATAGTCATGGGATGCGTATTTCCGGCAAGTTCAGAATGGTATGCCACCAGGTCAAGCTTACCATCCGCCGCCAATTCTTGGACAGAAGTCTGGAATGGTAGCAACAAGACAAACAGTTCCAAGTGCTGTTGATCAATCAACAATCAACAGTCTGGTGTCTGATCACTTAGCAGTGTACTCATTGATTCGTTGTTATCAGGTAAAGAGATAATGAAATATTATAAAAAATATCACTTTATTCCTCTTCTGAGAGCTATTGTTAAGTTTTATTTTCTGTTACTGTGTTGTAAATAATGTTTCATTCTCTTTAGTTCAAATTTATTAATCAGATGATAAACAACCACTTACCTGTAATCAAAGAAAACGGACACAGTCAAGTTTTGCAATAATTGCAAAACTGGGTTTGTGAGTCTGGTCTTATCTTGCCAAGATTTCTTGAAGTAGCAATGTTTTATGGTTTTGTTTGTTCACATTGTGATTCCAGATCCGAGGCCATCACATGGCTCAGCTAGACCCTCTTGGCATTTTACAGGCAGATCTGTCAGATTCTGTTCCTGCCGACCTTTCTCTTGAGTACTGGAGTCTTGGTAAGTCATTCAGCTCAAGTTGTTGAGCTTATTGTCAATCCTTTGTGTCTAAGACAGGTTGTTTAAAATCCTAATATATAATTATCCTTGCGGGTCAAAAGCTGTTTTGCAAGCTTATGTGAGAAAGTGAAATTATTATTTAAATGAATAAATAAAGCAAGTAATAAATTAACTCCTGCTTGTCAAAATTGTAGCCAGTATTTGTTTGGACATCCACTAAGGGTGAATAGAATGTATATAGCACAATCTTGTCACACTTTCTATCACTTGTAATCTGATCACATGTTTTGTGATCCTCTATCACATGAAACTTCATGCTAAAACTAAGCACAGCATTAGAGAAAGAGCATTTTAACCTTCAATCAATCTGCCCTGCCCTCCCCCTTTCCCAAAGAATTTCTGTTACATGTACAGTACCCCTCAGCCTCTTAATGACAGCCACCCTTCTTCAGTGAGTACTCATCCCTCATGGTTTGACTGTAAATGGCACAAACTGTTGTGGCGTTTACTCTGCCAGGTCTAGAGAAGCTAATGAGTGATAATTAAATTTATTTCCATAAATCCTCAATTGGGGCTCATTTGAGAGGGGTGGCTTAATAAAGGATTTACGGTACACTGTATACTAATCCACTTTTTGATTTACAGGAGAGTCAGATCTTGACAAAATGTTCCAGTTGCCAAACACAACCTTTATTGGAGGTGAAACAGAGGTGCTGACGCTGAGGGAAATTGTTAAAAGGCTGGAGGTATTGATGAACTTTTTTCACAGTTAGTGACTATCACCTTATCTCTTGTGACAATGCAACCCACTAGGAGAAGGCAGTGTGGCTGAAAGGTTAGAGCACTAGAATTGTAATGCAGCGGCCCTGAGTTATCCCATCCTAGGGCTAGCTGGATTTGTCCTCGGTACTCCCAAGTTCAACTCCCCATTCACTTATAAAAAGGTAACTGGTTTGCCAGCCTCCAGCCCGTTAAGATTCTAAACCTTGTTATGTTTATTTTCAAATGTTTACTCTTGTCCTTATTCGTGGGCCACAATAAAAACTACTGGGTTATCAGTGATTATTGTACAGGGCTGTCATATTAAGGGCTGTAACCTATAATACCTGTTATGACTGAGCTCACTTGATGCTAAGTAGAAAGCTAAAGGCGACACTTAAAAGTTTTGTGAGACGTTATGGGTGAATCTTCACGGCTGCCTCAAAACATAAGGACAGCCCTCTTGTGTTACCCCTATTAGGTCTTTATTGGTTTGGTTCAATAATTGTGGTTTGCTGTATATATAGGTAGTCAGCTAAAGGCAATTCTTGATAATTGAAGCTGTGCTCTAGCGGAGCCCAGTGGCCGCTGGCACCCAACTTTTCCTCCTGGGTGACTAGAAAATCTTAGTTTTATCATAGAAATCATATGCTGGGCACCCTAGATTTTATAGGTTCAGAGTGCTGGGCTCTCTTCAATTTTCCTTAGAGCACAGCTTTGATAATGTTACAAAGACTTATTAGAACGTGTCCATGAAGGTGCTATTGACCTTCCACTGTTTAGTGTATTTTAAATTTCTGACTGGTTTGGAATGTTGCTTAATCTGATAAAGACTGTGCTTCTTTCCTCCAATGAAAATTATTTCAGCAGAATAAAAAAAAAATGGCTCAATTTTAAGCTGTTCTTTTCTTTTTTTCTTGTTTGTACAAAGAAATAATTATTCTTTTCTGCTCCTTACCCCTCACCATTTTCCTCCATAAAATGGTGTTTTAATAATAGCAATAACACTGGTATAAAGAAAGAGTAAGATGTAGATTGTTATTAAAGTAATAATAATTAAAATGGTTGTCTGAAAAGTTGTTCTTCTATTCATCATCATCATTAGAATGCTTACTGTGGACACATTGGACTGGATTATATGTTCATTCCAGAAAAATCGAAATGTAAGTAATAATGTATGCCCATAATCCACCAATAATTTTCTGCTTTAAAATAATAAACTTGTGTCTTACAAAACTCTGGTGCAACCAGTCATTTTGTTTTTGTTTGTTTGTTTGTTTGTTTGTTTGTTTTTATTATTAATTCTGACTCTTCTTTTCCTTTATTGTAATCTTTAAAACTAATAAAATTATCAAAAGATGTAAGAATTGTTATTTTTCTTTTCCTTTCTTACTACTTGTGAATGATTTTCACATTAATTTGTGTGGGAAAAACTGGCATACAATGTCAACATTGATTTAGCTTGTTTTAAGCAATGCAATCTGTCATTTTGGAAATTGTAACAGTGATAGGCCACATAGTTATCCTTAGCCTTTTGTGACTGCTGAATGGAGAGTTTTCTTGCAGACTGCACTGGTCTTGACCATATTCCAGAAGTCCCAGATAAATATTCTAGGAGTAGTATGTTTTCAAAACGAGAAATTGTTTAGCCTGAGAAAACATCCAACTTTTCGTGATACCATTACTGGTACGTCCGAGCAAAATGACATCTGAGAAATAAGTGCAGAAATTCCATACTGATGACATGACACTACCCAGATCTGGGTAGTGCATCTGATTGGCTAAAAATGTGCCTCAACCAATCAGAAGCACTTCCCAGATCTGGGTAGTGACATGTCATCAGTATAGAGATTCTGCACTCATTTCTCAGACATCATTTTGCAGGAAAACCATTGGAGGCGTCACAGGCTGGAAATTGTCATTTCCCTAGCTGTGTTTATTTTCCCATTTTGTAAAATAAAATAGTATTTAAAAATATACCAGTATTACCATCATATGATTTACTTTAGGAACAAAGGAATACACGTAAAGTCCTAATTAACTTGTTTTGATGGACTTGTACTTTTTGTAAAGGTGACTGGATCAGAAAAAGGTTTGAAACACCGGGAATCATTTCACTCGATGTGGAGGACAAGAAAACACTGCTTAAAAGGCTTATCCGCTCACAAGGGTATGAAATCGTGTCAAGAAACTGTTTTCACTTATAATGTGCATGGAATTAAAAAAAAATAGAATTACATGTACCAAACAGCCACAACTTCCTCCTTTTACTCCAAGCTTAAAATAATATGGGCATCTTTGATGCGGACAATTTTGTCTTAGCTCTCATTGATAAGGAATATCTTGCATGGTTATAATTATCACTAAGCTTTTGTGTGCATTTAGGCAAAGGATTTCAAGGTATAAATATCTTATATATAGTGGCAAATTTTATTATCCATGGCATCAGACTTTTGCCATTGAATCAGACGAGACACTGTGAATGAGACAACCCAGCAAGGGCTCATATTGGATTGCCGAGTGTGGAGTTCATAAATGTTGGCGAACAAGGCACCTGCCCAGTTTTTCCTTTGCATTCCTTCTTTTCTCTAAACATACCACATGATAGGTTTGAGGCATTTCTGGCTAAGAAATGGAGCTCTGAGAAGCGTTTTGGCCTTGAGGGTTGTGAAGTGTTAATTCCAGCAATGAAGACAATCATTGACAAATCCAGTGAATTTGGAGTAGAGAGTATCATAATGGGAATGCCGCACAGGGGAAGACTGAACGTTCTCGCAAACGTGTGTCGCAAATCACTCGAACAACTCTTTACTCAGTTTGACTCAACTTTGGAAGCATCAGATGAGGTATGCAAAAAAACATCATGGTTAACCCATTCACCCCTAGAGGTTTTTCCAAAAAATGTCGTTTGAAGTTTCTGGTCACCATCACCCAATGGCGCTTAACAATCATGTTTAGCTCTTAAGAATTACCATAAAATTCCGAAAATAAGACCTAGGGCTTATATTTTTCAAAAGCCCTTTTTGAGGGGCTTTTATACGGAGGGATATTTGCGTTTCAAAATTGATTGGGCTAGCCTTATAGTTGGAAATAAATGTACCATTTTAGCTTTGTTTTACTTTGTATTTGAGGGCAATTTTCCAAGTACAAGCCCCCGGGGGGCTTATATTTGGAGGGGCAATTTAACAGAGGTGTTTTTTTCATTACCGGTTCGGGGGGCTTATACATGGAGGGGCTTATTTTCGGAATTTTACAGTGTGTTAATCTTAAACTCCCAATATCCACATACAACTTCTCCCGACTGATCTTCATACATTTCCTTAAAAACTTAGTGGAGAGAATTTGATAAAAGATCTAAGAATTTTACCTTAATTGATCGTGTTATTAATTCTGATGGCCTTTTCCCTTGCTTGTGTATCAGTGATTTTGTTACCCCTACGTCCTGCGTCTCTGACGCATAGAAATCCCCAGACACAAAATTGTACCTGTCAATTTTAGTCCTGCAATTACATGTATGTTAGTAGATACAAGCTTTTGTTGCAGTAAAAGAGTTTTTTTTCAATAGGGATCAGGAGATGTGAAATATCATCTAGGAATGTCACATGAGCGCCTGAACAGAGCAACCAACAAAATTGTGCGCCTGGCTGTTGTTGCAAACCCCTCTCACTTGGAAGGTTTACCATGTCATTTCTCTTTCATAACACTCTATTATTGTTTAAGGATGGCTTATCTTCCCAAATGATTAGCACTTATCTGCAGGGTTTAGGGATAATTATTTTCATTCTTATAAAAGTCCTTGAATTCTTTCTTTTTGGGTGTTGTTTAGTGAATACTTAGTGTTGTCGTAAAAAAATGTGGGATCACTGCAGAAACAATAATATTGTGCCCCTGGTTTGTATCATTAACAGAAGTAAAACTGAGTTCAGACATGCTCTTCATTCGCCAACTGCTTGACAATTTGTGTTTGATTCATTAGCTGTGGATCCTGTTGTTGAAGGGAAGACCAGATCAGAGCAATTCTACAGGGGAGACTCTCAAGGGAAGAAGGTGCTATTGATGAAACCAATGAACTAAGGCTGTGTATTATTTGTGAAAAGTTATTGTCATTTTAACAATGTTCGCAGTGCCGGATCCAGACCGTGAGATAAGGGTGGGGCCCGGGCTCCAAGAATTTTTTTTCAGCCCTTCAGGCCTCAGTTTGATCTAAAAATAATGGGGGACCCCTCCCCTGGATCACCACTGGTCCATTTTGAGTTGTGCTTGTGCACAGTTCATGCAAAAAATTATTCAGCTAGGGACATGTTGCATGTCACAAGTTCTCACTAACTTGGCACGCAGTGTATACTGTAAATCCTCTATTACCCCCCCGAGGGGACTTATTTATTTGAAATACATTTGAGGGGGGCTTAATAGAGAAGGGGCATTTATTTGAGAGAGGGGGAAACTTATAAAATTTAGCAAAGATAATGGTATCAGTTCGCTATAAACAACTAGAATACAAAGTGGAAAAGCTCAAGTACATGATGTTGGAGGTCATGCTGCAGAGGATCAAAAACAAAACTGAACCTCCAGTTGGTGATTAAACCGTCCCAGATCAGTCAACACAAACTTTCACAGTCGTGATTGATGTGTACAGTCTGTCATTTATTGGTCTATAATTTTAAGGGGAGGGAAAGGGGGGGGGGGGCTTATTAACTTTCTACCCCTGAAAAAGGGGGGGGGCTTATCTGAGAGGGGCAGCTTAATAGAGGATTAATTTTTTTTACAGTATTCACTCTAACAATGTATTTATATGCAAAGGTGATGAGTGTTCTTATCCATGGTGATGCAGCATTTTCTGGTCAAGGTGTTGTGTATGAGACATTCCATTTAAGTGCATTGCCACAGTATACCACACATGGCACCATCCATATTGTTGTTAACAACCAGGTGAGCTATATGTGTTATTGACCGAGCTTGAGGTCCAGATGGCTGGATATTGGCCAAGGTCTTCACGTTGAGGTCAATAAAAATGCAAAAAAGAATGAAGCCAATATTCAGCCATCTTTACCGAACAAGGTTGGTCAATAATGGATTTATTACATGGCCAAAAAGAGAACTTTTACCTGCGGGACCAACATGGGAAATCCTGAGCCAGGTAGATAGGCCCATCCTGCCCACTCGGGTAGCCAATCAAAATGCAGGATTCACTTCATCTTGCCGGCTTGCAGATTCAGCCATATAATAAACACACATATTGTTTTTTGAAAGAAGTTGTTTGTGTATGTTTTCTTTTCTTCCGGTTTTCCCCTGCCTGTTTACTAGGCAGTAGACTTAAACTCAGGACGTGTTGTTTTTCTTGCCCAGGTTCTGGATTCAAAAAGCATCCTTAGGTTAAGATAATCCTCAGTACTGCTTGTTATACAAAAGGTTTCATCAAGAAACAATACATAGAATCCTTATTCCAGGTACAAATCAGTTGCCAGTATATGTTCTAACTGGTAATAAATAATATAAAATGGCAAGATCAAGTTAGCTGTTTGAAACACTCTGTTGTAGTTTTCTCCTGGCAAGGAGTGGACACATCAAAGGTTCAAGGCCCACTTGAGGAATTGATTGACTTATTTTTTTTTAATTTCTCTCTCCTTAGATTGGCTTTACAACCGACCCAAGAGTGGCCCGCTCTTCTCCTTATTGTACAGATGTTGCTAAGGTTTGTCATGACTGTTGCTAAAAAGAAAGTACACACATGAAATGATCTCATTATATCAGTTTGTAAGGGCCGGGTTAAATGGTCCTTGGTTTTACCACAGAAAAGCGTTTTGATCACAGTCACTTAGTTTGCCAGCATTGGAACAAAGTCAAAACATACCTAAATAACCTCTTGAATGAATTTGTTTCTTGTAGTTTGTTCAATGGTTTCTTTTTTCATCAGGTTGTAGATGCGCCTATTTTTCATGTAAACGCTGATGATCCAGAAGCTGTTATGCATGTCTGCAAAGTTGCAGCAGAATGGCGAGCTGAGTTTGGCAAAGATGTCGTCATCGACTTGGTATGGAGTGTTTTTGTTTTAGTTTTGAATGAACTCGCTGAAGTGGGGAGACAACTGTCAGTTTTGTCATTTCGCCAGTTCTTGGTAGGCTCATTACAACAGCATTATGCCAATTACGCGCTGTTTGATCTTCCTTCACCTAAAACTTTTGTGACTTTTCGTCGTTCTTGCCTGCACTCGTCTCCCTAACCTGTTACTAGTTATTACTAGGTTATTACTAGTATATTTTTTTAATATAGAACAGTGCTTATAGGTTTAGTTGTTAAGCTCATATGTTGAACGATTTTAAGGACTTACTTCATTCTAATAGTCAACTATATAGATATGTTTTTTTTAACATTAATACTCTTGTATGTGTCCCTCATTGAAGGTTTGTTATCGTCGCCATGGTCACAATGAAGGCGATAACCCAATGTTTACCCAACCAATCATGTATAAGATCATTCAAAAACAGGAAGCTATTACAGATATGTATGCTAAGAAACTTCTGCAGGAGGGCGTGGTCAACGAGGAGTGGATTCAGGTTTGTACCCTTAACAAGTTGCTGTTACTAATAGGGACTTGAAGATCCAACGGCGCGCCGGCAACGAGAACGTCGCTTAAAAACCGAATTTTGCGTTCTTTCAGTCTTTATCGCAATTACTCCTACCCACTTACTTTGTCAAATTTAGGCGAACCCTCTTGAAGTTGAATTTCAAGGGACCATATCCAAGTCCAGTAAGAGAAATAGAATTTTTTCGTTCAGTACTTGTTTACTTCCTCCAAAAACGCGAAATTTATAATAGGCATTTTCACGTCGTAGTCGTGCAGTGACGTCGTCTGAATAAGCGGCCCAATAGGTTTAATAAGCAAATCAACAACTCATTTTCAATTCGTGTTCTTCCCGCACCTTGGACAAGAATGGGTCATCCGCCTCAGAGGAATCTGGTCTTCTGCGTTTGCACCTGTCAATGTAATGTTGTCTGATGATCAATCAATGTAAATTATGTAATGAAGTATCATTAAAAAAATTTAGAAGCAATTGCAAATTATTGTACTTCTGACTATTCCCCTTTTTCGTGACTTTTGCAGCCCCTTTCCTGCTAATAGTTTCAACGTCAGCAACTAGACTTGGCCCCTCTTCGCATGTAATAACTTCCATCTCGTCTTTGTCCCGCCTTTTTTCCTCCACCAGTTTTTCTTGCTTCACGACGATGTAAGTCGTGTTCCTTTTTCCACAGGAGTTTCAGCCGCCTCCAGCATCCTTGAAGCTGACGGAGGTCGCGTTTGATACCGTTAAGATTTTGGGAGTTAAACTTGGTTAAAATTTCCTCCCATGCCTTTGTCTTTTTTGTCAACGTTTTACTGTCATAGCCTTTACTTTCCACTTCTGGAAAGTCTCTACCCAACTTGGCTAATAAAAGTTTTTCTTGTTCTCTGAAATTTGTTGTGCGACTTGGTTTAGAAGCCATATTGTAGAGACACAACCACTATCTGGAAATGTGGATACGAAATAACTCCGCAGACAATGCATTTCCTCGTGAGACATGGTTTATCCATTGACTTGCAAGAACACGGTTCAGTCGCGTTTTAACAATGTATTTTAAGCATCGTTTAGCCGTTGTTTATCGAGACAACGTGTAAACCGCGGCTCAGCCCTAAGCACAGCTTAACTTAGACTCCGTCTAAATAACCAGCCCATTGTTTTTTTGACGTTCTCGTTGCGTTCGCGTCATTGGATCTTTTAAGTTCCTAATAGTACTGAAGAAAAGTCACACCACAGGATTTCGTTCACAGGCTCAAAAGTTAGAACTTCATACTAAATAAATAGTACCATGTGAAAGTACTACTGAAGAGGTTTCATCTGAATGGTAACACCATAGGATTTCATCCACAGACTCAAAAGTTAGAACTACGTACTAAATAAATAGTACCATGTGAAAGTACTGCTGAAGAGGTTTCATTTGAATGGTAACACCATAGGATTTCATCCACAGACTCAAAAGTCAGAACTACGTACTAAATAAATAGTACCATGTGAAAGTACTGCGGAAGAGGTTTCATTTGAATGGTCACACCATAGGATTTCATCCACAGACTCAAAAGATAGAACTACATAATAAATAAATAGTACCATGTGAAAGTACTGCTGAAGAGGTTTCATTTGAATGGTCACACCATAGGATTTCATCCACAGACTCAAAAGTTAGAACTACGTACTAAATAAATAGTACCATGTGAAAGTACTGCTGAAGAGGTTTCATTTGAATGGTCACACCATAGGATTTCATCCACAGACTCAAAAGTTAGAACTACGTACTAAATAAATAGTACCGTGTGAAAGTACTACTGAAGAGGTTTCATTTGAATGGTAACACCATCGGATTTCATGCACAGACTCAAAAGATAGAACTACATACTAAATAAATAGTACCATGTGAAAGTACTACTGAAGAGGTTTCATTTGAATGGTAACACCATAGGATTTCATGCACAGACTCAAAAGATAGAACTACATACTAAATAAATAGTACCATGTGAAAGTACTACTGAAGAGGTTTCATTTGAATGGTAACATCATCGGATTTCATGCACAGACTCAAAAGATAGAACTACATACTAAATAAATAGTACCATGTGAAAGTATTGCTGAAGAGGTTTCATTTGAATGGTAACACCATAGGATTTCATCCACAGACTCAAAAGATAGAACTTCGTACTAAATAAATAGTACCATGTGAAAGTACTGCTGAAGTGGTTTCATCTGAATGGTAACACCATAGGATTTCATGCACAGACTCAGAAGTTAGAACTACATGCTAACTAAATAGTACCATGTGAAAGTACTGCTGAAGAGGTTTCATTTGAATGGTAACACCATCGGATTTCATCCACAGACTCAAAAGATAGAACTACATGCTAAATAAATAGTACCATGTGAAAGTACTGCTGAAGAGGTTTCATCTGAATAGTAACACCATAGGATTTCATTCACGGACTCAAAAGTTAGAGTCCATTTCTTTATTCCAAATAAAGAAAGTGCTGCTGAAGACAATCGGTCGTCACCTGTCTCGGACTGTATTTTCCTTCATCATATTCTTGAAATAAAGCCAAATTAAGTGTATCAAGTGCTTGATGGCCGCTTAACAGAGGTGACACTACAATGGGAGAACTCTCGTTTGGACGGCCAAAAGCTGGCCGCGGCCGCTTGATAGAGGTGGCGCTTAATAGAGTTTTAACTGACCATTGTTTTCTACAATTATTTCGGGATTTTGATTACTTACCACGTAATGGAGGGTGGCCGTTTAATAGATGGCCGCTTAATGGAGGTGCAAGTTTACTTAGTATACGTTTCGTGATTGTTTTCCCTTTTGCCTTGGTTGTTCTTCAGGAAGAGAAAATCAACTATGAGAAGATTTGCGAAGAAGCGTTACGTGAAGCAAAGTCTGACAAGAGGGTTTTGCTGAACAAAGATTGGCTGGACTCACCCTGGAAAGGCTTCTTCAAGAAGGGATACACACCTTCTTTGCCTGTCAGACCAACCGGAATTCCACTCGATACGCTAAAACACATTGGGAAAGTGTTTAGTACTTCACCTGGTGGAGATTTCAAAATTCATGGAGGTAAAAAGGACCTTTTTCAATTCGGCGACAAAATTAGTTGAGACACCTTGCCCGTAGAGCTTCTCTAACAGTTGGCCAACTTAAAAAAGAGAAAATGAAGCTTTCCTCCCCCATCTCCTTCATGAAATGTTGTGCCGCTCTTCGAGCTAACTGTAGGAAACTGCAAACACCCCAACTTTGAATGGAGGGGAGGGGTGTTGATTGTTTTGTTCTCCGAAGGTACCCCATTTGAGTACAGTGTCTGGACAATTTTGTGAGACTTGCTCACAAATCAATTTTTTGGACCGGCAAAGTCGCAGAAATGAGCAGCAAAAAATTTTCCCTTCTGACCGACTATCGACCTCACAAAAAGGGACTTTTTAGTTTAACTACAGACATGAATTCACGATGCCCATTCCCATGATTTCCTTTGTTTTACGTTGAGGAGAAGGAACTAAGAATTAATCATCGTAGGCAATCAAAGTAGAATATTTATTGATTATTACAATGTTCGCGGGAAAATAGAACGGCTGCGAGCAAACGCCTTCATTTCGCCAGGTTCGCGATTAAGTTTATTGATTGACATTGAGTAGCAAGGACCGACGATGGCACTTGTGAAGATTGCCAAGCTCAACTACAACTAGATAAGGATGAAAACGACGTCGGCACTTTTAATTCGTGGTTTTGTAAACTAAAAATTTAAAACATCTTTTGGCTCTTGGGCCCTTTTCTGCTTGAAACTCTATTGCTAATGTTGAATCATTCACTCAGGGCTTCGTCGAATCCTGAAGGCTCGTCATGACTTAATGGAGAAAGGTTATGTTGACTGGGCGATGGGTGAAGCTTTAGCATTTGGCTCGCTTCTTATGGAAGGAGTGCATGTGAGACTGAGCGGACAAGATGTGGAGAGAGGAACTTTCAGGTAAAAAATAGACATTTACAAGGATGTTGCTGCCTTTTGGTTTTAGAGCCCACGAACGGTAGCCAGTAATTCCACCCAGCCATTATTGCTTGCTTTAACCACATATCAATACTTATACTAAAGCTAACGGGGTGCTTAGTGTTATAGCTGGTCTTGTATTCTCTACATAAACCGTTTTTAGTAGTAGTGATCTTTATCTGTTGGAAAAAAAAATGCACTTTATTTGAGTGTCAATGTATTTAGCACGAAAGTGCTAATTGGGGACACTATATTTTACGTCTCCTAATGGAGACGGGACCGCCATTTTACGTGGTCATCCGAGCCACGCGAAGGTCCAGCCGCCTGCAGGGCAAAGGGAGTTCCTTCATTTCTCAGTTATTTTAAGACCCTTAGTATTGGTCCGGCCCCGGGAATCGAACCCGCAACCTCCCGCTCTGCAGTCGAGCACTCTACCGACTGAGCTAATCCTGCCGCGGTACAAAAAGAAAAGAGGGCTCTTAGCCTACCTTATCTTATGAAGACATGATGCAAAGCAAGCGTGGCCAAGCAAACAGGGCTCAGGAGTTCCGGAGTGGAGCTCCAATCCTGTCTTGCCTGCAAGACGCATTGATATCTTGTTAGTCCCCAGTTGCGCTTGTAAAACAGCGGAGTAGTTTGCCTCCTGTGGGATTTGGGATTCTTCATCTTCTTTTTCACGTCTGAGTACGATAAAGGCTGATTGTTGCCTTGTCTTTGCTTCCAGTCATCGTCATCATATTCTCCACGACCAAGATAAGGACAAAGTAACATATTGCCCCCTGAATGACCTCAGTCCTGATCAAGCCATATACACTGTTTGTAACAGCTCATTGTCAGAGTATGCTGTGCTAGGTGAGATTACCGGTATTCATGTCATTCTGTTGAGTTCCCCTCTCGAATAAATTCCCTGAGCAATGCCAAGCCATTGTCCTACATTCCTACTCCAGAAAGCAAGTAAGAATTTGAAAGAAATAGATGGCTGGGAATGAATTGAAATAGTGGATCGATCGAGCTATCTGGTAAGCGCTTTTGGAAAACAGGATTTGTTTTCCCGGTTCTAGAAATGGACAACGCTATCTACCACATAACTCACGAACTAGCGGACAAGTATTAGCCTGAAAACAAGTGTGTTATCCACTGGACAGAGATTTACTTATATAACCGTAAGCTCAACACATACCGTGGCAAATAATGTCACACATTCATCTTGAATCTGCATTTGACATTTTCAGGTTTTGAGTTGGGCTTCAGTATGACCAATCCATTTGCTCTTGTTTGTTGGGAAGCTCAGTTTGGGGACTTCAACAACACCGCACAGGTATAACGGCATGGTTTCCAAATGGAAAATAGTTGGGAAAAGTCCAGCGAACATCATGTGGAATCCATCCTTAAATAGATCAGAAGTCTGTCTCAGTTATCGTTGACGTAGTCATTACAACAATTTAAAACCATCGTAGCGATCCTAGTCATCAAATAGAACCATGCGTTATAGAACCACAGGGAACTGACCTGTGTCAAACACAATTTAAATTTTTGTTGTTGGCCTCGGAATAATTTGTAAGAAATCTTGCTGCTCTCTTACAACCAATCGGAAGGAAATCACTTGCGACGCGATGTCTTCGCCCATTTTTGTGTGCCTTAACCTTTTTCTGGTTAATTTTAGTGACTGTTAACACTACAAGACCAGAGTACAAGTTATATTTTTGGGGGTTGTTTTGCGACACTTTCTGCTTTAAACACAATTTTGAAAGAAGCCAATCCGTGGTATATTCAAGCTTAAAATAATGAATTGTGGTTGACTGATAGCACTGTGACGTTCTTAGTTCACGCGGCTCCGTCCTCTCTAATTCTTTCTGTATTTATTCCCTTGAACAGTGTATCATAGATCAGTTTGTCAGCAGTGGACAGGACAAGTGGGTCAGACAAAGCGGACTCGTTATGTTGTTACCGCATGGTTATGAAGGAATGGTATGCACATACTTTTTAACCTCTTGCCAATGAGGTTACGTTCTTGTTGTAAATCTTGGCATTTTCACCCACAAGATCCCATTATAAAGTGTCGAAAATTTAAATTGTTTGTGTCATTATCGTTGCTTTTTGTACAGGTTATACTGTAACCTACGTGATAGGCCCCAGAACAGAGCGCGAGGAAACGTTCCGCCGAATTTTACGCTTAAACGTGCAACTTGTTTCGCAGCATTATTACAAACGAGTTGAGTAGCGATGTTGCGCGTTTTACAATCCACGAATTATCCTGTATTGCAACAAATCAGGTTGATGCAGGTTGCGAAAAGTTGTTTCAGAAAGCAGAAAGTAGTTCCTTTTATAGCAAAATCTGTGCACGATGCGCATTTTAGCGACCCAAAGTTAACTTGTCCAGCAGCAAGTGACGTCATCCCCTGTATGGCGTGACTCCCGCGCAATTTTATCCAATTAAATGTTAGTAGTCACGCAACTTTCAACAAGCTGATTTGATGCTAGACAGGTTTGAACGTTATGATAAAACGCGCGGGAAAATGCGCAACATCAATTTTCAACTCGTGTTGCAGTAAATTTGCAAAACAAGTTTTTGCTAGCCGTGTCACCGTAGCTTTACCACACCCTGCCAAACTGGCTTCACATACTGTCGCTATGTTGCTAACTTGTTTAAGCGACATTTTAACGGTTCGCTGCTCAATTACAGGGGCCAGAACATTCAAGTGCTAGACCAGAAAGGTTTCTACAGATGAGCAATGACAATCCTGATGTCTTTCCTGTAAGTTATTTTGAACTTCCAATCCTGCTCAATTATTTAGACACCCGTTAATTGACGCTCATAAGCCCCCCACATCTTATAAGCCATCCCAGCTATAGATCCATCTGCCTGTAAACAAAAAATACATCTGACTACCACCTCGCCGCCCGCTCCCGATATAAGCCCCCTCCAAATTTAAATCCAGTACAATATAAAACGTACTGTGAACAGCACTGCTCTAGCTTGTTTTGAAGCGCTTTTTATTAGTCTAGTTGTAAGTTCCCTTGGATATAAGTCCCTCCGTTTATAAGCCTTAAAGAGTGATCAGCATGAAATTTCTCCTTATAATATCCATGCTTTAGAAAACAGGCTGGTCATGAGAACTGAGTAAATGATCAGGGAAGATCAGTCTAATTGATATTTCAACAAATTCTTCCCACTACTTCCATTGAAAAAGTATAGGGATGGTAAATGAGAATCTCAATTTTGATATATAGGGTTAAAAAGGGTTAACCACTCATGAAGATGTATAAAACCAGGACTTATAAGCGCGCAAATTACGGTACCCTTTTGTTTAATTTTGCTGACAAGTGTTTTGTTTTCCACTAGACTCTTGATGAGTTGTTTGAAGTTAACCAGCTATACTCCACTAACTGGCAGGTCAGTAAATAACAATACATCTTTTTACCGATACGGCGGCCATATTGAATTACTTAGTTTTCCTAGAAAAAGATTGTAATGGGAAAAAAGATCGTTGTAACGTGTTTGGATCTAATGATGATCGCCTTTTTCCCGTGAAATATATAGTGAAGCTCTCTTTGTGCCCGAAAAGTGTAAATGTAAATATCATATTATCCACTACCCTTGGGCTTTTCAGGGGTAATTTACAACACTGGTTGGGGGACTTTGCCAGACTGCTAAAGGTGCAGTTTACAAGTAATGAAGGAATGAGTAACGATGCTCCCATACATGAGTGTGAAAGTGAGATAGACCATTTGACCCTCAGTGGCTAATTTTTTTCAATGGTTTTTTGCCTTTTTCTCGACCCTCTCTGACTGAATCATGCTCATTTTGGCATAGATCTCTTCACCATGCACAAATTAGACGACAAAGTTGTCCTTGATCGTCAAAATTGAAGACGTCAGTCACAAGCTACAGAAAGGACGTGGATCCGCACGGGAAGTGACAGATGGTTCAGGGGCGAATGGGTTAATATTTTGTCCAGGGGTGGACATGTATTGAACTTTTGTCGCTTTTAAATTCATAGGTTGTCAACTGCAGCACACCAGCGAATTTCTTCCACATTTTACGCCGTCAGATTGCACTGAACTTCCGTAAACCTGTAAGTTTTAGTAGTTAGTTTTGTTTTTGTTCTTGTTTTTGTGAGTGTTGCTTAGAGTCAGCCGAATGGAAACAAGTTAATAATTTATCATTTCTACTGACACAACATAAGTGGTTTACGGCCATATTGTGCAAAAGACAGGCCACTTTACAGGAGAAAGACGAAAACTGGACCTATAAATGGTTGAAATGTACATTACTGACCGCTTAAAATTTTTGCATGTTTATCTTAGCTCATCCTTTTGACACCCAAGAGTCTTCTTCGATTGGAAGCCGCTAGATCTCATGTTGATGAAATGGAGGAAGGTAAGGAGTTTTCCTTTGATTTAAACTTACCAATAAAAGATTCACGATATCGTGTCGCCTTAAACAAATCACTTGGTGTCAAACCGAAATTTCCGATCGGTATCGATCGTCCTTCTTTCATTCGACCCGATGCAACTTAAGTCAAAACTAACTTTCAACAGTTTTTGACATAAGATGGTTGTTTTTAGAGGCTAGTTAAGGTAGAGTTTCGCAGGGAACAATTATTTGCAACTTTGAACTCAATTTGCCTCAAGAAAAGCGCAGCAACGCTTCTAAGTAGCCCGAGTGGATGTAATTCATATCACAAGTCGTTGTTCTCAATTTACAGGTACTTCTTTTAGACGTGTGATTCCTGACTCTGGTCCTGCATCAAACAATCCTGAAAAAGTCCGCAAGCTCCTTCTTTGTACCGGCAAGATCTACTATGAATTGTTAAAGGTGAGGTGAAACTAAGATTCTTGACTTGTGGTTTTTCCTTTTGGGACACTTTCTTGCTAATTATGAGTTTAACCCTTTAAGAGTGATCAGCATGAAATTTCTCCGTATTATATCAATGCTTTAGAAAATACAGAGCGGTCATGATAAATGAGTAGATGATCAGGGAAGATGAGTCTAATTGATATTTCAACAAATTCTCCCCACTATTTCTATTGAAAAAGTATAGGGACAGGAAATGAGAATCACAATTTTGATATTAGGGTTTAAAGGGTTAAACAAAGGCTTTTTTGAGCGACGCATGTCAACCGGAAGAGACGATTTGCCCATAAATTTAGGCGAAACCACAGCCGAATATTGCAAAAAGTCCACTTCCGGTTGACTTGCTTCCCCAAAAACGGCTTTGCTTCAATTCCCTAATAAATTTTGTTGGGGGATTTGGTTTGGTGACGTCATTTCGGGAATTCTCCGAAGAAAAGCCTGTCGATACCTCAACGTTTTTAATACTTGGGTGTTTGTCTAGCCGGCAGTTAGTGGTCTTGTAGTGCGTGGCCTCCAACACGAATTTTTAGGGCAGAAATGTGTTCAAGTAATAATATTAACCAAAAAAATCTCAAAGTTATCCACGCATCATAAAGGTGCCAAAACCGAAACTTTAGGCAATGTTGTTCATTGCCTTGTGTAGGCAAAATCCTCCGTATCTTCGGTTGTTCTTATTGTCTGTTTTTAATATCAGGAACGTAACAAGAGAGGCCTCGAAGAAGACATAGCCATAACTCGCGTTGAGCAGGTAACTTAGAGTATTTTTCCAAGTTACTATGGGATAGACTGCTACGAAATTTTTCAAAGGGCAGGTTCATTTCTATACCGATATACAGTAGAAGGCTGATTTCATGAACCTTCGTTCCAGCTTTCATAACCAGTCTCCTCTAATTACTATGCTGGGGGCCGTTTCTCGAATGTCTAGTAACCTTTTAGGCCCTAAGGTGAGGCAAAACCTATCGCATGGTAGCACGGTTTCTAGCTCACAAACCATTCAATTTTGTTTTGTTAACTGATGGTTTCATTGTATAATTTTAAAAACTACTAAAACGTTGATTTTAAATGTAAACCAGTGCTCGAAGTTAACTTTTTAACGCGCTTGCAAAGTTTTGCTAGTAAGAATTTTTTCCACTAGCCAACTGGTAAGACCACTAGCAAATTCTTTCCCTTTGTTTGGGAGACATGGATGATTCTAACTCGCAAACGTTTGCTAATGGATATTTTTCTCACTCGCAGATTATCAAAATCACCCGCATTTTGCGAGTTTGCGAGCGTTAATTTCGAGCCCTGTAAACACGGAAATATAAAACGGCTTTCCGGGCCCGAAAAGTTACCGGAACGTTCGAGAAACAGGCTCCTGGAACCAAAACTGCATTCCCTTCCATTCCCCACTATCCCCACGATTTTGCGAACTTCCGGATTCCACTGTAAGTTGTGTATCTTTAGGTTTTTACCTACCACGATGTCAAAGTCTTGGTATATTGTCGTGTGTCTTTCTGTCTCTCTTTTTGCCTGTCTATGTGTCTGTCATTCCCTTTTTGTAACACTGACCGCCATTGTTTTTATTACAGATAAGCCCCTTTCCCTTTGACTTGATAAACGCTGAGTACCAAAAGTACGACAATGCAGACATTGTGTGGGCACAGGAAGAGCCCATGAACATGGGATACTGGACTTATGTCAGTCCTCGACTTGTGACGGCTGTTGGAAACAAGCCTAAGATCAGGTTTGTAAAAGTCAACATTCTTGAACCCTCTCGGCTTCTGGTTTCTCTCTTAGGTTGCACAATGGTGCAGTGTACACAGGGCTGAACGGACAGTAGCGAGACGAAAGTTAATATTCAGGAGTGAGGATTGGGATGTAGAGAAACAAACCTTGTCGGCCAACTGCTCCGGCACGATGTGTGTGAAGGACTTGTTCCAGTTTAATGCCGTTATTGTTCATACTGTAGCGGATAGCCTTCCGTTTCGGTACAAAGAGCCATCCGGTATAGAGTGTTTTCACTCACGTGGCCAACATCTTTGCAAATTTAATGAAACAAGAGAAAGCGTTTCCATAAAAAAAGAGTTCAACTCCCACAGGATTGGTTTGGGACACCAACATGGCCGCCGTTTCATTGTTTGGGACACCAATATGGCCGCCGTGACGTCATGTGAAAACACTCTATTGTGTAAAGTTAGACTTAGAAATACAAATGCTTTATTGCGCGGTTCGTGAATCTGTAGGGGAAAAAATGATCCTATCATACTTCGCCTTGTGATTACAGCGGAGTACAGACCGCTAAATTGACCATGTCCAGTGCACTTGAAAGACATGAAAAATGCTTGTTTTTTTTTTTGTATTCATTAGGACACAGAACAAAATACGTTAGTGGGGGATGCCATTTTGAATTTCCTTCCCCTGGCTGATGAAAAGGAGTTTTATAAACTAAATTGTTTGAAAGTGCCCCCTTTGAGTTCTTGTAATTGCCACGCGCTTCCTTAATTTCTTTATTCACATTTCCCACATTTTCTCTTCATTTCATTTTTTTACAGCTATGCGGGTCGCCCGCCATCGGCGTCAACTGCAACAGGGAACAAACATCACCACGTCTCCGAACAGGAGAATTTAATCAACAAAGCTCTGGAATAATTCTTCAAGTTTTATAAAAACTCATTATTGGACTGTTTAACCCAAAGACCGAGAAGACTTTCTGGTTCACAAATTGAAAATGATTATTACATCATTTCCTCAGGCATTTTTTTTCTTCTAGCTCTCAAACGTGTGTATTAGGACTTGCGTGCAAGATCCTGAATAACAGATGCATCAGTATTGAACTGTGAAATACAAAGGTGAGAAACTGCATTGATTCACAAGACAGCATAAAAAGCTGATTACCTTATATCATTTTTTTGCTCCAACACATACAGTGTATGCACAAGATTGGTTTACGGGACCACATCGAGGAAACTACAATTATACAAGTGGAATATTTGGTTTATGTTAAAGCGGGCACCTGACGACTGTGTTATTAATTGCGTGTTTCCTTTTTCTACCCAACTGAACCGTTTTGAACTGGGGTAGACCAAGAATCAAATTAGACTTGAGATTAGAAAAGTATTTTTAAAATGGTGGAACGGTACGCATGACATGCACTAGATAAATATTAATAAAACAATACTCAATTTCTTCGTACTGTTTGTGTCAGTGGCATTCTTTTTTTTGTGTTAGCAGTTTCCATAAAAACTGTAAAACACCCATGCAGTCATGTAGTGTCCGTAAGTTAGAAAAGTGATAATTTTGAAGGCCAGATAAAAAATACTGTATGATTCAGTTCACAAACAAGGAGAGTCTATTACTCTCTGGTGGTTGCTTGTCATTATTTCTAGTCAAAAGAAATTTTGCAATGGTCATCGGCGTGCTACATAACATGTAGAAGCGTGACGTAAATGTTTTCTCGATGCAAGGAGTCATGCTTCATTTTCTTCGACGTTAGTCATTGGCGTTTTATGACATGAAGGTGGGGCGTAACTCGTTGCGTCAGGTAAATAAGCGATTTTTATTCGATGCAAGAAATCACTCTATTTTCTTCGACAAAGCAGGCTATGTTTCATAATTATGTGACATAGCAAGTCGATAAAATCGAAAGTGCACAAGAGACATAACAAAAACTGTAAACACGTGCTCTCTATATTTGTATAGGCGCGTTCCCACCCATCCAATTTCTCTCTCTCGAAGGGAAACTTTCAGCATCAAGTTCTTATAGTTTCATCCCAACTCTCTCTCTCTCTCCACAATCAAGGGCGTGGCTACCTACCGAATATAGCTCTGCATACCGGATAGGACCTCTGTTCACACAAAATTGGTGATTCCGGGCGATCTCTGTAACAACGCGAAGCTGCGTTGCGCCACGCCGATCCTGAAAGTGGATCGTCACTTACCGGATAGGTTTTGGAGTACGGCGCAAAGTCAGACAGTAGGACCCTCTACCTAAAAAGGGTAAGGAGTTGATCTTTGGGGCGTAGCCTTCCCGTATAAGACTTTGTTGAGTACCCCCGAGCTCAAAACCCTCTAAGCCAACCGCTCTGATACGATGTTCCATCCATATGTGTGAGCGACTTGTTCCAGTTTCGTGCCTTTGCTGATCGCACTGCAGCGGATAATTTTTCATTTCGGCACGAAAAGCTAGCCGGTATAGCGTTAACATAGATGAAGAGAAGTAATTAAGTGATTAAGAACATTAGCCTATGTAAGGATGTACCTACACATCAACTGCTTTCGGGTTATTGTCGAAAGAATGCAGTGTTTTCTCACGATTTTGCCACACGCGAAAGCCACTGTCTGCAGAACACTGTCCTTCGACCAAGAGAGATGATTACCTCACAATACCCTGACAAACAAGATAATTTACTCATCAATCTTGATGATAACGATTTGTAAGACAGTAGTTCAGTCAAATTGTGGTTTAAAGTCAAACTAATTGCAACTGAATTTTCTTTCAACGTCATTAATGACACCCTAATCAGACCGGGGGGACTTTTGAAGCCCTTCCTAACTAAAACTTTGAATACATTCAAAACCGTTATGGAGTACATTTAATTAATTCAAAATGTCGGATTCAAGATGGTGGATAGTTCCATTTTATAATAAATGACGTCATTATGAAATCGTAGCTATTTCTAAAGATTATAAATGTGTTAGTTACCTTCCTGATGATTAGACACATTACTGTTTAAAAACAAAAATCAACGATATAAAAGAAACTTGACGTTTCGATAGCTTTATGTCAAAATTATCAAAAGATAAGAAATTAACATGATTCGTAGAAATATCATTTCATAAAAACATCATTTTTAATGCCCAAACTTATCCCTGAGATATTTAAAACTTTAATTTAAAACTTCGTGTACAATCATTCCAAATGTAGAAAGTAAGATATGTTTATCCTCTATCAAAAACGCCAGTTTATTTATCCAAACAAAGTAAATGCCCGAATTTAATCTTGAATTATTTAAAACTTTAATTTTAAACTTTGCGTACAATCATTCCAAACATAGAAAATTTACCCTCTATGAGAAAAGCCAATTTATTTATCCAAAATAAATTCGCCACCAAATCGCCAATTTCCATCATTTTCATTTTTAAGTCACGCAACCATAATTAAACGTCAAGGCACCAGAAGACCTCAAGATTTACTTTTAAAAAAACAAAATTTCTTCCAGGTCTCCTAGCGAGAGATATTGTCAATCAATCATATGCTGCGAACACACCTTTGAACCGGGCCTTAAACCCCTTAAGTTTATGATCATCAGTATGGGATTACCTTGGACAGGGATCGAATAAAAATAAAACTAAGATTTTTTTTACGAGCCCCAAAGAGGGCGAAAGAGCTGTCTATGGCTACAATCCCGCTCAGTTTTTGGTTCTTTCGGTGTCGTGTTGATGTCTTGCAGAGTTACTTTTCACCTAGTACGATCAGCATTGCAGTATTCTGCTTGCAGAATTTAATATGTCTACATTATTATTTTTGCTGATCAGGTCTTTATAGATCCTACGTTCTTCGGCATATTCGTTTGCGGTCCTTTGCAGTCCCTTGTGTTTTCATTTCACCTGCCGACTCCGTTCGGCGGAATGAAATCCAGAAAACCAAGCGCATGAATCAAGAAGTGTGAATGTTCTTTTTTAAAGCCTTCTTCTCGTAAAAGTCTAAAATTTAGTTTAGTTTATCTTTGTATTTAATCACTATTTACTTTGGCAAGTTTAATCGCTTTGTGGTCTCAGGCGTTTCTAATGTAGTAAAAAAAATGAACTGGGCTATCAAAACATCTGCGCGAGTAGTTTTTTTAGGACATACGCAGTGCTTCTTGTTGTAACCGATTATTGGTTCGTTTTCTTACAGTTAATCATGATCAATTTCATTGGAAAAAATGGTGTACGCTTTTGGTGTTCAAAAAGGCGGATAAGTGATTTACGTAGTCAATTAGCATGCGTCCTGCTCCTTGAAATAAGTTTTCACTTTGGCTACCCTCCCCCTACAGGAAGGAGGTATAGTGTTCTTTAGATTAAAGTCACATTTCATGTAGTTTTTGAAATGTTATTTCTGACGAATGAGCCCACGAAGAAGGCAGAAATAAATATTTTGACGGCACGAGATACAACAGGGCCTGGACACTAAGCCGGGTGCACCATGGGTAGCCATATCGTGGGTATATAAGGCTGCGTATATCACGTGTACGTCATCTAGGCTTCTGAACCAACCTGTCTTTGGTTTTTTGTTTATTTTATTTCATTTTTTTTTAGGAGCAGTCTATTCTCGATTACATTGTAAAGTCCCGTAGGAAAGGCTTTGAGCTTGGGCCTTGGTTCCTACCCAGATTTCCTGCCAGCACTTTTTTCCTTCGGGTTTTTTTTTTGGGCAGGTTTTCTCTAGCCTCAGTCCGACCGCATCTGTTTCAGTTGTAAGCGGTAGCTCAGCTCTGATAGTTTTCAGCTTTTTTCCCGTTTCTTATTTTATGTACTTGTTCGGTTTTCACAGTTGTGAACCTGTTCCTTTACTTAAAATATTTATCATAAATGTATATGAAATAAATCATTTGATCTTTAATATATTTAGTTTCTATGTATGCTTAGGTCAGCTGTCCCGGGACCGCTCTTTAAGTGGCGAGATATGTCTAGCTTGACGCAGTTAGATTGTTGGCAATAGAGCGGTTTTCATTTGAGTGTCGAAAAGTAATTGGTTTTGCACTTTCTACACGATGCGATTGGCTTAAAAGATTCGCGCCACCTTTTCATCCAATCAGAAGTAAGACCAAAGCCAATTGTGACGCGCTTGCATGCATTTTCCCGCGCTTTGCGTCAGCCACATGTAATTACTTCGAGTTTTGATTGGTTGAATGTATTGTCTGTGTCCTATGTGATTGGCCAGAGTAATTACTTTGGTTTTGGTTTTACGACACTCAAACGAAAACCACTCTATTACAGACTTCTTGTCAGGGTCGTTAGCCATTTGTTTACCCTTGATGTTGTGCCCTAGCCTTAAATTTCTGGTAGCTGAACTGGCAATTGGCCTACATGCCTTATTGGGTACGTTAGTGAACGATTCTCAGTTTTTTCCCGGTTCTCAGCCTCTGCGGTCCTACAGTGTTCCCTGTGCCAGTTATCCGTTGATAGTAGTTTTATAAGTTTCCTCAGACTAACTGGCAGCCTAACTGACACTAAGCCTGCCTGCTTAAATGGGGATTCAGGTCGAGATCGACCAGATGTAGCAGTTCTTTCTTTTTGTGAAAGCTAGTTAATTTATGAGTCTTGTACATTAGTTATTTACCTATTGCCGTATTTCATACGTACTTTTAGGGTTGGTTCTCGCCAAGCCATCCCAAAATAAACTTATTTGCCTTTACATTTTGTCTGTTGATGTTGTGTAGAGGAGTCAAAATCAGAAGTTTTGTGCGTAAGATCAGGCAACACGTTTTCTCTTCTTCTGTTCGCTTTAAGCTGATCAAGACATTTCTTTACACCAGATGACGAGAGATAAAAACAAGCGCTCGCTGATCACAGTCAGTCGTTATTTATTTGACTTTGGAAACAAGAGTTACGCGAGGAGTCACGGACATGGAGGCAGGAAGCGTCCTAGAACACCCCGTATGCCAATGTAATTGTTTTTCCACATCTCAGTCTGTCTTGAGATTTAGCTTCCCCTGGCGAGAGATCTCAGTACTAAATTAATCATACATTCTACTCTCGGTCTCACCAAAAACACATGAGTAGAGACTGAATACGGGTCTAGGACAGAAAAGTTTGCCTTAGCTTGGATTCTGGCAAGTGAGGATATTGATTTTGCCGTTTAGGGGTAGTGTGGTACTGCTTGAAGAGGGGTTGTACTGCTTGAAGAAGGGTGTTATTTTAAGAATAGTTGAGAGAATTTGGTTTAAGATCAAAGCGTTCTCCCTTTGGTAATCAATTTAGTAATTCTCATAACCTTTTCTCTTGTTGATTTGCTGTTGTTGTTAGGAGAAAATTCATGTTGGTCACTCTTGAGACCTAAAGGGTTAATAAGAACAGAATCAAAGAGAAAACAGGATAATCAGGTTATTGCGTGTGGTACTTTATGGTGAATAATTTGCATTCTTAGGATTAAGTATAATCTAGCTGGATTTGTGAAAACATAGCTAGCGAGATGGCAGCCTCTTGATTGAAGAAAGCCAAAACGCAAGTTTTTTTTTTTTTTTAATTCCTACGCGTGATAAGCAAGAAAGTCACACGAAGAAAGGGAAAGGAGAGGGAATTGCGAAAATAGAGGGAAGTGGGAGAAAGGAAGGCGGAGAAGAGAAAAGAGAATGGTTGCTGCCTTAGTTTTTGTATTGGCTACTTATTTGGAGATATTAGCAGATAAATTATCTAATGGTCTCGTGCTTTTGACCTCGGCTGTGATAGTCATATGAGATAAGATCTACTTAAGGGTTTCGAGTTCTTGTCGCGTTGTTTTTGAAACAAAGTCAAAACACTACCTATATTGCGAGCGGTTGACACATCATCTTTGGTTAATTACATCACAATTCAAGGCTTTTAAGGCGTAATCCATCAGGAAATTGAGTAATTTTAACTTTCAGTGGACAAAAACCTTGTACCAGAATAACTTATACAAGATCGCATTCTTTTTTGCAAAGGCTATAGATGTAATTAGTTATCTGTAATAACACCAAAGATAATTTCTTATGAGAGCCCGAGAAAATAAATGTCAAATTTCACAAAATGACAAAATTTTCAGAATTTTACCTGTGTTTTCAGAATTCTTGTAAAATTTTATATTTATTTTCTCGCCGCCTCCCTTGAAAAACGTGAAAAAAAAAAAGCGATATTGTTTAAATTATTCTGGTACAAGGTTTTTATTCACTAAAAATTTAAATTACTCAATTTCCTGATGAATTCCGTCTTAAAAGCGACAAGATCTGTTTTATACCCTCTTCTCTTGTATAAGTGTAATGATTTTTAATTTGTAGCCGTGCAGTTAATAAACGTTGAGGTGATCTAAGTTTGTGTGTGGTACTTGATGAAAAAAAATAACGAGGCAACACCTTCTTTCTGGAAATTTCCATTGAAACGATTTCCGTCATTACTAGGGTGAAGCTATCAAGTTTAACTCAAACCCTAAATTAAATTCAGCTTATATTATTCACTGAAGCAAAAACAGGTGGCACCTAATTTTCAATATAAACAAGTAAAACCACCGGACGTTTTAACTACGAAAAGACGTCAAACATTTTGTTAAGGTGTTCTTCTCGGTGATTCTTTGTTATGCTAATCCTAGCTAACACTTTGGCATCTGGTGTTAAACAACCCACTTTTTCCACCACTTACTTTACTTAAACAATGTATTTTTAATTATGCTAAACTTTCGCATGCTCTAAGTTACTTAAAAACCGTAGTTTTTTTCACCTCTCTAAAGTTTTGCCGAAATGTGTAATTTTAATGGGAGTCTATTAGCCTTCAGTTTAATACTCATTTTCGTCTCATTTATATGCAGATGTACTCGCCATCGGTAAATTTGTCAAATTACTGCAAATAGAAACTATCATCTCCTTGGGTATAGCTAATGCATGCCCCTAGGGTTGTCCCTTTACAAAATAGTAGGGGCGGAGATCAAAGTCATTAAAAGCGAATCTCATATAATAGCAAGAGACTGAAAACTAAAGATCATTACTACAAAGTATGATGGAAATATTACAACTTGCAACAGCTTAGTTTATTACAAAGTGCTATGGACGGATATTCCTTTTCTTACAAAGTGCGACAAGGTTTATTACAAATTGCGACAGGCATTACAAGGAGTGCGATAGAATTATTACAAATCGCCCGCCGAGTATTACGAAGTGTGAGGGATATATTAAACAATTATTGGATGAGGTTGAGCATGATATCATGAATTATCAAAACCGAGGTCTGTGTTATTCGGCTTCGGCAGATAATACAGACACGAGGTTTTGATAATTCATGATATCATGCGAAAACCGAATTCAATAATTGTTTTATTATCCTTTTTTAAACAATAGGTAAAAGAAGACATTCAGCCATTCTGTTTCTGAGGAGAACACTCCAAGGGGCTTGGTAACCAGGCAGACGTTGAACTTGACATGATAAATGCAATATCTGCAGCAGATATTGCATTTATTCACAAGCTATTGTGAATTGATTGAATGCTCTCGACCAATCAGATTTTTCATAGTGAGTCTGATGTATAATAATAAAAATTACCACACGTAGCACAAAGTGCGATGATTATTACAAACTGCCACAGAACAGGACAGTACACCCTGTTGATAAAAACCGCGCTGGTAGACGGCAGAGATGAATAAAGTGATTTCCTCGCTCATTTTATGCTTCATCGTTCGCGCAGTTTTAGCAGCCGAGAAAGAATCTAGATCTGCCTACATCAAAACGCGAGAGAACAAGCGTTTACATGGCTATGTTGTCAAGAGAATTGATTCTATGGATGAAATGTCGTGCAGTCAAGCATGTTTAAGGCATTCTTGGTGTACCTCTTCCAACTTCAAAGAGTCCTCGGGAAATTGTGAGCTGAACAAGCATGAGTTTTCTGCAACTGATGATGGCACCAAGCTCACTGATAATCCAGGCACAACGTTTTCAATGTTTCTTAAGGTAAGAAACATTCTGAATTTTCATTGCTTAGACAACAAAAGCCTCCCAAACAACAAGAACTAGACTCCTGCACCCAGGCTAAGGCCGACAACACGATGTATAACAATTCCGTCTAAATCAGTTTTAATACATAACTGTGCAAGCGAAGTTAAGTCATGAAAAAATAGGAAGTTGGTAAAACTGTACAGTAAAGTTGAGTGGTTGTAAAAGGTGCACGTATTTCAGTCATATGTTTCGTATGGGAGCTGGCTATGTTTTCCCTTTCCCAAACTTTTCAGCTCCGCAACAACAAAATCATTATCGAAGGCAATGTTTTCTTCCCTAACCAGAGGCTTACTTGCTTTGCAAATAAAGTTAAGAGAAGTATAGAGTGCAAACAACTATAAATGTTAAAAAGAGGAAAGCACGCTTAGAGCCGGCAATTAATCGGTGGAATTTTTTGTGCTCAACATTAGATTTGCGTTGTGCCGTTGAAAATGCCGTTGAAAATGCTGTTGTTGTTGTTGGATCAGTCTCGCTGTCTGCAATTAAATGATCTGTATGTAGTTAGTACGTCGCCGCCCCACTCCAGAGAAAGAGTGGCTAAAACATACAAAAAGCTGTAGGAAGTCTATGGAAAACGATGTCGGTATATCATTTTAGCTTACCGAAGTAACTTATGAACATTTTCCTCAGGGCTGCCTAATGGCTGGATGCCTTAACGGAGGTTCTTGTTTGTTCGACGAAGGGAAAGACACGTTTGCTTGTTCATGCAGTCCGCAGTGGAGAGGAGAAAAATGTGAAATGGGTAGGTCCAAACTGTTTTTGTTCCTTAAGTACGATGGACTATATAGGAGAAGAGTGAAAGACGTACCCGGCTGAAAACGAAATCACACAACTTTCTATACTTTATATGTGGCAGTTTTTTTTAGAAGCACTGAGGAACGAGTTATAATCTGCTGGCTGGTTTTCTCTGGCAATGTAGTTGATGTAGTCCTCACGGATTAATTTACATCCCGTGTAATATATTAAGAAAACTGGTATGTAACGTATGAGACCCTCGAATGTGGAAAAGACATTAGATCTGGCCAAATTTTATGTGACGCTCAAATTACGCTAAGTCGGATACCTAACACCTGGATTAACCCAACATGACGGCCGTTTTTAAAGAGAGAATTTGCCTGCATAGATAAATATTTTGCTTAAGGCTTTTTTTTGCGAAAAACTGTTCGATCGTCTGAGGAAAAAGAGTCTAAGTAGAAGTATAAGTTGTTTAATAGTTAGTCGTAAAGGAAACAAAGTGGCAATGCGCAAACTTGGCACAATTCAGTATTTGTGCTTTTCTCTGTCGCTGTAGCAGTTTCAACCCACCTTTGCGCCGTTTGTCGCCATTCTGCTGCCGTTTGACGCTGCTTCAAGGCCATTTCGATTCAGTGTCGAAATTTAACCTAACAGGGCCTCAAGAAAGTGGCCAAAACAAGTGTATGCGTAATCAACAAGGAACACCCAACGTCAATTTTCGGACGGTATCTGTTCGGAAGACATCTAGAATTTTCGGAACATTTGTTGCAAAATTTCTTGCTTGCCTTCCTCTCCTAGGATTTTCGAACATCTAAAAATGGTATTATTGCCCATTTTTAGCCGATTTTTACCCTAAAAAAGTCACCTAGAATTTTCGGGAGCCGTTTTTCTGGCTAAAATTTTCGAAAAGGTAAGTTTTGATCCCTATAATTTTAGGATCATTAGACTTTCAGCTAGGAAATCCAAACAGATGAAAAATTCTTAGGGGATAAAAATATGCCTGTATCTACGGTTTAAATACTAAAATACGCTTAACAATGCTATGTTTAAGTGGTTTTGTACTATATTCTCGTTGGGTGCTCCTGATCAACGGTGACGCACCTAATAAGAACAAGAGAGAATGATCGGGGTGAAACTATACAAAACACCACTGTTGTATGGGCCTGATGGGTTTAATTTTAAAGTTTGAAAACCAAAAAAAAAGGAGTGTGAAAATAAGACGATACCATTAATGTTTTGTATGCGCCTAATAAGTCTGCATTGCCAGAAAAACTAAGTATGGACTTTCTCCTCCGCTGGGGCCTCTTTGTTTTGTGGGAGAGCGCGCTGGGCACCCCCGCGCTTTTTATTTTTTCGATTATTGCTATTTTTATACGGATACCTAGCAGGAGCCTCTGCAGAGGAGGGAGGAGTATGGACTAGTCTGACATGTCACACGTCCCCACCCCCTAACCCGTGGGGGGTACATCTCTCCTCCCTACGCGTGGTGTGTCGTCTGCTTAGCCACCTCCCTTATTGTGGCACGCAATCAAAGAAAACGGTAATCATCAAAATGATTTTCTACGAAAGATTTCAACAGACGATTGAAGGAATCATTCAGTAAAAATTATTTTCTTCTAAGTTAAGCAATGCATTCTACATGCTATTTTGCAGACACAAACGAGTGTGAGACAGACACGCATCACTGCAGCGGCCAATGCCTTCTGTAACAACACTAAAGGCTCTTACATTTGTACATGCAAACCAGGATATATCGGAAACGGCGTTAACTGCACAGGGAAAATAAGCAAGCGAAAACCCTCAGCCGATAGCCCTGAATAACCTGATTTGAATGAGGCTGACTTATGCGAGTTTGGGGTTATATATTTTAAAAAGTGGTGGTGTCGTAAGCGGGAGCCGGCGAATCCGGTGATAAGAATAAGGTGATTAAACGTTAAAAATATGTGCATATTCGGCAACAATCATTTGCCGGATTCGCGGTTTGTTATCACGGCTATTTCCCTTTTTTCCATGACTATATTTTGCTATCTTCCGCAAAACTCTCCTCGTGCAACTTTCTGTCATTTTTATTAACATTTTGCTTTGTTCTATTGGAGCATCTTGACAGCCGGCTTAAGGGGCTAAATTAAAAAAAAAAAAGGAAATAGCCCGTTCGCTAGCGATGGTGGCTTCACCGTCCAAACAACCCCAAACTCTCACAAGTAAGCCAGCTCGCAGACTAGTTTATCGTTTATCTCGCGGTAGTCGTTACTTCGTTAAACTACTACCTATCGACAACACAGCTGCAGATTAGTACTAGTATGGACCGTATGGTTGGTGGAAACCATAAATGAGGCTCGTAATGCTAATCACTAGCAACTAAGGGGGGAACTGTTAGCCCACCCTCACTAGTACTCGACACATTCGCCTAATGAAGACCAGAAGCACGCAGTTTCAGGGGCACCCAACGGCAATTTTCGGGAAGATATCTGTTCGGAAGACGATTTGAGATCTAGAATTTTCGGAGCATTTGTTGTAAAATTTCTTTCTTGCCTGCCTCTCCTAGGATTTTCGAACATCTACAAAATGGTATAATTACCCATTTTTAACGCATTTTGACCCTAAAAAAGGCCACCTAGAATTTTTCGGGAGCCTTTTCCTGGCTGAAATTTTCGAGAAGGTAAGTTTTTATCCCTATAATTTCGGATCACTAGACTTTCAGCTAGGAAATCCGAACAGAAGAAAAGTTTTTAGGGGATAAAAATATGCCTATATCTACCGTTTGAATACTAAAATACGTTCAACAATGCTTTGTTAAGTGGTTTTGAACTATATCCTCGTTGGGTGCCCCTGCAGTTTGAAACGTCGTGAATGACTAAACGCTAAACTATTATACCTAAAGGGTAGAAATGCTGCCGTAGGCAAGAAATAGTGAAGAAATGGAAAATTAAGAGTAAAGTTTTTAGTAGAAGGTGATGTGAGGTTAAGAGGGCTTAATCCAAAATCTTTGTCAGTGATGACCTAAATTTAGAAATTATCTTCCTTTTGAGTATCGCGTTAAAGGTGAATAACTAAATTATGAGCCAGTTTTAGTATTTTTCTAACGTGCTCGCGTGGCGTCAGAAGTGGCCAGATAATTCTCCATTTTTGATATGCATATCAATCATTCTCGCTTGCAACCGTGACTGAATGACTGAAACTTATTTTGAAGCTTTGATTTGGCGATACGAGCAAATTTTCTAACTATGGTGTTCAGTCTTTCTGTTCGCACAAAAATCGAGCGTTTTCCACGAAACTTAAAATTCTTGAGTTTAAGACTGTTTATTTCATCTGCCAAGTTTAAGTAAATTTGTTCGACTGTGATCTGCGCTACAAGATAGGTTTGAAACGACCATGAAAACACATTAACTTGGCCAACCATGTCACGAATCAAACACCAATTTAAACAATTTTTGAGGGCAGTTATGTTCAAATTTTGATAAATACATGACATAAATTTCGGGCTCGTAGCTCTAATGCTGCTTGTGTGATTCCCTCTTAGAACAGAAGAAAAATTTGCTTGAAAAATAGTAAAGGCTGCGGCTATATGGCCGGTAACCGGTCAGGATTTTCAAAACACTAAATGACCGCAGTCCGATATTTATTTCAATAATTTTTTTCAAATCGAAGAATCCCAGCCAGACCAAACTATCATACGTCGATTAAGAATAGACTGTGACAGACTTAATTTATGATCGACAAATGTTGTCAAAGTGTAAGTCTGTTCAATTTCAAAGGAAAAAAATATTCACTCGAATATGAGCGGATTCGATCCCGGAGCATAGGGTTTGCATACCACTACTCTAACCACTAGACCACCGTGGTTTCTCTGCAAGATGGCGATTTTATTCAAATATTATAGCGTAAACCCCAACCCAAAATAAAAGCCAACTGCTAACCCTTATCACAATTCTCAGGGCTTAACCCTAATCAGTTTGGTTAGTGCTTCAGTTAGTACTTTCAGTGCTTAACCCTAATCATATAGTCAAAATATCGGACTTATAAAATATTGCATTTTGTGAAAATATCCTTGAAAGATATAAACGGCTGCTTGCTCCATGCAGTGATGCTATTTCTTTGTCCATATGCTACGCTATTTTGCTGGTCTTAGCGTGTTCTGTTTTCCGAAAACCAACCAAAATATATAGAGGTTTCGAACTTTTCTTTCATTCTGCCTTGGCATCGACTAGGATAAATTTATCATGAATGCTTTCGATTCTCGGTCGACAAGTGTCGGTCAACTGCAAAAGTATGCAGCACGTGCAAAGATTTTTTGTTTTCTAATTAGACCTGTTGTTTCTTTACTTTAACGAGATTGCAAATTATTCAAATTGCAGTTGAAAATCAGTGAAAGAAGAAAGCACGTGGTAATCCACTGCGCATTCTAAATCTCCCATTCGAGCATAGCCACAATTCCTTGCGAGTCTGCTGCGCATCCCAAATCTTCCATTTGCACTTAACCAAAATTCCTTGCGAGTCCATTGCGCATCCTAAATGTTTCATTCGCACATAACCACAATTCCTTGCGTTTGGCAAGAAAACGTGATTCAATGCCCCTATAATGTGATTTTTTGCCGATTAGAGAGCTGCCTCGTTCGCTCGCTTCAGGCTCGCTCACTGCGGCAGCAAAAATATGTGCATATTCGGCAACAATCATCAGCTGGATTCGCGGTTTTTGTTACGGCTTTTTTCCCCTTTTTCCATGACTATATTTTGTAAAAATTTAGTACAAATTTCCTCGTGCAACTTTCTGTCATTTTTGTTCACATTTTTCTTTGTTCCTATTGGATAGTATCTTGACACCTCTTAAGGGGTGAAATTAAACAAAAAAAAAATAGTCGGTCTGCGGGCTCGCTTTTCTCCGCCCCATTCTTCCTTGCCAGTTAGTGCTAGTGGCTCCACCGCCAAAACAACCCCAAACTCTGACAAGTAAACCTGCTCGCAGAATATATAACAATTATTCACCTCAGTGTCGGTGGCTAGTGGTGGGTGGATATTTACCGAGGCCGCGAAGCCACCGACACTGAGGTGAATAATTGTCACCGTGAATAATTGTCACCGAAGCCACCGACACTGAGGTGAATAATTGTTATATATTCTGCAAGCAGAATATATACTAAAACATTGAGATCACTGAGCACAAAAATATAACTCATTTACTGTTGCCAGCGATTACATTTTGGCGCGCAATGACCGAACGGCCGCGGTCGTCGCTTTTTCTTGCCGACAAATAAAACTTTTTTTGAAGGCATTTGTTTAGCTCTTGCGGGGAAATTTCTTCAAAAGGAGTTGTGAATTCTTTTTGTATTTAAAATCATTCTGTAGAAAAGATTATTGAATTTAGTTTTAAGCTTGTTTATGAACAAGTCAACTAAATAAAGTAACGCAAGACTAAGAGAAATTTGCATTTGTAAACAAAAAACTTTTTCACCGGTTTTGTCGATAAATTTAAGTAAAAACTTCGTCACCTTCTTCGTGAATTTCGGGAACAGCTTGCTTGATTAGTTTTCGAATTTCTTTGTTGTTAGGGCAGCAAACCGCGGGAAGGCATTTTGCTCGCAACTTACGCGAGTTTGGCGTCACTCGCTCGGAGGAACTGGAGGTGAATCCAGGATATTCACTGATTGAGTAGCCAATCAGAGCGCACGAAAAACACTATCCACTGTTTCAATATATATATAGATTAAGCCAGGGCCAAAAGTGAATCTCTCGACAATAGTTTACTCAAACAAAATATAAAATCGTGTAATGCTTAGTACGTGGCGAAGGAGACTAGAACGGTGAAAAACAACTCTTACAATAGGTCTAATTACCAAGCAACTTTGCGGTGCAGCACACCTTTTTTGTACATTTCTATGCCGTTGTTTTGCACGACTACGACGTGAAACTTTCGTGCAGAAACTTCCTGCGTACAACTGGTTTCACGTTTTATGGGGGAAATGTCGTACGTGTCCTTGCTCGCTTTTTTTTCACTGGCGCACATGGCGCTCATTTTCACCTTGCATTTGATAGCCGCTAGGATTTCTTATTTTCTCACCGCCGCTACAAAATTTTCATGTTGTTCTTTTAACAAAACAAGTGTCTCTCACGTCTTTTATCTCTCCCTCTGCCCCCCTCCCTCTCTCTCTCTCTCTCTCTCTTTTCGAGTTTCATTGCGTTTTTTCCGTCCCATCACATGAAATTTTTCCCGGCATTTTTTCTGGGAATAGACGATTTTCTTTACCATTTTTAGATCTTGATGAGTGCGTACAAGGATCACATGATTGCCTTCAAAGCCTCGCGTCTTGTTCAAATACTGATGGCTCGTTTAAGTGTTCTTGTAACGACGGGTACATAGGTGACGGAAAAACATACTGCCAGCCAAAAGGTAAGGATGTTTTCATCATTAGTATGTCGGGGTTTATCAGTCTCCAAGGCAGTCATCATGGTAATCATCAGGGAATAGCTAAATGTAAACTTCAACGTTTGAAGTGGGCTGACTTTGATAATGATGATCATGGTGATGGTGTTGACATAAGGATAATCTCATTGATAATGAAAATGATGATAACTACTATTATCATTCGATGCAAATGTTTCTTCCTTTGCATTGGCCGACAGCCCGCCACGTGACCTGCAAATAACTGCCTACAAATAATGGTGTGCTCATGCGCAATGTCGTTCAACTGTAAGTTTTTGGCTTAAGTTTTGGCTGCAAATACTATTCTGCTCATGCGTAAACGAAACCACGCTTTTCTCCTACTTGCGAGCGCTCTTTCGTGAAAATGGCAGATCGCTTCGCTTCCCAAAGATATTCCTAAAGCACAAACTCGGTGATCGAATGATAAAACAATTATTGAACTCGGTTATCGCAAAATATCATGATTTGTCAATGTCTCGCAGATCAATTATTTGCAACTGCTCGCCACTGACAAATCACGATATTTTGCTCACCCTCGTCCAATAATTGCTAATTATTGGTAAGAGCAGGAGGTAAAATTGGTGATCACGGTGATGTAGATTGAACTGGCTGCTTCACAAAGTAAAGAACATAGATTTGCGATTTTTAATATACTAACAATAACTGTCCTTCTTTAAACTTGGAAATAAAGTAATTCATTTGTCTCGTGGTAAGAAGTATTTTTTTTTTACCAATTTATAATCCCCTTCAAACATTTTTTAAGATCCCACTGAAAATTCCTCTCTCCCCGCCCCCTGTGGTATACGGAACGAATATGGACTGCCTTTGGTACATGTTTAGAAATGAAAATACGAGAATAAGCAAAGACGGCGACGCTAGAGCGCTGCCATTTCTAAAGCTGCCTTATGAATCAGAAACAGGAAATTGCGTAATAGAAAAATATTTGTCTTTCTCTTAAGATTTCACCGCAACATTCACTTGTGACAATTCAATGGAAATGTTTGCTGACGGTCAAAGCCTCGGCACGGATAGTATTTGGCAAAACCCCACCACCTACCTTGTACCAGGAAACACTCGAGTTCTGTCAGTAGCCGGGGAAGACTATGGCGGCGTATATCTCGGAATACTCGGCTCCACTAGCAACGGACTGGTAACTAATGAAACTTGGAAATGCACCAGTGTTCTGTATCCCGAATGGAATTCCCCGGATTTTGATGACCAGAACTGGCATTTGGCAAAAGTGATTGCAAACCATGGTGCAAGTCCTTGGGGTACACTAAATGGCATCGCAGTGACAGCTAAGTGGATATGGGGAAACACCAACAGCAACACTACTTATTGTAGACTGTCACTACAGTAAAAAAAAGTACGTTTGAGTTTAATCATGTCGGTAGAGGTCAAGAGATTTTTGATTCGAGCTCATGTATTCATAATTTGCATCATTAGTCTTCGCATAGCAAATAAGGTATCCCTTCTTTTGATGCCTTAAAGGAGCCAGGGGCACCCACTCCGCAGCGACTGTTTTCTGTAAAATATCTGTTCGGAGAAGCAAAAATTGCCTAACATTTCCTACAGTTTGAAGAAGGCCAAAAATTTCTAGATGACCGTTCCATTTATTTACAATTCTCGTGGCGTATCTAATAAATTCCCTATACGATTTTGTAAAGTTTAATTTCGCACTTTAGTCCCCAAGTTAGCCTATTTTTCGTCGAAAAAGGAAACCTAAAATTGTCGGATTCGAAAATGCAATGGAGAGAAGAATCAGAAAAATTCTCATTTCGGTAAAACTTAAAATTGCATCTACAATTTTCGGGAAAATAATACCGAAGCCCTTGTAATTTCGAAAAGACTCAAGTTGCCCTCGGACGACCGAACCAGATACAAGTTTTATAGCGCCGCTTAGAATCCATTTTCTAGAGATCTAAAAGTACTCTGGATAGCCTAAAAAGTGTTTTCAATACATTTAGGAGGAAACCGTCGTTGGGTGCCCCTGAGGAGCTGTGTCACAAAATTTATCAAAATTCAAACAGTTGGAAACCTGCCACCAAATTGAGTGAAACATGAAATGGCCGCTCAAAACGTTAAAAGGAGGTATCAATAACACAGCAATCTGAAAACTTTAAGCCTAAGTTAATTTTTTCAAGGTTAATTTGTTGTTTGTAACGTTTGATCACCCAGGAACCGATTACCCGCCACCTAATTTGACATACTGCATGTAATGCTTGGCATAAACAAGAGCTCCCAAGTCAATCTTTACTGAATAGCTGCTTCCGATAATCCAGAAACGTCCACTCATATAACACAAGATGTGCTTCAAAAGACAATCTTTATAACATTTGTTATAGAACAAACATTGGCAAACAAACAATATCTGCAACGGCAGTAGATCTCTGGCAGGAACTAACCCCTGACTTTAAACGCTTAAGTACTCCTCTGTTTTTAAAAAAGGGTCAAAAAACTGTACTTAAATTAAGCAAAATTCTTCTTCTGACATCTAACACCAACTAGCACCTCATTCTTCACTTCTTTTGTGTATATGCTATATACTTTTAGCTTTATGGTGTGGCCTTTTTGTTTGTTTTTTGTTTTGTTTTGTCTTTTGTTTTTTTTTTTTGCTTAGCCATTCTTGCTACGCTTTAGGTTATGCTCATCCATTACATTTTTATTTATTCCTTATTTTCTGTCTTTTATGTATTTTCTCTCAATTAAGCTACATTTCAAATATACATGTATACAGTGTATCTCTATAGTGATAGGAAGGATTTACTCAAAGTGTTTTATTTTGAAGTCAGGACGCGTTTATTAGCTATTAGTGTTTAAATAAGAAGTGTTAAGCTGGTAATTAATAACATTTTAAAGTTTTAGCTTTCGAATGTTCGCTTTCGAATGTTCGCTTAAAGTTTCGCACTAGCAATAAGATTTTTACAAGACATTTTACTGTGTTTACAATTAGCCGCATTCAGCTGCATTCATTAGCCGCATTCAGCTGTGGCGGCTCGTGCTAATTTCAAATGCTTTGTTTTATGCTTTTTCGTGCTTTGCCAACAGCGGCCTATTCATAGTACCCTGGCTCCAGAGGCCCGTTCTCAAAATACCTAATGTTAAATAAACCGTGCTTACGGTTTGATAAGGCTCCCGTTTTCTCTGGGCGTTTTGCGCCTCGTTGACGTGGCTTCGCCGCGAACGATCAGTATCGATAAGAAAAAAAATATCCTCTGGAACCCAGGGTATATTCATAGTACTAGCAGCACAAACCTAATGAGTTTCCTTTTCGTTAATAAGTTTATTTAATAGTATTAGTTCAACTTCAGTAATGATTTCTAAAATATTGGTCTTCTGAATAGTAGTGCTCTACTTTAATTTATTTTCTTAAATAGCCTTATTCTACAAAAGAGCGGCATTTCACAGTAACACATTGTCAAGCGAATGTAGCTCGTCTTTAATTCAAGTATTCTTGAACGATCACGTAGTTTCTCTGCAAATATAATGGTTCTTAGTTTACTTCCGTAAATAGTCGCTTCGTCTAAATTTAGAATTTGAAAAGGTTTGCTGACCTGCAAATCCGGAAAATGTCTGCTTTTGTTGAAGGTGAAAAACTAGGCAGTTAGACAGTTCTGCTACGTGCCCAGCAAGCCGCTAGCTGACCTTGCAATTCTATTCACATAGCAAAATTACGTGCCTAAAAGCTGCCTTGCTGACTTGGCAAACTTTGCTAGTTTATTGTCCTAGTGCTTTTTACTCCTAAGATAGAATCCGCAACAATAATTTTCGCTTAAGTTCAAACGAGTTTTTTTGTATATCTATTGTACTCTTTTGTGTTGAATACCTGTGGTAGTGGTATATATAAGTAAGTTAGTTTGTAGATTTTCGATTACACCGATTATATTGTCAACTACTCAGATTGCTTCGAGTACGTGTACAAGAATAAACACTGTTGGAACCAAGTCAGGTTTGTCTTATTCGCTGCTGCATTCCAGTTAGTGGTTTGATCCCGGTCCTAGAAGCTGTGACGGTTCTTACCTGCAAGCGAGTTAGTTGCCCTTTGATTTTAGTTTCCCCCGCTTAGAAGACAGTTTCCAGCGTTCAAACCCTGAGTTCCCGTTTAGCCCTTAAAGTCGTTCGAAAGTGGAAAAACCTTCCGTCACATTGTGTTGACCATTAATTAGATTATCATCTATAAGTCAGTCAGTGGAATCGGTTGAACGGGGCTCGTGGGTCGGGATTTTATGGTGTACGGGATGGGAACTGGTCAGTTTAGCGTTTTAGTTACTTCCTTTTATCGGCCGTCGGCTGTCTGTTCTGGCAAACTCCTCGTTTTCTTACAATATAATATATCTATCTCTTGATATGTCTAATCTAATTTTCATGGCAGCCCAGTGAACGCCGTACGGCGTCTAGTTTATTCCATAGCCTGGGGATGAGGTACTTCAGGGAGACGCCTACATTGAAGATTTTCTTTGCACTGTCTTTTCTTTGCCCGCCTTAAGTAACTTATACCGTTGTTAGGGCAAAAGAGCAAATTTTCATTGTGGAGCGTGTTGGGTAAATAAACTTTGCGCGTTCTAGGCTAATGAACTTTGTGCGTACTAGATTCACTAAACTCTGCGCCTGCGTGAGCTGCAAGCTGTATGCAAAAAGCCGGCTACACGATTTAGCGTTGCTTCTTCTCGTTTTCCTTCTCGGCTTGTCTTTAGCCACCGAGACGTCGACATTTAAGCACGCTCACGACGGCGACGGCAACGGCGACGAAAAAGGCTGACTTTAAAAAATCAATTCGCGTTATTATTCCCCTCCTCCGCTGTCGTTGTGAGATTTGTCAAGTAATATATCAAACATGAGACGCAGTGTTTCATCACCAGATGAAACACCGAGAAGAGAGTTGAAAATACGACGCGCAGCGGAGTATTTTTGGCGAACTTCGAGGTTTTTCATCTGGCGATGAAACACTGTGTCGAATGTTTGATATTTCTTCTCAAACAAAATCATTTTTGAAGGAGAAATTAAGGATGCAAAAATGAGCAGTTTTTCATCTGATATCCAAACACTCATTAAACATTAATTTCCTTTGAATTTTCTTTATGAATTATTAATGAGTTTGAGAAATATATAATCATAGTTATTAGAGGAGACTGGTTATGAAAAGCGGCAAACATCAATGATAAAAACAAAAGTGCTGCAGTTTATGTTGGAAGCACCCTGAAAGTGCACAATCCTTTGTTTTCTGTTGGCAAATTGTTACGGAATAAATTAATGCAACGTTTTTATTGGTCAATACAATCAAAATGATAGGAATTCTTTTGAACGTTGTGCACTTTCAGGTCCACAAAAACAAAGGAGTCTGACGGGTTTCATAACCATTCCACTCAATTAACTATGGTATCCCCAAGCGGCCATGTAATGCTCTGTGTATTTTATAGATACTGATGAAATTCTTACATAAAACACAACTTTTTTTTATTCATTTTCGAAACAGCAAAATAGTGCAATTAAAGTGGTTACCTATCGCAAAATGCCTGACAGAACAATGTTATGAAACTCGGATATAAAGCTATAAAGGAGAAATGAATACAATGATACTTATATTTTCTGTTTCAAAAAGTCAAAATTCTAATGAAGAAGAGAAAAATTATGTTAGTAGCCATGGCGACACCAATATCCTCACACGTGAAAGATAAAGATGGTCTCTTCACTGCGCGCGATGAAGATATGATTTTTTAGCAAAAGGAAAAATCCTGGTATGTCATCAGTATCTATATAATAAAACGTTATATTAGGAGATTTCACGTCGTAGCCGTGCAGTGGGGACCTTACGAACTACTACGGTGACGTCAACGGGGAACCTCAAAAAAGTAATAGGTTTAATGAGCACCACAACAACTCTGTACGTGCATCACGCATTTTTGTAAAATTTTTTTGCCGTCCCAGCAAAGTGACTTGGAGTGACCAAATTCTATGTTGACTTGAGAACGGGAACAGCAAGGCGATAAATTCTACCATCTTTGTCTGAACTCGGGCGCGGTCCCTTCTCCTCAGCTCCAACTTAAATTTCCTTCTTTCAAATAACTAGGTGCAGACTAGGGATAATCGCGAAAAAGTTTGAATACCTGCGAAGAGTATTTTTCATTGGCGTCGCCATTAGAGAGTTTTAGATCCGAGTTTACCGAGAACCTTTAACCGCGGGTTTGCGGCTACCCGTTTGCCGTTCGACGTTCAAACATAATTCGATTTAGATTGGCGGTGGATTAAGGAAGTGGATTCTGTTTTTTTTTCCATTTAGAAATAGAAGAAATATCAGTCAGTGAAAATCAAAGAAATTTACGGTAACACTGGGTTATCTAGCAGCAAAGAACTGTAAATTCTTACATTAGTTCTTCCTGCACATTTACGGCCGCCATTTTGAATCAGCAGCCATGAATGGTACTTGTTTTCAAGATCCAATGGGATTTATCAAATTTAGCATTTCGCCCGAATTTGTGCCTCTGTTAATGGATAAAGACTTGCTCCACAAGAGTTTTGTATCATTACGTGGGATAAAACAAGAATTATGCGCTAAAAGCTTTCAGGTAAATGACATACGTGAGAACCTCGCCTCCCCACGTTGAAAACGCACGTCGTAAACCTCAAACGTGACGCGAAAGACTTGTCACGTGACCTCCAGCGGTTAGAGGTTCGCGGTAAATTCGGATCTAAAACTCTCTATTGACGTTTTCATTGGCGTCGCCGTTGTTAGATCGTAAGGTCCCTAGTGACGGTTGGAGGCAGAGGAAATGTACAAAAAAGGGTGACGCAATCTTGTTGTTTTGTTTATCTAAACCTTTTCCCTTTTTGTCGTTCTCTCCTCGGCTGGCATGGTTCCGAAAGCGGAACGGGTAGGAGGTGAGAGTTCTAACAGGGTGGGAAGTGGGAGAAATAGGGGAAAATATAGGTTTCTGGGAAACGGCCTACCTACCCATCCCCTAAGCTAACATTAACACTTACTTCTTACTTGGGGCAAAATGATGGCTTAGGGGAGGGGTAGGTGGGCAGTTTCCCAGAAACTAAGGACTAAAGGGATCAAGCCAAGAAAAAAGGAGTACGAAATGCAAAATACAGGAGGCAGGAGGTTTGGACTTTGCCTTTCCCTCTCCTCTATTTCAGGAAAATCACAATCTATACCGTTGTTTTCATCGGTAGACAAGTATGATAATTCTGTGATGCTTGTTAACTTGCAAAGGTTACCGTTGTGTACAATGAAGCGTTAAAAAGTAGAAATTGAAGATGCTTTTTTTCTTGCACGTGTTTGCCATCCCTGTGTTCTGAGAGGTGAAGACATGGGAGAGAAGAACCTTGCAAGCTATGATGACCTTGCTGGATGCACACTTGCTAAAAATCATATTGTCGCAAACATAAATCAAGATCGTCCCACATAATTAAAGGCAGGAAACTGAAGAAAGCACAGGAGACCCAAAGATTAGTGTGCTGCTTAAGGCCTGGGGGTACGCAGCAATTAGGTGCTGATAAGAGCATATGTAACAAAGTTGGCACCTTGTCCTAAGCACTTAGAGGAATATTGGCAAATTACATCTCTTTCTTCTCAAGAGATAACTTTATTGACAAACTTGCCATATTTACAAAGCACTGTGAAGAACATTTCCTTCATTTTGTGCACATATTTTGTATGAAATACATTTAAAAACAGTGTGGAAATAGTAAAAATATATTGATAAAGATCAGCTTTCTGTAGGTCAGTAGGCTTTGTTGACAGCAGTGAGGGCTTCTTTGCATATTGGATCAAGCTTTCCATCACCACCTAAACAAAAAAAAAACATGAACTGCAGCACTGAGTCATATCTATACAGTGACCTGGCACTATAGGCACAAAAATTAGAACACTCCTAAAAGGCTGCAACCATCAGGTAACAGTATTTCCAGTTATCTCTTAACTCTAAGGTTGCTAAAACCATTATAACCAGCCCAGAAACTCATCAAGGTGGTAATGGCAATGCTGTGAATGAGAGGACAAGAGCACATTTCCTCTCCATGTCAATACATTATTAACAGTAAGCTCGGATATCTGCACATTTTGCAGCAAGTCATCTTTATCGGGTCAAACAAACGAGAAAAATGGAACACTGGCATTGATCTCCGAGGAACTTTAGACCAGTGAGGAAACCATGAGTAACTTATGGACTTACCATATTGGAGATCTTGAATCTTACAGCAATAAATTGTTTCTCCATGAACAACCAACTCTACATCATCTCTGTCTGGAGTTTTTACAAATTCTACAGTGTGACCTTCACTTCTTAGTAGTGCTAACAAAGACAAGGCAAAAACCCTTCAATGCAGAGGTCCACTCGACGTGTGAATAAAACCGACTGGTTTCCTTGCCAGATCTCTAATGTAGAGATGCTTATGCCAGACATCAATTGAAGTAGGAATTAAAACAAAACTGAATGCAAGGCTGGCAATAAGGCATTTTGTAGCCAATACTTCGGCTAACAAAATCAGCCTTCCTCAGGGCCAGAGCTACACTGAAAGAGAATACTATAATGGCTCCTACAATTCGAATTTAAATCTGCATAAGAGGTTAATGATAAACTAAAAATGATTCCAAGAGAGAGCCAAAATATTGGCCACAAATAAATCAGCCCTTTGCCGTATTGCCAGCCTTGCATTCAGTTTTGTTTTAAAGACAAAGCCATAGAGCCTTAGTTACTTTGCTGACAGACGTAAAGAGTAGACACCATCTCACACGTCATCTTATCAGCAATAGACCGCTATGTGCACAAATTTATATGCGAGGGGCCCAGCTGGTTAGAGTTTTTGAATTTTCACTGGAAGAAGTATTGAAATTTGCATAATAAAGTAAACATTGAAATGCATAATGGTAAATCACAATTTTTTGAAGACAAGATTGGAGAAAGCTCTGGGTCGAATGATCCTAGGAAACCCTGGACACCTATTAATTCGCAATTAGGGAGAAATAACAAATTGAATGATGTGAGCTCTCTATTGGTGAATGAAAATGAAATACTGGACTCTAAATCTATAGCTCAAGTTTTCAATGACTATTTTATAAACATAGGACCAAAGCTTGCAGCAGAATATGGCAATGAGCAGTGCATCAATACTGAGCCTCTGGTAACTGATGTTGCTAACCAATGCCACACGCACAATTTAAATTTTCACCAATTCTTGTCAATAGTGTTATTTCAGCACTGAGAAACTTAAAACCATCCAAAGCAACTGGTTTGGATAAAACTCCTGCCAAAATTCTTAACCGTCTGTGATTATCACTGCACCCTCACTCACGTTCATCTTCAATCTGTCCCTCATGACGCCGGGCATATACATGGATGAATAGAAATGTGCTCCTGTAACACCTATTTTTAAATGTGGAGACTGACGGCAATGTGAAAACTACTGTCCCATTTCCATATTACCAGTTGTGAGCAAAGCATTCGAAAAAGAGGTCTTCCATCAGCTCTATAGCTATCTCACTGAAAACTCAATGCTGCCAAAGAAAAGCTTAAGAGTCGATTTTATGCGGGAGATTATTTTTTGAGTGGTTCATATGGGAGACTGGGAGATTTTGTGCTGCATCCAGGAGAGTTGCCATAAGTGTATACTGAAGAAAAAAAACTTTTTCTCTGAGTCGTTTATCTTCCCACCCCAAAAAGAAGCCGTTTTGGAACACACTTGCAAGAGAAAAGATCATAATTCAGTGGTTACCCTGGAAATTGTTATTTAACACCTGGTTTATGATATGCTCATATGGCGCGCTTCTACAGTGCATTGTTTAGCTGCGATTTCGGTTGAAGTCCGTTAAAATCGCGTTACTAGTATCATCAACATTACTGTACTACTTTCATACATACTAAGTAACCTTGCACTTTAGCTCCCTGTAGTTTAACAGTTTTTACCTTGCAATCCTTCTAATCGAGCAGTCCGATGCTCCACTATTCCACATGACATATAAGGGCCAAACTTTACCGTAACTTTATGTTTGACCATTTTGAGGCCAAAAAAATCGAAGAACTCTCGTCTGAGACTTGTTTATAGCAACGAATCCGCCATCTTTATTACCCACAGTGCCTTTTGGGTGCTTTATTTAAAATACCAGTCCTGATTGGTTTAGTTTTGTCCAATGAAATTGTTAGTTCTCTGGTTCGCGCCATTTGAGGAAAATCTGCTCAAACCGAAGCAAAATGGAGCGCGATCGGGGTGAAGAACATTCCCTGTTTTTCTCGTCAATACCATACAGCTGACATCTTAATGATACCCGATTTCCTTCTGGCTGCTCGGATTTTGCAAAGGATTGGTAAGTATATTATTATTTTGCTTGAAAAAGTGTGATCTACATCGTAATGGCGCGCGCTCACTTGTCGGTTCTGTTCTAGGCGCTAGGCTGCGATTTCAATCTCAAAAGTTAATCGTTTTTCTCCGTTTTGTCGTTAATCCATTATCAAATCGATATAAAAAATGCAAGATCTATCGCGATACCTTCTTTAACTATATACATCAGCAGCTGATAAGAAAGAATCCTCCACAAAAGGGATCGAGGTGATCTATATGAAGGAGATCAACCCACTCGGTAAGCTTACATGAAATCGAATCGGAAGAACGCTTCGTTCGAGCGATCTCTTTCTTTGCTGTTTCCACTGGCCTGGCCGCATGTCAAGCCCAGGGATCTCTTAGAGAGCTTGTTAACAGGCTATATATATAACTTTTATATTGCGCGGATTGTGCACTTGGGAATTTAAAAGGGGACATTCCATTCTTATGTACAATTTCCAAACCGCCCTTCCCCCCCCCCCACCCGGGCATACCCCTTGCATTTGACTGAAACTTTGTTACGTACATTGGGGAATTTGACCCAAAATGAGGCCAGCCCAGTCGAGCATTCCACGTTTGTGTTAACGCTGGTCGTCGCAAGCAAAAGGATTTCGTAATTCTTTCCTCACTATATAGGACCATTCAGCATGTGCACCACATTCATGGGTCATTGCTCCTATATTCACTGTTTTGTTGAAGCATTTGAGAGCCTTTGGAAAAGCCCAGTCAATGTTGGCTTTCTAGAATAAACAATTTTCTTGAAATGAAAAAACCTCTGTAAGACAGCTTTCTGAGACTTCAGATATTTTGGTTGCGTTTTGGAGGATATTTAAAGGGTTTGACGAATGGGAAAACTTTTGAAGAGTTGCTGGTGGGTGGGAAATTTGACCAAGCGTTTTGAAAAAAATAAAATGCCCAGGATGGGTGGGGGGGGGGGGGTATGGGCATATTTGGAATTGACCAAGTCATAACCCTCGCCCCCACCCCGCTAAGTACATTATGTTTTGAAGAGGAGGGTTGTGTTTTTTTCTTAATAGAAGCCAAAAAAATTTTGCCCCTTCTGACATTTTATTCATCTCTCAAAGTGTGCAAACAAAAACTTAATGTTGAAGATTTTTAGGGGGTGTGGGTAAAAATGGAACGTTGAAAGGTAAATGGTAGGACCTATGTGTTTGAAATCAGTTGAGATTTCTTTATCAATCATCAGAAATAATCGGATTGAACCAACTGATGGATCATGGACTATAATCGGAAAAATCTCCTACAGTAATAAGAATTCCAGTTATTCCAATTCGCAGGCTACCAAATAAAAATCAGTGTTTGTCAAATTATTTTCAAGAACAAAATGCGTAGTTGAGCATATAATATGTAGTTACTTCTTGGAATTATTTTATAGGTGTTGTGTATGTTTTTTTGTGAAAGTGTAAGTAAATTGGTTGTTTCCTCTACCAGTTTAAATCCAGGGCCAGCATCAGCAAAAGCAACTTATCTTCTTCCTATATGATCTCTGCCATGGAGAGCTTTGAAGAGGAACTCTCCTCTCTATCAGAAATGTTCCCAGAGTGTGATGAGAATCAACTGAGGGGCTACCTGGAGATGTTTAAAGATGATCCTAACCACATGACATCAATAATCAACATGCTGTTAGAGAATGGAAACACAGATGGCACTCAGCAGAACCAAGAACAAACTTCATCACGTGAGCAGGGTTTGAAACGAAGTGCAAACACTAGTGAAGACAGCCTATCTAGCAAAGTTTCAAAGTGTGATTTCAGCAGGAAGAATGAGAGTGAATTAACAAGTCCAACTAGAATGGCCTGCACTTCTAAAAGTTCCTCCTCTCCTGCTAAAAATCATCAACCATCCCGGAAGCATGACTTTCTTGACCACAAAACTAGCTCTTCCAGTGATGATGATGATATAGTTTTAGTGAAGAGTGTAGCAAGCTCTCCTAAGCCAGGTTTTTACCGCTCAAGTGGTTCTGACTCTGGTATAAGTTCTCCGCAGAAAAGTGGTGGTATCTGCATACGGTACAAGGGTGGGGCTCTTCATCCATCCATGAACAAACGTAAAAGGTCACAGATTGTGGAAATTGACTGCGATGATAGTAAAGATAGCAAATCTCATTCATTAAGTAGCCAGTCACCCGCCAGAAGAAGTTTGAGTGCGTCTAAACATTTCACGTCAGCCACTGAAATATCTCGGGAAAACGATGATGATTTACCCAGGTATGAAACAAGTGCAGGTGCTACACCTCACAAAAAGGATAATGCAAGTTCTTCATCACAATCCCAAGATAAAAACCAAGTTGAAGTAGTTTCATCATCTGGAAACAGTAGCCATTCATCTGTTGCGGAAGTTCTAACAGATCTTGAGATTCTCAAAAAGGTTTTTCCTGATTCTGACCATGAATATATTGACTCGCTTTTACATAAGTATGCTGATCAACCCAATAGAGTAGCTTTGGTGGGTAAAGAGCTTAGCAGTAAACCAGACTCTCAGAGTGTGAAAAAGAAAGCGATACAAACGGTGCCTTGGTTTTGGCAGACTGAAGAAGGAAAGCTTGTCCCATTCACTGACTCAGAATGTAACTTTTTGGAAAAAGAGTACATTCACTGTGACACATCGCACTCTAGTACAGCATCTGTAAAGGTTCAGATGCCTGGCTCAGCAAAAACTTACAACCTTGAATTTGCTGGCATGACGAGGACTTGTGACAAAGGTCAGAAAACTCCAATCATTCGTGCTCCACTGGGGAGTGATAACAACAAACAGATTGGGTAAGTTAAAAGCTGTGTAGTTATACATGTATAGTATTATGGCCTCCAGGTTCAGGTTGCTCAGGGTAGCTCTTTTCAGGGTGAGATGAAATTTTGCAAATGTCAGATGGCCAAATAGATCATTTTACAGTTGTGGGCTAAGTATCCTCGGTTTGAGTGAACATGGGGCTGAAGTTGACCTTGTTTTGATACAAAACTCCTTCCTTTTCTTATGCAGTGTGCAAAAAAAGTGGTTTCCGATAGCCTGGAGCTAGTGGATTTTGCTCCTGGGCTAGCAAATTCTGTTCTCAACTTGCCCAATAGGCAGGTAAAGTTTTTTGGGGAATTCCTTGTAATCAATCCTGCTCATCAAAAAAAAAGTTTGGGCTATATAGAGTGACTCTTGGGGTAGTACATTTCCTTTTGGAAATTAAGTTTAACAAATATAGTTAGCATCAGCACAACATGACTTACATAATAAAGCAGGAAGGTTGTATCAATTAAAACAAGGTCAACTCCAGCCTCGTTTTCATCTGCAACTGTAAAATGGACTATTGGCACGTTGTTTTAGTTTACTAAGCTGGAATCCAAGGAACTAGCCTATAAAAGGTTACAAACTTTGATTGTCCCCTCTGGGCCATAAACTCACTTGTTATCATTTTTTTTTACTTACCAGAATTCCTTTCTCGACAGGAAGGGTGATTTTCTGCTGGCGAGTGTAACAAAATGAGTTTAAAATGTTTTTCTGACACATCACTGGGGGCCTGGGAATAGGTCATATGACCGAAAGGCGGGCAGATGCTTTTGTTCCATCCGCCATTACTAACCTGCCCACCCACCCACCCACCCACTCACCCTAAGATTTCAGTTTTGTAGGCTGTTTAAATCCAATGCATAACTTTCAAGGGATATGTTATGTGTTTATTTTTATGAACTTGGAATAAAGGTCATCCTGCGGCGGTTGGCTTGGCATGGCTACCAGTGGTGTGTGAGAAATACCATAAAATTCCGACAATAAGCCCCGGGGCTTATATTTTTCAAAGGCCCTTTTTGAGGGGCTTATCTAGGGAAGGAATTATGCGTTTTGAAATCGATTGGGTTAGCCTTATGGTTGGAAGTAAATTTACCATTTTTGCTTTGTTTTACCTTGTATTTGACGGCAATTTTCCAAGTACAGCCCCCCGGGCACTTATATTTGGAGGGGTGATTTAACGGAGGGTTTTTTGCGTTACGAGTTTGGGGGGCTTATATTTGTAGGGGTTTATACATGGAGGGGCTTAATGTCAGAATTTTTACAGTATTCATTTTCTTCATTATTGTTGTTGCAGTGGTAAAAATCTAGTACCACAAGAAGCACTTTCGCTGCCACCAGACTGGCAACAGCAAATTGAAAATGTTCAACTGATAAGCGTGCGTCCAGGTTCTGCCGAGTGGGACCATGTTCAGCGAAGCCTTAAAAGAAGTTTGAGGGAAGCTCAAATCACTAATGTACAGCGTGTACAAAACAAGTGGCTGTACAGAAAGTATGCAATACAGCGGCATTTGATCAAAGACAAAAATGGTTAGTGTTTAACAGTAAAGTGGAAGCTCTCGTGACGAGGACACCCTCGGAATGTGAAAAAGGTGTCCGTAACTGGAGCTGGTCGCTTAACCCTTTAAGCCCCAATATCCACAGACAAATTCTCCAAACTGATCTCCATACATTTCCTTCATGAATGAGTTCAGAGAATTTGATAAAAGATCAAGGCATTTTCCCTTTGGTGATCATTTTATTACTTCTCATAACCTAATCTCTTGACATTGTATGGATATTGTTAGGAGAAAATTGACGTTAGTCACTATTGGGACTTAAAGGTTAAGAGAATGTTAAAATACAGAGTTTGTATGGGAGATGAGTGAAACAAGGTTTTGTGAAGGCGGCCATATACAGAGCTGTCTGAGTACAAGAGTGTCCATTAGAAGAGCTTCTACTGTACAATTCTGTATGTTTTGTTTGAATAATGTTATTAAATATTATCAGCGTGAAAAGAAAGTAGTATCCGATAGCCCGGGGCTTAGGTGGATTTTGCTATTGGACTAGTGAATTCTGTTGTTAACTTGCCCTACGGGCAAGTGAGGTTTTTTGAGCAATTCGAGTAACAGAAGAACTATGAAATCAATTCTGCTCGTCAAAAAGTATCTGGGGCTAGTTGAAATGACATCTGGGCTAGTAGATTCTAGCTTCAGCTTGCCCGAAGGGCAAGCCGTAAAAATGATTTTCTTTGCACCCTGATTATTAAACCTACATGCTATATATAGGAGGACATTACATTTGTTTTACAAACGGGGTCTTCAGAGAATTCCTTTTTTACAGGTTTCAATATTTTTAATGGTCACACAGTAAGATTTCACCCACCAGGTCAAACATTAGAACCACGGCATAATAAATTTCATCACCGGAAAATACTGCTTGGTAGGTGACATTATAGCTTTCAATCAAATATTCACTCTGTATTTACTCTGTGAAAGCAAAACAAATGATAGAACCACCACCATGTACCAGAGATGTGGTATGGTAGTTCTGTTGAAGAAACGGCTTCCAATCACATATGAGTGGTTTACCATCTTGGGATATTTAGCTAGACTCTGAACCACCTTGTAAAGCATACAAAGGGCAATATGTTGCCAGAGGAAAAATACTCTTATAACTGCAGGGTGTCACTAAGATTTGAAGTTGCCAGTAGTTGCAAGTAGAATCAAATGGCTAGGAATTTCTTTTGGTTCTATTTTTCTTTCATTTTCCAATAAAAGTAGCCAGGGGCCACTCTCTTAGTAGCCGGGGAAAATGCCCGGCCCCCGGCTCTTAATGACAACCCCGAACTGATTACTTGCATTAATTTCTTTAACTAAATATTAAATCTCAAACCATTCCCTACTGTTTTGAAAGAATTTGAGTAGAAAAGTAAGTTGTACTTTTCTCAACAGGATCCACATGCATTAATGAGAAAGAATTATTTCATGGCACCAGACATACAAATCCAGATGTCATCTGGAAAGGAGAGGATGGATTCGACATGCGGCATTCTGCAGACGGTATGTGGGGGCGTGGAACGTACTTTGCCTCTGAAGCTTCTTACTGCCATCAGGGCTTTGTTTATTACGATCCACAGAACAAGCACTTCCAGCTATTCCTGGCCCATGTTTTAACAGGAGACAGTATTTTCTTACCCCCTAACAGAGACATAAGAATGCCACCCCCGAAGAGAGGGTCCGACATTCGTTATGACAGCATCAATGGTATTACCAATGGTTGTACAGTGTACATTACCTACAAACTTGACATGGCATATCCGGCTTATCTTATAACTTACACTATAAGCAACTGAATGGGGGCAGAAATAAGGCCCCAAGTGACTCCTAAAAATATGAAATTCTCTTTGTGACTTCGAAGCATGTATAAGGAAACATAGCAGTTGAAAAATGTAGCAATTTATCAGAGTCACTTGTAGGGTTATTCTAGGCAGTTGAAGTGCTACATGGAAATGGCCCTAAGTAACTTCTAAGACAAACTGCTACATTCTCCTTGTAAATAGACTCTTCCACAAGGTTTTTTTAACTTTTGACAAAGAGCAGCAAGCGAATATCTATCAATACTGCTGGAAAGAGCGCCTTAAAATAACGTAACTTACCAAGTTTTAAGATTGTACGTCTAAAGAGAGTAAAGATATTGTTCTTCAAAGTCGTGAAACTGTAGAGACATTTGTATGGTGGGGGGGGGGGTGTACAAACTTGCCCCCCCCCCCCCCCCCCACCATACAAATCACTTCTGATCACTTCAAATTTGGCAGATTTACTGATTTTAAGGTATTCTGTCCAGTCGTGTTGACATATTTTCGCTAACTCGTCCCAGTCAGAAGTTGAAAAAGCAATGGAAGGGTCCCAGTACATACTGCTGAAATAAGGGAGAATGATTGTTCTTTCCATTGACGTTTTCTTTGCTGATTGTTTTTGACTTGAGACCATTTAGGTCTGCGTGGATCAAGAGTAAAAATATTACAAACAGTAAAATTTAAATCACAAGCTCAGGCCAGTTAAGGAGAACAAAATGTAGAGTCCATGCAATCTTAAAGTCGAACTCTGTTGTTTGCGGCTATTCAAATGACATCGAAATGACTTTCATTCTGGAACAAGTTCATTCCATTCGATTCCATCTCCATATATAGAGAATACTTCATGGAAAGTGCGGGCGTACGGTATTTACGCACGAGTTGTTGACGTATCAGAAATCGAACGAGTGAGCGCAGCGAACGAGTGAGATTTCTGATACAGAAACAACGAGTGCGTAAATACCGTACAAAGCACTTTCCATGTGGTATTGTGTTTATTATATATATACTGAGATTTTAATTCTTGTTTATCGTCTTTAATGACAGACCAAGACAAAACTCTGTTACATGAATTCAAGTTAAAAACTCATGCAAGGATTATAACATAAACTTGAATTTCTGCCAGAAATTTAACATTACAGCAAGCAAATAATGTTAAAATATTATTTCTAAACTTTAATCCGAGTCGGACTCCTCAATTCGGATTCTCTTCCACCTTTTTTCGGTGGTTTCGGTGACGGAACTCCTGTTTTGAATGGTCGGCGAGGTAGTAAGCGCATTAATGGCAATCGTAAATTGTCCTCCACTTATTACTGCTCCATCAAAAAAACTCATCGGGGTTTTACTAGTGCAAGTGCTCGCAGCAGCAGTTTCATTAGTTGCAGTAGTTACTTGTGTTTGCGACGATGCTCGGCTTAAGATGCCTGATATGTTTTTTTGTTGATTTAGGTTCAAGCTACTATAGTTTGTTATGCTTTGCACGTTCTTGTGCCCACTTAACTGCATTATATGCGTTGGCGGAATTTCACTGTCATTAAGTTTTTGAATCATGTGTTTACGAGCACTATGTTTCGTGAGTCGCTCGTTGTTGATGTTTGCTTTTGAAGCCATTGTTTTCATCAAAGTGTTTAATTTATTTACACCCATAGGTGCCGACTTGAACCAGTGTTTTTTGGAGCCGTCTGTTTTCGTGTGGTTTATTCCCAAGTAGAATGGCGAATCGTCAGCCATCATGTTTTCTGGTCGCTTTTCACGGTAAATTTTGTACGCCACGACAGGATCTCGTTCATCACCAGTTGAAAACATTTTCGGGGAAACTTTTCGAACGTTTGAGGCGTCTACTCCAGACCTTGTTTTTGTCTGTCTTTCATTGTAAACTAGATAGTCGTTACCTTGTGCGTCCTTACAAAGCTTTACATCTCCCCAGCACAAATCCCTATGCTCTTGACAACCACGCATTCCGATGAATGGTGTTGTTCAGCCAAACAGTATTCAACAATGATTCAGCAGAACAAACTCCAAGCAAATTGTTTTCGTGAAGTATATCGACTTCTTCGTCCGTGATAGCCACAGCGGCTTTGTCCTTGTTGCCTCGGCCTGCTTTCTTCAGCTCTTTTTGTTTAGCCTGTAAACACTTTCTAAACAATTCAAATTCTTTATCGTTAATGATACTCTTAGTATAATTATTTTTCTTCAAATGTCTTTCAATACTTGAAACAAGGCATCTTAAACTTGAAGGCTCATAATCCTCTCCGTCTTTACGTCTCACAGAACGAATAAACTCCGCAAGGTGCTTGTTTAATTCTGCGGGCTCTATGTCTTGCACTTCTCGCTCGTCGTTCTTTTCGTTTCTCAAAAACGTTTCCAGCAATTTCACATCTCGTTTCGTTTTCTCTTTCGTATTCCCGTTTTCGAGACTTTCCACGTAATCCTCGACTGAAGTATCGTGATCAACAAACCTTTTCTCGTTCATGTTTTTAAGCTTCAACACTTGCGAAAGATTTCTTTAAAAACAAAGTGAAATGCTGCCAGCTGAATGAAAATCACCTTGTTACGGCTCACACGTCAAAAAACATGATACGCAGCACCTGATTGGACGTATCGTTTTCCTCACACGTGGAAAAAGCAATACGCGCCATTTGATTGGCTGTCGGGTTCTTAGACCAGCTTGTGAACCAAATTTATTTCGCGCCTTTTCAATGGGTAAATCTCAGTACATATATAATAAAAATTATTACTCCGCTGTATTTGTTTACATGATACTGAAACAAAATTTTATCCAGTGCAAGTCATTCCAGTATGAGTTCCAGATTGAAAATCGCAAATCGTGCAGTCTAGGGCAAGTGGCGCATGCGTGTTTGATTGGAAACACACACTACACTTTATTTTCATACACCATTTTGCCATCTCCGCCGGCAAATAGCAAAAGCTAGACGAGGCAGGCGGAGAGGAAAGGTTACAGCAGTCATAACAGATAATATTGTAAAGTAACTAAATAAACTATGGGGATAAATAGGAATTACAGAAAAACAAGCTAAAGTTGCAAAATATAGTCTTACAGGATGATATTACAATCAAATTTGCCTCCTGATATTATTATGTAAAAGAGAGAAACCATATGAGTGAGAATGCCCTTTTTGAGCCGGTCGATTTTGTCATGTGAATGTTGTCTGCTCTCCTCTCTGGAACTGAACTAATTCCCGAATGAAAGTCAATTCCGGAATAAAAAAGTCATTTCCAGTTTCAATTAAACAGCTTCTAAAATGTGTCATAATTTAACTGTAAGTGTAACATAGCTAAGAGAAGAACCTGCTTGATCTTGCTTGGTTTAACAGGTTCTTAGTTCATGCCTTTTGAAAATGGAAAATTTCTGCCAGGAGGTTCTGAAACCACTAGGTTTTTACTTTTTTTTTCACTGTATTGCTCTCCAAAGTTGGATGGCAATGTATGAAAAAGATTTTTTCTAAGTACATCAACGTGGATGAAAGTCAGTTTTGAAACAAATTAATGATATTTTTGTATTTGGTAGACTTTGATTACCTAGCTTTCCTACCAATTATTGTTTGAGTTTATGTAACGATTTTTTGTTTTTAAATGTTAAATTTTAAATTCTGAAGTGTTAATGAATTTTATTGTTGCTCTTTTTATACCTTTTATATTTTTAACACTGAGTAATGATAGTGTGGGTATAATCTTGACAACCTCGTTACCTGGCTCTCTCTTTAGGAGGAGTTTAAAAGAGATTCGGAGTTCGAGGTGTTGACCGCTCTGCCACACACGAACATAACAGACTTTCCCGGGCAGTCCATCCATTGACACGTCTTTTCCGTTGAGATTCCCATCTTTTTTTGTTTGTTTGTTTGTTTTTTTCAATCTTAACTGATGTCAGATTTCTTACCTTGAACTTGACTTTGAAAAGGACAGACTGAAAAGATGCAATGCGCAAACTCTTGTTAATGAAGCAGGAAACTGAACAGCGTGAATGATTTTGCTCTCTATATTTCGCTATTTCCTAATATTTTGAGCAATTGTAATACGGAGCGTCTATTAGTCAGGGGGCGTTTATTAGAGACGGGCGGCTGGTACAAACATGAAAGCGTAGGGGGACGTTCATTTTAGCCTCTATAAGATCGTTTACCGTACCTCTGAGTTAAAGTGCATATTACACCATTTCGAGGCCTTAATGTTATATTTTCTTCCACTTTGGCTGTTTGGCCAGGTAGAATCTTAAACTTGAATTCTCTGAGGACCCTTGACATAAGAACTTTAGCCTCGAATTGAGCTAATGTTTTTCCAAGGCATGATCTAGGTCCCAGGAAAAATGGAAAATATACGGACTGCCTCATGGCGTCTTTGCGAGACGGAGAAAAGCGATCAGGATCAAAATCGTCTGGAGATTCCCAAAGTTCGGAAGACTTGTGAACATTAAAACAAGACACAATCACTATTGTTTTAGCTGGTATTTTGAAACCACCAAACATCTCTTCCTTTTGGAGAATTCTATGGGCGGAAGGAACGGGAGGATATTTTCGTAGGGCTTCCTTCAGTGTCTGGTCAAGGTATTGAAGTTGGGCAAGATCTTCATACTCAACAGTCTCACGATGACCAAGAACTTCATCCACCTCTTTCAAAATCCTGGCAAGAAATTTTGACAAAAGAAGTCACTGGAAAATACTAGACATGGAATCGGTGGAGTTAATCTCGGAGGTATGAACGCTTCTTTTTTTTTGTTGGAAATGTTGAATCGTTTAAAGGGAGAAAAGTTTAACAGTCGGACGGCGAGAGTCAATTTTAGAGCATGGGTCGCTTTCAGGGGCGTAGCCAGCTTTTCGACTAGTTGTAGGCCTGGCTGACTTTCGTTTCCACATATCCTGAAAATTGCACTCATGACCAGTACGCACTGACCTCACCAACGCTTTGAGCTCTTAAGCTTTATAGCTCACCCCAGGAACGCATAATTTATTACAAGCGGTAGAGTCTGAGTCAACTGTAGAGTGATCAAACCAAAAACTTGTAGGCCCGGGCCTACAGGTCTATGGGCTCGCTACGCCCCTGACTTTAGCTTTTGAGCCTAGTGGTCAACAACAAAAAAGTCGAACGAAGCATCTCACTTGAAATGCGGGATTCGGTATTTTGAAAGCAATATGGGGTCGAAATTGGGGATTAAGGGAACGTTTGTGTCAGAACGATAGGATTGAAGAACCCTATTGCACAGTAATTTTCAAAGAGTTATAATAACTCTTCTAGTGGGGTTAATTTAACTCTCCTTCCCTCCTCGTTCCCCAGCATACAGACATCTATAAAATTTCGTGACTTTTTGGGGCAATACCTTTACCTGCTTTAGATCTATCACCTTTCGACCTTGCAAGTTTACTAATAGCTATTGTATAACAATTTTGGTCTCAGATATACCGATTTTTATCGATTTATTGATTGACAAATCGATACCGATTTTTATCGATTGACTACTCCGGGAAGACTGGTCCCTCGGGAAACAGTTAATTTTGTTCCCCTCGAATCTCAGTGTTTCCCACAGCTCCGCCTCGGGAAACATTGAGATTCTCGGGAAACAAAATTAACTGATTCCCTCGGGAGCAGTGTTTAATGCCACGTACCTTTCTTCAATCCTTGGATTGTTCAGAACTTCGTACAGAGTAAATGAGAGCTGACTCAAGGTTGTTTCTTGCCCTATTTGAGTTTAAAATGCAATACTAATCATTACATTCAAGAAACAGACAGAAAAAAAAAACTAACGAAAAACGTTTGTTTTAGAACTTTTACATCCATAATACCACTGACATCCAACGGGGGAGGGGTTTTCTATTAAAGGGCAAAGGCGTGTTCGTTCAGATAAAAACTGGACCTCCAGATCTCTTCCTTAGCAGGTAATTTTAAGAAGAAAAATGCTTTTCTTGTCTACGCCATATGTTTTTGTGAAACCGTTCACGATAAATGGTGTTTACATAAAACCGTTTGGTAAACTGAAAATGGCTTAGAACGCGGTTTTGTTAAACACTGGCTAAACTCCAATGGGCTAGTTCGAATTGGACGAAGTCTAACTTAGACCGTAGTTTAAGAAATAATTGGACCTCCAGATCTCTTTCTAGGTAAATTATTGTAAAAAGATAAATGTTTCTCCGGTCTACCCTGCTGCTTCTAACCTGTGTTTAGATAGAAGTGCTGAGCAAAGCGAAAATGACTTACTAAGAACATGGTTTTGTAAAACACTGGCTAAACGAAGTCTTACTTAGGCCTCGGTTTAGCAAATCTTTGGACCTCTAGTTATCTTTGTTAGTGTGTTATTTTAATAAAATGCTTTTCCACGTTTTCGTCTTATGCTTTCATGAACCTTTTCACGATAAATGGTGTTTAGATAAAAGCGTTGGGCAAACTGAAAATGGCTGAGAACGCGGTTTTGTTTAACACTGGCAAAACTCCGTTTAAATAATAACAAGTTTATTCAGTGTTACCATTTTGTATAGCTAAATTTAAGGAAATGAAGATATAATGGAGTGGTGTATGTAATTAATTGTTTCTTTCGTCTTTCAAATGCTTGAGAGACGAAATTAGCAGTAAGCCTGCCGCATGATATGTGAATAACTATTGTTAAAAAGAAAGAAAAAACTGGCACTAGGATTCCGTTGTCAAGGGGCTTGCGCGAAGCGCGAGATTTTTTTAGACTTGATAAAACACGTGTCTTGAGTGTTTTGAACATTTTCAAAGACGTCCCGGCGTATTCCACTTCATAGTATTTTAGGTGATGTATTTCCCTTTTTTGACGGTTTAACTCACTCTCTGCTTGTCTAGAAAATGCCTAATCCCGTCTATTTGAACTAACTGATTAAAAAAAATGGGAGTGATTGGGTTATGTGAGTATTTGAAGAAAGACTCTGGTCCATTCCATAAATAATTAATTGCATTAGGTGGTTGATGGCTGGTACAAATGATAATTATATGTCTTGCATTTCAGAAACTAACTTCTAACCAAAGGTTTGGGAAAAAAATTGTCGCTGGTTGTGGCAGACATGTGTTCACTTCAAGTAACTCTACAAGTATCTTTGACGTAGATGCCGAGACCGCCTCCGGACTTGCGATCACACGGATCTTCATTCATTTTCAAGAAAAGCACTTCATATATTTGCAAGGTACAACTCTCGACCGGTTTCTGATATGGTAGTAGATATTCTCTGTTTCCGCATCTCTCATAATGTACCTTGTTTGTCCCCCCCTCCCCCCCCCCCCCCCCCTGCTGAGCATTGTCTTCAATTTCTCCCGGGACGACTACAATTCTCAGGAGAAATTGAAGACAAAGGTTATGTAAAACTTTGAGGGAAAACAAGGTACATTATCGGAGAGATGCAAATGACGGATGAGTGTGTTGTAGAATGATAAGGTGTTTTCTCTAGATCTCAAGGACCGTATGTTCAAAATGAGCTCTATGATGATGTGAATATTTAACAAAAACAAACAAACAACACAACGGAACATTAAGTTTTGTTTTCATACCTGCAGTAAAAATTGTTAAGAAATTGTCCACCAAGTCATCCATTTCAATCTCCGAATTCTCCTGCGCTTCTTTGACAATGTGCTGCAATATATCATTTGGTGTCTTCTTCCCATTTCGTAAAGCCAAAACCCTCTCTTCGATGACGTTTTTGGCAAAGTAACGTAGATACTTTATAGCTTCAATGACTGAATTTTGAAAGGGAAATGCAGATATCTGGAACATCCAAAATGGATTTTGTGTATTCGCTTGCACTCCTTCCAGTGTTTTGGACACGGCGCTTGGAAATGCCGAGTCTAGATTTCGTATACTGTCCATTTCAAAACCAACCTGAAATGAAATATTCTTATTGCTAAACCTTTAAGCAGTATTATTAGAAACTTGTATCCATTTTTTTTTCACTTTCCCGATAATTCATTGTTTCCTGAGGCGGAGTCGATTTGTTATATAGCCCACGAAGTAGTTTGAAGTGTCGCAAAATAGCTTTTTGGATACGTAGTTATTGGCAACTTCAACTTCAACTTTCTTTGCACTGTTCAAATGAATTTATCTAACACATACAGAATGTATAGTTTTCTTACAGATTTGTGCTATTCAAATATTAATAAATGAAAAATCTAGAGAGGATGTGCACAGTGGCCAAAGGAGCCGAGGCTTTCGAGTTGGCCACTGTCATGTTTGAAATACAATCAGAAAAAAAAACAAGATTTATATTCGTTAAGATTAACGGCCACATTATTAGCATAATCTACAGCAAATATCATACTAACTGAAGCACTTAACCTGGGCGCTCATTCACGTGCCCACGCACAATAAACAGAGGGCATTCTGTGACATCTACTAATTACTGATTGGAAAGAAGAAATGTTTTACATTGCTTTCTAAAAGTAGGTTCAGTAAGGGACTTTAAGTGTGATGGGACACTTTCCCACACTTCAACTGCCTTATATTTAAACATATATTTGCCGTAGTCTGTGCGAATGTTTGTTATATACAAATTTCCTTGGGTTGCATATCGAGTTTTATGAGAGTGTATATCTACTTCTGGGATGATACAGTCAGAGAACATAGGTGGAATGTCTTTCTTTTTGAGAATTTTATGTGTAAATACAGCAGTCTTGAATTTTACAATGTTATCAAAATTGAAAATTTCGAGTAAATACCGTTATATCGAGAAAGGTTGTCGGAAAAAATGTGCATGCGACAATCCCGAAAGGTAATGTGGGATATGATCAATACACTGTTCCTAACGACTGTAGCTGTCGAACCTACTTTTGTTGCTTTCCTTTAGCAATCCCAAACATAACATCGCAAACATCCCGTACCATTCTTTCAAATTTCTTTGAAGAACAGTGCACTGAAAACCACCCACAATACCTTTCGGGATTGTCGCGTGCGCTTTTTCCGACAACCTTTCTCGAAATAGCTGTATATAATATGGTCTTGAATGTTTTCTACTGTGAGCAAAAAAGATATTGCAATATGGCAATTTAGGCTTAAGTAGGTTCTTAATTAGGTTCATATTTTCGATGAAGGAGATATAGTTGCTGATAACCAGAAAAAATGATAAGCCTAACAGACTTATTGCAGACTTATTGTATATATGAAATGTTATCTATCAGTAAGTTCTTGTAATGTAAATTTACAATCTCGAAGTCAAACTGCGTAGTTAAAATGCTTATCATAATTTAACTGTAACCCAAACAATTTACCTGCTTGATATTTTGCTAAACAGATTCTTATATTTTTGTTTATAAAAATGGCAAATTTCTGCCAGCAGCTTCTTAAACCACTAGGTTATTACGAGTGGGTTTTTTGCTGTATTACTCTCCAAAGTTGGATGACAATCTATTAGCAAGATTTTTTATGTGTAGATCAAGATTATAATTATACCAAAGTGGATGAAAGTGAATTTTGAAACAAGTAAAATCCAACTAGTGGTCTATTATCAATGCTGTGTTCTGCTTGGTTGAGCTACCACTAGGCTATATGTTATAGCCCACTAGTAGCGGAAAGCGCCGGCTTTGAAAACCAAAACAATGGCTATTGACTCACTCAGAGCCCATTCGGGCTCGAGGAATAATCGTTAATTAACCAGACTTACGTACCTGTACGTGTTGGACGATTTTTTATTAATTTTAATTTTTTTTTGTATTTTAATGTTTGTTACAGTAAAAACCTGCGAGTAAGAACCTACATTTTCTGGAGTTAGGCTAAACAGGTTTTTATTTAAATGGTAGTTAACACAATTTTAGGGCAGTTAGGTTGTTAAATAGGTTTAAATTGTTCGCTTACCACTGTACCTCAGTCTGCATAGTATGCTGATTTATTGTTGCGTTTTATTGATGTACAGTATTTCAAAATGCTATATAACAATATTAACCTCTTGCACTTTACTTTTTTAGTACATCAATAAATTAGCACTTTTATTTGCACAGCAATGCCAAGCACCTATTTCTCCAAACAGGATTCTTGCACAGCTTTGCAGCTGCATTTCCCTAATATGATTTTGAAAAATAAGAACCTGTTTTTCATTTTCTAGGCTAAACAGGTTCTTGTTTATAGGGGGTATAAATGGCAAATTTTAGGCTAACAGGTTCTTAATTTTCAGGGTCTTACACGCGGGTTCACTTTACTGTATTTTTTTATTCTGAACTTTTAATACAGTCTGTTGGCCCTTTTTTATTGTTTTCATTTTATTGGGTAAGTTGAGAAAATTATATCCTAGCTGGTTATTCATGAGGAAATGTGAGTGAGGGAAAATGCAACAATAAGCAAAACATTTATAAAGTTAAAATTCTACACTAAAAGGTTTAATTTTCAACAACTGGACCTCAAAATTACATAGTCAATATAACAACTAGGATGATGAAATAATAAACAGCACCATGGGAAATACTAGTCATTGGCTTCAAATTGCGGGCAACCAGAGGAGCCCGCAATTCTAATCTCCATATTGCTATTACACATGCGCAGCAAGTATGTAGCTGGCATGCTAAGAATGAATGGAATGCGTAGAACGCAATCTAAATACAAGCCGTTGGGACTTTCTATCACTCGCAATCTGATCACACGTGTTTTTGACCTATCACGTAAGCACAGCTTGGAAAAAGAGCGTTTGCATCGATCTCGCCTTCGCTCAGTAACCTTTGGTTATTACTACTAAATAACAATGTTATTGGCTGGTACAAAATGCCTGTTATATTTTTTCAAAGTTAAGTGTACAGTATAATCTTGACAACTTCATTCCTAGGAACGATATGTTGTAATCTCGAATGAGTTATAGTCTGGGAATTTTTAACTACCTCTGAGTTAAAGTGCATATTACACCATCTTGAGGCCTTAATAACATTTTTTCTTTGACTTGGCCTGTTTGGCCGGGAAGGATCTCAAACTTGAATTCTCTGAGGACCCTTGAAATTACAACTTTAGCCTCGAATTGGGCTAACGTCTTTCCAATGCAAGTTCTAGGTCCCAGAAAAAATGGAAAATACGCACAGTGCATCGTAGGCACTTTGCCAGATGTAGAAAAGCGATCTGGATCAAAATCCTCTGGAGATTCCCAGAATTCAGGAGAATTGTGAATATTAAAACAAGAAACACCTACTGGTGTTTTAGCTGGTATTTTGTAACCACCGAAAATGTCTTCCTTTTGGAGAATTCTATGGGCGGTGGCAACTGGAGGATATTTCCGTAGGGCTTCCTTCAGTGTCTGGTCAAGGTACTGAAGTTGGCCAAGATCTTCATACTCGACAGCCTCACGATGACCAAGAACTTCATCCACCTCTTTCAAAATCCTGTCAAGAATTTTTAACAAAACGAATCACTGCTGGAAAACACTGAAAGAGAAGTCAACGGAGTTTATCTGGTATGAACATTTTTCTAATTGTGACAGGAATTGTTGTGGAATCGTTCAGACAGAGAAAAGAGAGCAACCAAGTCTGCTGAGCCCATTGAACGGGGCCTGATTCCGGCAAATTAAGGCTATATTAACACTTTATTATATCCATTTTGAAATCACTGGTAATACATGCAGTTTGATTGGCTCTCAGCAGTGTGATTTATTCACGAATCACACTATTTTTTGCTCTGAATCGCATCTGTTCTAAATCGCGTCATTTCTGTTTGAAATCGCACCATTTTCGCTTTATATTGTATCATTTCTGTTTCGGGTACAAAATGTCATGAAATGTAAAAGCCTTTTTGTTTGCGCTTTTCAATAAACCGGCTTCTAGGTCAAATAAATATTCGGATACTGACCGATTCTGAGATTTAAAATGGCTTCAGGACTGGGATTTAATTCACCAAACCCTTTTACCCTCTCGGTCAACCGCTCGGGGTGTACTCGGGTTAATTTTTGCTGGGTATGTGCCGCTGGCC
>NC_133208.1:15965487-16055487 GCF_958299795.1 Porites lutea | reverse complement strand
GTAAATAGCCATCCAACAATTAAATTGCGTTGAAAAAATTTCTGTTGCAATCGGTTTGATGCTAAACCACAATTTGACTGGACTAGTGTTGTCTATGTTGAGTATGCCTAGAAGTTTGAAGTAACGTGCACTACTTTCTCTATTATGGCTAAAAATATGACCTTAGTTAGTCTACTTTGGTATGTGTTTCCCTAACTAATAATTTAAATCGCTTCTTTCTTGATCTGTTTATGTTCCATCGTCGCTATTCGAACTCCCGAGTTTGGGGGCCATTTAAGTTTCATTGAAGAGAAGCTTGTAAAACAGCAAAAGTGTTCCATATGCAACACATTTCTCAACACTAAAAAGGATGAGATTAACCCAGGAGATAAAGGAAAGCTTGATACGAGGAATAAAGTCGCTTCTGTTGGAAAATCTGCTGTTGGGGAAAAAATCTAACCGGCAAACGAAGAAATAAAATCAAAAAAGAATTACAAGCCTAAAGCGAACGAGAAAGGAAAAGAAAACACCGCTATTTTTTCCGAAACCTGGCCGAGGTTATAAAAGAATGAAAATAATACGAAAATAATAACGACGTGCCGCTGTTCTAGAAAACATTTCAAAGAGCACAGCTAATCATTCTAAGTTTCAATCGGGTAACAAAAAGTCTCAATGTTACATTTCTGACAGAGACTAAAGTGAAAACCAGCATACAGTACCTTGCCAATAATGTCGAGGGTGACTCTTTCAAATTCATCCATCATCCTGACCGGCGTTTTACCATCAGCATATTTCCTCAGATTTTCCAGAAAGTCGTCACAAATCGAATTAAAGGCGTCCATCGAATTCATCAAATACTTTCTGTGAAATCCGGGTTCTAACATTGCTCGCTTGTGACGCCAGACATCGTGATCGATTTCCGTCATAATTCCCTGCCCAGCAGCTCGCTGGCCGAACACGCTGCTGAGTTTGGAGTAAAGACGTGGTGATTTGGGCAAATTCAATGTGATGAGGGCTTTCTTGGCCATGTCAGGGTGAGATAGGATAACAACGGGATTAAAAAGCATCCACAAAACGTAAACCGATCCATATTGCCGATACCAGTTCATCAATATGATGGTCATGCCCCCGTTTTCTCCCTCTCTGTTCATTTCTCGTCGAATAAAAGGGACATTGCCAGTGAAAAAGCCATCTCTTGGAGGCCCTGGAATGTGCGCGTAACGCAAATGCTGATGATGGACATACAAAGCGAACGACAAAAATCCAAGGAGAAGAAAAAAAATCAGGGGTAACACCCAGTAAATCAACGTTAGAACCATTATTGCAACTGAGATTTGCAGAAGTTGATACGCTTAACTTCCTAAGGGGAGTAATTGAAAATCGTGTGACCTATCAGATGAACAAATGCAGCTGCAATATCATATTAGCGTCCTCGTGATTTAATGATTTAATGTTTTCTTACTAGGACAATAGTCAAGAATCGTCCATTGTAGCTATACGCGTTCCTCTTAAGTCGTCAACGGATATTACAAACACCTCAACTGTTTTCACTTTTTTATATCCTACTTTCAAATTGTCTTCCCTCTTACTAGACGGTGTTGTCTATATCTAGCCTGCGGTGCAGCCGGCCCACGTATCGCATTAAGGGTCTGCGCGCAGGCTATCTATATCTAGAAGAAAATTACTAGTTCACAGGCAAGTTAATTGATATATGGCACGGTATGACAGATCTTGTCAACGATCAATTAAGATAATTAACAAGAAAAAATCTTTTACCCCCGATATCTTTCGACAGAAATAATATTTTCTTCTGATTTTTTTTTTTAAAAGAAAGCTCTCAAGAATATCTATTTGAAAATGTTGAAACCTCAAAAATGAAAAAATGGCAATTTTAAGGGTGGCTGATACCTTAAACTAATTATAATAAATAATTCATAAACAAATAAAAAAAACACACCTCAAATTAATGCGTTAAAAAGAGCGGTTGGAAATCAGTAGAAAAACTTCTCATTTCTGCATCCTTGATTTTCTTTTTCTTAAATCAGTTCAGTTGTTCGAGAAGTAATATTAAACATTCCAGTCAGTTGTTCACCACAATATCAAACACCTCGGAGTTCGTCAAAAATACATCGTTGTGCATCTTATTTTTAACGCTCTGGTCGGTATTACTGTCAAATCGACAAAACCGTGAACACTTGCAATGTTTTAGCAATGTTTATTACTTAACAATTGACCACTCCAGAGAATATCAAAACATACCATAACGCTCTTTGTTTGTCACCCCAAAATTTTGCATAAGCATTGTCTTCAGTTTCTCTTGGGAGTGAAAATGGCCCCAAGGAAAACTGAAAACAATGCTTATGCAAAATTTTGGGGTGACAACAAATAGCATTATGGTATGTTATGGTATTTTCTGGAGTGGTCAATACCACACGTTCCAATATTAAAACTCTAAAATGACGCCGAGGCTTTCTGGTGATTTTCCTATACTTGGTTTGGTTTTCTTTGTGTTCAAGTCTCTTCTGGGAATTGCAAGACAATGGAGTGGTCAAAAATTTGCAATTTTGACGGAGTCATGTTAGAATAATTTTAATATACAGCTAAATCAAAAAAGGTTGCTTTGGTAACTAGTCATTGGTAATTAGGCATTTGGGCATATGAAACAATTCAATGAGTTACTTGAATGAGTGACCACCAAACAATAGCTTCCCAATACCCAATAGGACAATTGCACGATGACATCATTTACTACAACTACCAGAATCCTTGAGTTTGTTGTTTTCTTGTGCAAATTAAGGCTATTGTTCTTTAATCCTCGGCGGGATTGACAAATTTAAATAACAAAGCAAAACCGAAATGAATTCTGGTAGTTGTAGTCAAATATCGTCATCGTGCAATTGTCCAATTCTCAATGCCCGAAGCAACCTTTATTGAATCAGCTTTCTCAAACTGATTAATAATTCATAAAGAAAATACAAAGGAAATTAATGTTTAATGAGTGTTTGGAAATCGGATGAAAAACTGCTCAGTTTTGTATCCCTAATTTCTTCTTCTAAAATCAATTTGTTTGAGAAGTAGTATCAAGCATTCGACAATGTGTTTCATCACCACATGAAACACCTCGAAGTTCGTCAAAAATACTCCGCTGCGCGTCGTATTTTCAACTCTCTTTCAGTGTTTCACCTGGTGATGAAACACTGTGTCTCACGCTTGATATATTACATATCGAACGTGGGGTATTAGTTCATGAGCTTTCATGCGTCAGCGTGCGTGCGCGGGAAGTTTGAAGAGCACGAAAGAGCCGTAAGAGTTGCGCCTCGAGCAACTCTAACCTCTTGAGTGCTCTCCAAACTTCCCAAGTACTCAATATCTCGACATACGCACAGCTGAAGCATGAACTACATTGTTTTATAACATTATCAAAGCGGTCAATGCAGAAATAACTTATATTTTTATTATTGTAGCGCGCGCTCAAAGCAGTACTTGTCAATGTCTACGTGACAATATTTTTTTTTACCTAGACTGCAAAGCAGTCCGTATTTTTGCGTATTCAAGTACGCGCGAACAGTTAAACAAAAGCAGAGACGAAATATAGCGTTTGGGACTTAAAAAATGCCCAAACTAGCAGAAATCTTCGAACAGTCAAGCGGTACGAGGCAGGTATATGTATCTTTTTTCTTTTCTGATCATTGTATAAAACAAATAGATTCCATGTTGCCGTGGATCTGTTCAGTAATAGATCACAGAGGACGCTGGGCCCGTTTCTCGAAAGTCCTGTTAACTTATTGGACCCGAAATCAAACATTCAAATCAGAATCTAAAGAATTTGAGGTCAAAAGTGTTGGGATCTTTCCAGTGATAATAAGATCACAGAGGACGACAAAATGTGGTGAAAACATCAGTGACAACACTTCTTTGTTTTCAACACATTTTGACGTCATACTGAACAGACGCACGGCAACATGGAATCTATTTGTTAAATGATGCACGCTCGCGCTATTAAATTTGATTAGGCGAATATTCTAGCTATGTTATAATGTGTAGTGACCAGTCATAGCAAAGATCAGGACACGCGACCAAGCCACAAACTAAGGGCCTGTTTACATGGAGTGGGGGACCCCGGTCTAGTGGGGTTGGTTTCTTTTGTTTTCACGCTCTGTGGGACACAAAACAAAAGAAACCTACCCCACTAGACCGGGGTCCCCCACTCCATGTAAACAAGGTTCTTGCTTGAGGTTTAGTTTTCTCAGTGCCTGATTGGCCGTTTTCTTGCAACGCAATAACATTCCAGAAATATCTCTGGTGTTCACGGTTTTATCGGTTTGACATTGAATCTTGTAGAGAACCACTGTCTCATGTTTGACATATTACACCCTTACTTGTTATGAATGAGAAATTATGAGTTAGGGTGGATTTCCACTGTTGCGTAAATTTTAAGTGCATGCGCACGTGAATTTTACACCCATAAATAAAATAGAGGCACTATATGAAGTGTCGTACGTTACGTGAAAGTCAAGCGAGGTTCAACTTTTATGTTAACGCGCGACCCTCTATACACAGCCTCTAATTTATTACTCGCGCAAAATTAATTGGTACAAAATACCTGGTACATTCTTTAAGTGCACAGTCGTGCACAGTATAATCGTTGACAAACTTATTCCCAGGCCCTCCCAAGAAGAAAAGAGACCTTACACTGGGAACGAAATTTTGTCATCTCGACTGAATTATAGCATGGCAATAGTCCACTACCTCTGAGTTAAAGTGCACATTACACCATCTCGAGGCTTTAATGTTAAATTTTCTTCGACTTGGTCTGTTTGGCCAGGAAGGATCTCGAACTTGAATTCTCTGAGGAGCCTTGCCATTAAAACCTTTGCCTCAAACTGAGCTAATGTCTTTCCAATACAACTTCTAGGACCCAGGGAGAATGGAAAAAACACAGACTGTGATATAGCATCTTTACGAGACGGGGAAAAGCGATCTGGATCAAAATCATCTGGAGATTCCCAGAATTCAGGAGACTTTTGGACATTATAACATGAAACAACTACTGGAGTTTTGGCTGGTATTTTGTAACCACCAAAAATGTCTTCGTTTTGAAGAATTCTTTGAGTCCCACCAATGGGAGGATGCTTACGTAGGGCTTCTTTCAGTGTCTGGTCAAGGTATTGCAGTTGGCCAAGATCTTGATACTCCACAGTCTCACGATGACCAAGAACTTTATCCACCTCTTTCAAAATCCTGGCAAGAAATTTCAACAAGATAAATCAAATGCAGGGGAGTTAATTCTGGTACATACCGTAAAATTCCGAAAATAAGCCCCTCCATGTATAAACACCTCCAAATATAAGGCCCCCAAAACGGTAATGCAAAAAACCCTCCATTAAATCACCCTCCAAATATAAGCCCCACGGGGGCTTGTACTTGGAAAATTGCCCTCAAATACAAAGTAAAACAAAGCAAAAACGGTAAATTTACCTTCAACTATAACTGAGGCTAGCCCAATCGATTTTGAACCGCAAATTTGCCGCCGTAGATAAGCCCCCCCCCACAAATAAGCCCCTCAAAAAGGGACTTTGAAAAATATAAGCCCCGGGGTTATTTTCGGAATTTTACGGTAAATAGTTGGCTTGCCCTTTAGTTGGCTTGATTAGCTCAATGGATAGGGCATTGCACCTGGTATCGCAAAGGTCAGGGCTCAATTCTTGGACAGGCCTGAATGTTTCAGGTTCTTTTTAACCGCTTAGACATTTCATTCTACTGCGAAGGTAATGTTCATGTTTAAAGTTATTTGATTTGTTACAGAAATTCTTGTTGAACAGTTCTACAAGTCTGTGCTCAGGCTATGCTGTAGTTGAACACACTTTCAAAACACAAATTCAAATTTAATATTCGTGCATCATTGCTTGATAAATTGGAGGCTGGCGATACTTATTATGAAATGGATGAAATTATTCTTAAAATTAAGAAAGCAGAACCAATTTTTTTGTAATCGCCTGCCTATAAAAACAGCGAGGGAATGTTTTGTTTTTCCTTTCCTCCTTAGAGTTTTAAATGCATCTTTTTCATATGCTTTTCTTCGTAAGATTATAAATTTTTGCAATTAGTCAGTCAATCGCTCCGTATTTATTTGAAAACGGATGAATCTTCCTTGCTTTTTAACCTTAATTTTATTGCAATTATTTTCTTTTCATATCATTCCTGGCCCGCCTAGACAAGCTATAGCTATTTGCGGTGCCAGGACACTTGTAAAAAAATTCTTTAGACCATTTATAATAAAGTCTTGAAGTCTTGAAGTCCGTCGCCTTACTTTTGCTTATGGGTGATCAAGAAATCTTAGTTTTTTAATAGAAATCTTGCGCTGGGCACCCAGGATTTCACAGGTTCAGAGCACTGGGCTCCCTTCAGTTTTTCTTAGCCAGAGCACAAGATGAGTTCAAAAGGAGATGAAATGTTACTTTCACTTTTGAGCCTGTGGATAACAACAAAACAAAGTCCAACATGTGCTTGCAGAAATAAAAAAAACCCTAGGGGGGTACACCTAGGGGGGTACTCGGGATTTCAAGTGACGGGGATGATCGAATGGAGCCAAAAGTCAAGACCCAAAATAATCCCTAGGGCTTCCAGCAAAACCCCAAAAAAATCCCTGGACCAAAAATTAACCCCCAAAAAATCCCATGCCGATTTTGTGGCCCTTAAAAGTTCCAGAAAGAGGTAATGCTATAACACAAAGAAAAACATTGCAAATTGAACACTCGTGTTTTTTATTCATCATACCATCTGAATATATCCTTTCCCTCATCTGATTCTTTTTAATACCCCCAAAAAATCCCTACTCAAATCAAGCTACCCAAGCCAAATTTTCGTACCCAAAAAAATCTCGGAATCGAAAAATTTATTTCAAACCCAAAAAAATCCTTCGATCATCCCCATCACTTGAAGTCCCGAGTACCCCCCCTGGGGGGTACATTAGCATAGCTGAACGTTTTCAATATCATAATTATTTGTAGTTGTACATATTATTGTTAAAAACTGAATCATTGGATAATGCAATTCTAGCTATAGCTCTGATTGGCTCAGCCATCATGATATATGAGCTGTTATATCATGCTCTCCAAATATGGTAACTGTATGCGTGTGCTCAAAATTAAATACAAGCTGAAAATCGGTTGTTTTTACAAATAAAGTTAGGAAGAATTCTCCATATTTTGTGGGCATTTTTAATAAAACAATTATTACACTCACGCTTGTTGGACATGAGTTGATTTAGCCAGTGCCTTATTGGCTACCTACCATCCCATGTCCAATGCACACTCATGGAATAATTGTTAAGTAGATTATATCGTTCTTCATTACTGACTTTATATTTTTTACACCAAATCTTAATAAAAAATCAAGAGGTTATGCCACATACCTTTCTTCAATCATTGGTTGGTTTAGAATTTCATACAGAGTAAATGAGAGCTGGTTTGATGTTGTTTCTTGCCCTATTAGAGTTTTGAATGAAATAAAGAAATCATATTTAGGAAACAAAGTAACAAAAAGTGGTCTCGGACATCCCATCAGGGAGGTCTCACCAATAAAGGTGCATTCATGTAGCTAAAAACTGGACTTTCCGAGAGCATAAAAGCAGAGAACACCCTTTCAGGGAGGTCTGAAATCTAGAGTGCCTAACATATAAGGGCCTGTTTACTTTAATTGGGGTGAGCCAGCCCAGTTAGCTGGGCTGTTTCACTTTACCAGGCTGGCTCAGCTCACAACTTGTCTCCTCATAAAATTTCCATTGTGTCTATTTGAGATCAGAAAGTGGGCTGGCACACTTGCCGAGATCTCCGTTGCTTGGCCAAGATCTTGGTGAGTGTGCCAGCCAACATTCTCATAAAAACACAAAGAACTGCTATGAAGAAGAAACACATGGGCCTAGCTAGCCTGATAAAGCAGGCAGCATGGCTAACTGGGTGACTCATCGCATATGAGGATAGGTGTAAAATTCTTAAATGGAACTCTTTAGAATGAAGGAGAGAATTCCTATCTCTGGTGGAGTGCTGTAAGATTATATTCAGTCTGAATGGTCTAAACTTCAGTGATTATTTTGAACTGTGCAAGAGCATAAAGACTAGATCCAACCATCAATATAAGATACAATATAAGATACAATTAAACTGTTATAAATATTCCTTCTTTGTTAAGATAATCAAGTTTTGTCACGATCTTCCAAGTAACGTAATCAATTGTCACGACAGTCCAAACATTAACAAGTTTAAAGTAAGATTGAAAAATCACATGAATATTTATTGAATGTACATTCCATACTTTGTTAAAGATGTTTCTGTGATTTTTATAAAGATATTTTTATTAACTTCCTTTTATATAATGTACATATTTTTATTGTAATATTTATATACATAGTTTTTTGTTCTTTTAGGAGATCCTTAATATAGGGTTGACCTCTGGGTTTCCTTTTTCTTAATAACTGCACTTGTTTGCAACAATGCTTGCTATTTTGAAATAAAGTATTGTATATATACAAAATAAACCCTAACAGGTGTTCAGGTGTTCATGGCTTCACCCAATCGCCCCTGAGAATTTCGCTTAAAATGAGATAAGAGATACAAGGGACATGGATCCACACGGATAGTTACAGGTAGCCTCCCCTACAGACATTCTTAGGGGTTTGTTATGTGCTCTTCTGGGGCAGGAACATGTGAGGAACCCCTAAGAATGTATGTGCAGGGAGGCTACAATCGGCGACAAAATTGTTGAGACATTGTACTTAACTAGGGTAACTTCGGAGAACAAAAGAATCCGCACCCCCCCCCCCCTGTCCCCTCCATTCAAAGTTGGGTGTTTGTTGTTTTCTATAGGTAGCTAGAACAAGGGCACAACATTGCACGGAGGGGATGGGGGAGGAAAGCAATATTTCCTCCTTTTAAAGTTAATAAAACGTAAAAAAAGCCCAGTTTTGGGCCAAGTGTCTCAACTCATTTTGTTGCCGATTGTGGGTTACAAGTAGTTGAGAGGTGAATGGGTTATGGGGGCTGCAAAAGTACAGCAACCTTAAAAATAAACAAAGCTCCCTGTTCTAGAAAGAAAGAAACAAATAAACAAAATACAAACAGAGCATTCTGTATATTCATACCTGCAATAAAAATTGTCAAGAAATTGTCCACCAAGTCATCCATGTTGATCTCAGGGTTCTCTTGTGCTCCTTTGACAATATGTTCCAATATATCACTTGGTGTCTCATCCCTATTTTGTAAAGCCAAACACCGCTCTTTGATGACATTCTTGGCAAAGAGACGAAGGTATTTTATAGCATCGATGACAGAATTTTGAAAGGGAAATGCAGATATCTGGAACATCCAAAATGGATTTTGGAAATTTGCTTGCATTCCTTCCAGTGTTTTTGACACAGCACTTGGAAATGCTGAGTCTGGATTTCCTACATTGTTCAGATTGATGCCAAAACCAACCTGAAATGAAATATGGTCAAACTATATTAATAAAGGCACTGCGGGGTCCATAGAAAGTGTCTGTATTAATAGGGTGTCCTAACCTCCTTCCCAACCCTCCTTCCTCCTTTCTTGTTGCAAGCAGAAGCAGAAGAATAGACCAATCACATCCAATCACCGTACTTGTTTCCATGAATGTTATTGACTTCTTCTTTTACCTCTGATCATCATCAGCAATCCAGTGCTAAGGGGTGTAATCAATTAATAACACTTGACAAGGTGGAGCTCAGCCGATTGACACAGGTTAATTGTTGATCTAAGAGCCAAGTAGCTTTGGCACTTAGTTTTAGGCCTAACTGAAGCCTGCGGGGCTGAGAAAAATTATTTTGAAGGCTAGGCCTCCTGTTATCTCAGGTTGTGGGTTTATGGACCCCCAATTACTTGAAGAGATCGCACACAGGTATAAAAATGTTTTGTGTGAATATGTACATGCTACTTGTACTTTAAATCATTGTAACAGCACTGCAGTCTAATTCTAGATTCAGCTGCATATTGTCAGCAACACATTCATTATGCAAAATACCAGACTCTGCTGGCCTCTGTTGGCTTAATTTTCACCAGACTGAAATGCTGTAGTTTTTGATAGTGATAACTCCAACATTGTTTTAGAAATCTGAAAACTTTGTTTCAGTGGAAAGGTAACACCCAGTCCACAAGAATCTGGATATTTCATATTTGAAACTGCACATTATTTTACACGAATTTGCCATCCATCCACATGAACCAGTCAAAAATATGACATTCTGCTGACCAAAAGCCCATCTTTTTTAAGGGTGCGTTTAAAACACGAAATTGCAAAATGACTTTCCTAAACAGTAAAAACATCTGTCAAACGACTCCCCGTTTTTTTGTCGAGTCTAACTAGTATGCTGTTATTTCTTTGCCTTCTATTCATGAACCAGCAAAACTTTGCTCAGCCATGCAAAACCTCACTAATGTTACTGTGCCATCACAGTTTTCCCTTTCTTGTTCGTAAATTATCGCAGTCACATGATCTTTCTACATATTTGTTTTGTACAAAGGACAAAATGCATGTCGTCTTGTTTTAAAGCCATTTATTGGCATTATTGCAATAGAGCAAATTTCACGTTATAGTTATTGCTTTCGTATACTTGGAGACTGCAAACAAAGTTTATCAACTGTGAAAGGTTTGAACCCAGGAGTCATTTCAAAAGTAGGTTGAGTTTGATTGTCCGGGTGAACGTAGTCCTGAATAGGACTGTTGTTGTTGACAGTGACTGACGTTTCAACAACCTGTACGGTAGTCATCTTCAGAGTCAAAGTGAGTTGTATCATGTCAGTTGATGGTATTACACTCTGGTTATTGATCTGATTGGTCAATTACGTCGCGATGTTATTGGTCGTCTGTCAGTTAAGCCATGATGTTATTGGCTATGAGGACTCATAATCAGTAATTGGTACGTTTCGATCTGTCTATTGTCACAGTTAAACAGTCGTCTATTGTTAGTCAAGTTGTCAGTTCTCCAGTCGTTCTCACGTAGTTAATTTTCCTTGATCTCGTCAATAAGTTGTTTGTACGGCGCTGGTAACTGTTGGCTGCGATTCAGTCAGGCGTTTGTTCTAAGTTAGTAAACCAGCTTTCTAAAGTAAGACGTTGATAGTAGTCTGTAGAATACGTTATACATGTCACAGAGTCCCAGTCAATTTGAACGTTTATCAAGCAAATCAGATCAATTGTGCAGGTAATACCATGCTTATAATTACCCTGTCTATATTTGTACTTGTAGAACTCTTAGCAACTTTTTTTTGACTTAAGACTTTTTACTTCTTCATCCTCACATATGTAAAAGTTGACTGCAGCTTAGCTTTGTAATACGCAAATTTCCCCATGGAAGTGCTATTTTCAGCATGTGTGATGAGCTTGTATGTGCACAACACTCAAGCTCTGCGTGACAACAAATCTCGTCACCAGAACCTTCATATCTTATGGCTGCGCAATAGTGTAGAGCTCAGGTTGAGAATGTACGTAACAACTTCATCTAAATAATTTTATTCATTTCACCATTTCGTCATTTCGCTATTTCATGTTTTAAACAAGCCCAAGCCCCTTCTTTAAACTGCTCCTCAGAGTGGTTTAAGGCCCTGTCCACACAAATTTGGAGTGTGAAGATATGTAGTTTCAAAAACGTTTGGATTTGTGTGGACAGGGCCTAAGTCTATGGTTGGAAGATCAATATCAATATTAGTGATGTAACATAATTATTGCTGTTACATTTCTGAATAGTCACTAAACGTGAAAACCAGCATACAGTACCTTGCCAATAATGTCAAGAGTAACCCTTCCAAATTCATTCACCATCCTGACAGGCGTTTTACCATCGGCATATTTCCTCAGATTTTCGAGAAAATCGTCACAAATGGAATTAAAAGCGTCCATCAAGTTCATTAAGAGTGATTTTCTGTAAAATTCGAACTTCGGCCTGACACGGTACCTCATCGATTTGGCTGATTTTTGGCATGTAGTCTTAGAATGGTGTCCTAAATACTGAATGCATATTCTAAGGTTCGAATTCTCGTTGGTTTCAAAGATACAGGAATGACAGTTTTGACGAGGCCTCGAGCGGCCGCCATGCTGGTGAACTGAAAGAGATTTACAGCAATTAATTCTAGCCTTATCATTAAAATAACTTAATCGTGACTCATACAGTTGCAAAGAACTATCCTTCCTCCTTTCATTTACCTACTCTTATCTGAAAATGGTTAAGCCTGAGCTACGAACGGCTATAACTTCTCACAGCACTTTTTCGGTACTCAAAAGGTACACAAATTTGGTAGAAATTGGAAGGCCAATATCACCCATGCCACATCGATTTAGACTAAGCCATTTTAACTAAACATAGTTTGTTTATAGCTAAGTTAGATTGTTGAATAAAATAATTGGGCAAATGCAACGGAACAGAAATATGATTGCATGAATGCGCAGTGGTTCAGCCACTTGGCCGCTAAAACTTCAAAACAAAATTCGGTGAATATTTGAAAAGAAAATTCTTTAAAAATTTATCGTGCCTCTTAAACCCTATCTATCGCTTAAAAAACCCTCCCTTGTAATGTAAACAGATGATCTTTTGATTCTGATCTTGCGAAGAGCTTGAAATATGCGCTAAAATGAAAATTATAAATTTTGTTACACACGGTACTAGCTCAAGTTCGCTCTTCGATTTCCCAGACCAATCGGGAACCGCTCGTGTACTGCACAGTTACAATTTTCTCTGTAGTATTTCGCTGTATACAGCTACAAATTACATATTTTCTTACGCAAAGATAACGCAAACGTTGTCAATTTTAATCAAAAGGCTAGAAAAACCAACCGTGCACTGTAGCTTTATGCAAATTGTATGGTATTCGATAATTACACGTGTAAACAGGAACCTACCTTTGCTAATGTACACTGTTTGGCAGATCTTTCCAGCGTAAGATATAAAACTAGTACATGAAATGAAATTAAAGAACTCATCAAGTCAAATTACGTGATCGTACCGTCATTACTGAATAATAAGTCCGCAAAATATGACATGGAATGATCGGTGGGAGACGAAGCTATTTTTAGGAGGACAGGGAACTGCACGCTGGAACGGAACTGAAATGAACAACCTCAATCAAGTTCAGTTTTCTTGACGCTATTAAACGTTTCACCCAAATTTTAACAGGAAGTTGTTTTCTATTTTCTTTCTCATTCTTGCATGTATTCTGCAGTTCGCCCACTATTTTTTCGTAACTTTTAATTTTCTAGCTAACTGGAACTGTTATAAGAACTACCAACCCCCCTCCCCCCTCCCCCTCTTTGAGTGAACTTTCATTCGGTCTGATTCACAATAATTTTCGAACGGTGACAAAGTGAAATTTGAAATGACATTTTATTTAGTATTTTTAAAAGCTCCTTCTTTTTTTTCCCGATAGCCAGGAATGTTTTGAACGTAAAGGCTCAAGTGGCGGTGTTTTTCACGACTCTGCTTGTAGACTGACCTCACCACCAGTACCACGGACATAAAATCTGATCGGAGAGGGTCATACAGTAACTGATGGGTCTCTGAAAAGCGAAAGGCAGTCACTTTGGGGCGAGTAGGCTATATAGATGATGAACTCATTATTTATAACCCCATAACCGTATCCCAAAAGTCGAGCCAGCCCGGGGCGAGCGAACACAATTTTGGGGCCACAGGCCACGCCCTTATGTTTAGCGGGAAATTGGTTGATTAGTCAAATCTCCTTAACTCCACGACCATGCACCTTTCCAAATATAGCCCTTCTAATCATCATATAGTTAGGGCCTCCCGTAAGCATTTGCAACTATTTTGATTCGTAGAAGACTGTTTAACAGTTTTCATTACTTTAATGTCTCGTAAACAACACGAGGTACATGTTCTGATCTTCCCCCCCCCCCCCCACCCTTCCCCCATCCATAACAAAAAATTTTCAGACCAACACTGAATTGCATGAAGGTATGTACAAAAATATGACCATCTCGAGGCAAGGTACATCACTGTAACTTACCACATAAAAGCCTTTTCGTTGTTTGCCATCGACTGATTCTGTTCTGAATACTAAGGTCCCATAAACGACGCCACGTTTAGAAAGAGCCCGCCCTTTTCAATCCAAGAAAACCCAAGTAGCGATTTCACCAACGGACATAAGCCGTAAGAAAAGGACCGCGTCAAATACTTCATAAAATCACAAACGCCTCATGACACCTTTAAATCACTCTTTCTTCGATAAACTAATTTTTAATTTTTTAAGCATAAATGACATCAGAATGCGCGATTATGAGCATAGTTTATGAAAAGAAAATTTAACACCTGATGCACATGAAAGCGTCTAAGAAGGGGACGAGGGGGAATTAGGAACATTGTGCTTACCGCTGGAAAAATATTGGCTAGTTCTTTGAATAGACTCAATTAAAGCCGTTTTTGTTCAGTAAGGAGCTGTTAGATGGGGGGTAAGCTACATAAAGTAGATCGCAACAGAATACGGCATAGGACTAGGCTCTCAAAATCGATAAGCTGAATGAAAGACCAATTATTATGTAAAACAGAGAAAAATTCCTTGAGGGAAAAAAATTATGGCTAGGGAAAAGACCCGAATGTGGATAGTTAGGATGGTAGCTTCTTTTCAGGTAATCGATCATTTACGTTAACTTCCGCTATCCGACGGGCATATCGGAAAGACTGAATGGATGAGAGTATAACACATTCAAGAAGAAACAAATTTGTGATTTTTCACAACTCAATAAAATAACTAAAATTGTGTACTACTCGGTTATACAAGATTTTTGTTTTCAATTTCAGATTTTTACGATGGGGCATTAGCCCCCGTACTCACTAGACACTACTTTACAATCATCGTGTTAAAATCAGTGAAATACTCCAAAACAATTTGGATTCCTATACCCTTATACCTTTATTAAAAATTAAAGTTGGGAAGTTTGTTGTTTTCTAAAAGTAGTTTGAACAGCCGAACGACATTTTTTTACACGGAGTGGGGAAGGCAAAGCTTCACTTATCTCTTCTAAGGTAGAAAGTGTCAGCAAAACGTGAGAGTCGTCCTTGAGGGTAAAGTGTCTAACCTAATTTTCTCACCGATTGCAAGTGCCATTTCATCCACGCATAACCTCACCTAGTTAACAGAATTAGCAAATGTAGTAGGGAAACGTTGCGAGAGAACTGAGTAAGATGTTAGGGTAAGTTTTGGAAATTTTCCGCACACCTGGAAAGTCCTGGCTACGCTCCTGATAGAGACTTTTGCTGGAGAGAAATTGAAACATGTTCGCTAATATAGTGACGACCAGAAAGGACAAGCCATAGGATAGTTCCAGAAAACCACCCATTAAAATAGATCACGAAGTTGTCGTGGCGGAGGATGAACTTGAAGGCATCTGATGAAGTGCAATTTTTCAAGGGAGCCCAGACAAGATTATGTACGATGGGCACAGCTTGTTTGATCTTGAAAATTTAGAGAAGCTCAAGGCAAATCGCTAGACAACACATGCTAGAACTGAAATAAAAATCTTTTGCGCTTTTGCACTCTGTCCCTAAGGGTAAAGGAGAAAGTTTCCTTTTATCAATGCATTAACCGAGTTGATTATGAATGTGTCCTTATGTTGGACGTCTTACTAACAAGCACATTACCACTACTCGCCCTCAGAGGCGTTTTTCAGTTGACGAGCAGAGAAAATTAGGTTTTGACTGTTTGAAATTCTGGATGCCAGAGTGAAGACGCCTTTTGTATGATGACGTCATCGCCCTACAGTAAAAAGCGTTCGTTTTTTACCACTGATATTACGTCAATCGGTACACTTATGTTGTCGAAAGGTCCGTGAGCATGGTAAATAATTTTACCTTAAACTGCAGACACATCTTCAATCACTCCTTATTGTTCGCGATATCGGATAAACACTCTGGTCTCTAACTGAATTTTCTTTGCTGTTTACTTTATTTTGAATTAGGACTGTCTTGAGTTGTCCATGCATTTTCTAGCGATTTTAAGCTTTTTTAAGGAAACAAAAATCTGGAATTGTCCCTAGGGTGAGGCATTTGCGCACAGTTTTAAAGCCCTTCGGTGGGGTGACTGTGGTTTTTGTTGTCCCGGGCTCATCCCTCATTCTTCTTAACCCCTTCCAAACCAATTTTTCTGTTTATCAAGAATCTCCTCAAAACGGGCTTCGTGATTGAGACAAAATACCTGAAAATTGTACACGGAACCGTTGTTAACGGTGTACAAGGTAGAATGAGTCTATTCATTACTTTGCCAACGCCCAATTTTTAAAACCGGAAGTAATGATGTTTATTTCAAGGGCTCATGTCTCATGGGTTTTGAGTGAATCTTCAAACGCTGTAAATACATGTAGCTGGAACTATCATCGCATCGATCCTCGCTCACTAATAATGATAACTTATATCAACTTCCATTATTTATTGCCTGGCTAAGATTTTCACGGATTCTTCAGTTCAGTTGTTTGAAACCAGGCGGCTTCACGTGAGTTGTAACGCCAGGCAAGGAACGTGACGACCCGCGATATGCGTGGGAAAATATTACTTTTTTTCGATCAAGGTGGAAACTGGCAACTTTGTCATCGAGTAAGGTAATACATCTCAATTTTCATTACTATGGTTAATTTTAAGAGCTCTGGTTTCGGTAAAGGAACTGGAGGAAAATCAGGAAAATTCCTGTTCGACTGTGATGGTTGGATTTTGTTTACGCGTCATAGCATAAACATGACAAATTCATTTTCCTTTTCCTTATACAATCTGCCTTTTTTTATACTGTTTTTCGCAGCAGAGTTATCGATTATATTACAGAGGCTAATTTTATTACACAGATCACTCAGATTTAATGACAGAAACTCTATTATCGATTGTAATTTTGGCAACACCTGGCGAGTATTCGGTGTACAGATTATTGACAAAGTCGCTAGAACAGTCTTCCATTCATTACTTTTGTTTCTGCTCCGTTAAATTTGCCCAATTTTTTTATTAATGAACTCGATTTAACTACAAACAGTGAGTATTCAGGCAGATTGGCAAGCTTCAATGCGATGTGGCAAAAGAGATATACGCCTTTAAAATTCTGTTAATTTTGCGGGTGTAAAAAATTCAAAAAGTATACCCACCAAAAGTTTAATCGATCGTTGCGAAAACGTTATCAATTTCGAAGTAGTTTCTAAAAATACAATAAAGAGGGATTGTTCTTTCAATCTGTATTGGCAAAGGAAGATTAGCTTTGAAGACAGGGTTGTAGTCGAAGGCTCAAAAGCAGCTTCTATTAACCAATATGGCGCCGGTCCGAGGCACCCAAAAACCGGCCATGTTGATAATTTCCGAAGTAGGAGGAATTAGAACCTAAAGTTAGCTATTCCTTATTAAAGACCTCAAATCAAGTCTACATGCCAATTTTTAGCCAATTCGGTGAGATAGTGTGGCAGCGCCTTTTTAATATAGCTCGAATCTTACAGACAACTGCTCTTAAATACCTTCTGTGAAATGCTGGGTTTAACATTGCTCGCTTACGACGCCAGACTTCGTGATCGACTTCCGTCAAAATCCCCCGCCCAGAAGCCCGGTGGCCAAACACGTTACTCAGCTTGGAGTAGACACGCTCTGCTTTGGGCAAATTCAGTGTGATGAGGGCTTTTTTGGCCATGTCTGGGTCAGACAAAATGACAACGGGAATAAAATAAATCCAAGTAATGTAAACCGATCCGTATTGCCGATACCAGTTCATCCATATAATGGTCATTCCTTTATCTTGAGCTCTCTTTTTCTCTCGTCGAATAGACGGGATATTGCCGGTAAAGAAGCTATCTCTTGGAGGCCCAGGGATGTGGTCGTAACGCAAATGCTGATGGTGGACATGCAAAACAAACGACAAGAATCCAAGGAAAAGAAGGAGAATCAGGAATAACGCAGAGTACGTTAACAATGTTAAAGCCATTGCAACTGACACTTGAAATGATTGCTAAATTCCCTAAGAGAAGTCATGGAGAAAATTAAATGGGTAAGTGACAACGAAGACAAACAGGTCACCATTTGTAACATTTCGTTTGGGCCATATATGATGTACCTACTCACCGAAGTATAACGATCGCGGGCTCGTCGCTTTGCTCAGCGGTTTTTACGCCACCGTTGCCAGGAGAAAGTCAACACAAGGATCGTAGTTCACTTGATCTCAACAACATAGGAGTCTGTTTTACTTTTTCTTGCAGGTTATTCACGCGATTACGGGAAGAATTTCGTTGTTTAGACATCATTCTAACTTGCTTTGTCACCAGGTGCGTTTGATGTTGCCCGTAAATGCCTCAGATATGGTAGATCGTTTAAGTGAAAAAGCGCAGAGAAGCAAGAGCTGAAGAAGCAGTCCCAGGTCTTGGACTGTTTTACAAATACGTAGTTCATTGGTCGTTTTAATTCACATTTTCTTCTTTCCTCTGTTAGATCGGCGACATTTAGTATCAAAAATGGTGTCTGCTGTAGCAAATGGCTATGAACATTCGGTAAGGTGGAGCATTGGTTTATTTCACATGAATTTAGGGAAAATTTTGAATTGCAAAATTTAAACGCAGAATCATTATATTTATTTCATGCTAACAACATTGTATTTGAAGTACTAAAATTATTGCCGTCTACCTTGCTATAGGTGCCTCTAATCATGGACAGGTGTTTTTGCACAACTAGGTTTTTGATTCAGGCCTTCTAAACGTTAAAAATTTTTTCCTAATAATAAATATGGTTCAATTTATCAAACCTTTGATTGACCAGTTAACACAATATTGTTGTTGTTTGATACCAGATAAATTTATGTTTATTTTTGTTTTAAAATGCAACTATCCTACCAACAAAAAGAACTGAGAGGGTTGGCATCGGTCAGTTGGGGCTTTTGATCCCAAAGCATTATTGTGCCATTTGCATAATTGTTTATTAATTTCTTTCAAATAATTTAGAACTAGCTAAGTTCTAAAATAACGTATTTCCACTGTTAACATTTACCAGCTATTTTGCTGCATGTGTACATGTGTATTCATACTGTGTGTAAAGTTCCATGTTGATATGATTCCATACTTATACCGTTTTTCTTTTTTCAGTCCTTTGCCAGTCCTGTTGCTCTTAAAGAAGTTGAAGACAAAATAAGAAAAGCTGTACATGCCAGAAATGTGAGATTAACAGAGTACTTCAAGGATTTTGATAGACTTAGAACTGGTTTTATAACAAGTAAGTTATTTAAGTCTCTGTCAAAATGATGTAACAAGGTATTTTTGCAAGTACATTATATCGAAGGGCAAATTTCCTGATAAAAATTAAACACTCTGGTATTTGAGGCCTCCCCCACCCCCTATCATTTCTTGACATTTAGGAATCTCACTGGTGGCATTCCTTTTGAACCTGATTTTCATGTGTTGGGAAATTCCCACTGATCATAGGGGATTTCTTTGCTTCCTTTCACTGATTTTGCAAGACTTTTTAAAATGAAAACACAACATTTACGTCAAATACACGTACCCCTAATCGGCTGTGTTGGTCATGGAAAAACTGGGAAAAGCAAGAGGTAATCATGGCTTAGATGAAATTGAAATCATACATGTACAAAAAAAGTCAACTCCCAATAATTCAAACCTTCAAGGGAAATAGAAAAAAGTGCGAGTTGTCGGGAGTTCGAGTTATCAAAGGTAAAATTATATAGAAAACGACCTGAGGGGAAATGAAAATTGCTTGGAGTTAGCGGGAGGTTCGAGTTATAGAGGGTTTGAGTTACTGGGAGGCGACTTTACTTCTTTAGTTGAAGGCAATCATTCTGAGAACTCACTTTTCTTTGATTGGAACCCCCCAAATGACAATACCAAATATTTAGCTTTACAATGAGAACACATATCCCTTAAGTGCGTCATGTAATGATTGCGTAACATTTTTTTTTTTCATTTCTTTGTTTCAGAGACTCAGTTTGACCGTTGTTTAGATCAGTTATTTGGAATTGTGCTGAGCCCCGAGGATGATGCAAAATTGATGGAAAAATATGGTAGTCCTGACCCAAAACGTAGAGGAATGGTCAGCTACAGAAAATTCTGTGAGGTGATTGGTGCAGGTACTATGATAATTTATTTTCTTACCTTTTTTGACCACTATTAATTAACACATAAGTTTTAGTAGTGTTGCTTAAATAAGACAGAATATATATTGAGTTTTTTTTGTTGTCGTCAAGGTGGTCAGGGGAAAGTCAGTAAATTTTATTTTCTGGTTACATCAAGATCAGGAAGATTGATTATGAATAATAAAATTTTCAGAAATCCTTTTTAAATTACACGGCCAATAAAATTTGGTACTCTAGACACATGTACTTGTGAATTTTCCAAATCCCATGAATCCCAATAGGTAAAGAGTTAAAAATAGACTATTAATATTGTATTGATGATAAATTGCCCTACCTGCTGATAACATTGCCAATGGCAATGGTTAAATAAATAGAATGGCACATGAATCTGTCATTCACTAGAACTTCGTTACTTTTTGACTTACAGTTTTTAATCCTGACATTCTTGGTCAGGATCCAGCAACACAGAAGATAGGTCCCGCTGCCAGGTAAAATTTTTTGACAACCTTTAAGTGTGTCATTTCTTTCCTTTTAGTTATGTGCTTTTCAGCTATTCTTTTGCCTGGTGCAAAGGAACATTCATGATATCTGCTTTTTTGTAGCAATAATACCGTGGATCGTCGTCCTTTAAGTCCAGCATCTCTTTCAAAGTGTGAAAATTTGTTGATGAGACTGGCCCAGTTCTACAAATACCATGGAATCAACATCAAAACTTGTTATGCTGACTTTGATAAACATCACATTGGTGTTGTGACAGAAAGCCAGGTGGGTACAAATAATTATCAGTTTGTAGACCCAGCACTCAAAATTCGGAATCCTTTAACAGTGTCTTAATTTCTTTCTTTTCCAGTTTTACAGAAGTTTTCCTGGTTCACCAGATGTGACAGCTGAAGAGACAGTTTTATTGGCAAAGAAGTACCGTGACCACACCCGGCCTGGGCTTTGTAACTACTACAGTTTCCATGAAGACATTGAAAGAAAGCAAAATGGTAAATGGACCTTTTTTCTAACTTCACATTCACAGCCCTTTTAATATTACTGTCTTGCCAACCAGGATGGGAAGGGGTGTACTCCCTGTCTTATAATGGCCTCCTAGTGATTTTGTTAATATTTATGGTGAGTCCTGGGACTCATCTTCAGATTGATCGATCATTCTTTGAGTCCAATGGGATGCATGCCAGGAATTATTAATTGCGTCTTTGGAGATTTTTATGCCTCAGGGACACAGGACACAGAGGAAACAAAATCACTGCCTGTGCCCAAAAGGGGTACCAATTTCAGGCTGTAGCTCTATTAGAGGGTATGGGTTTCACAAGTTGAAGTATATGAAAGGGTAGAGAAATTTGTCATTTCGGTCTGTAATAAGGACCTAACAGGGCTAACAGACACAATCTATGGCTGTCAATCTGACAAGAAAACTTTCCGAGTTAGTAACTTAATATTCCATGATATTTAAAAGACGGTGCATTTACAGCGGTTTAAAAGGATGTAGCGTTCTGAATTAGTATTTGAAAGGGGTACCATTTGTCAATAAAAGATCTACGAAAGGGGTCCCTTTTTTCCAGTAAACAAGCGTGTCCCCACTTGTTTCGCTATTAATTTGTTGCTTCCCTTCCAATTTGCGTTGTGGGGAAAATAGGCTGTGTAGCTTGCGGTTTTGTCGAAGGATGACTTCAAGGGAAGACTGCTGTAAACTGTCTATTTAGCGTTACGTCCATACAAAATTGATGTAAAAGGCCGTTTTACTTTACACGGAACGAAATTCAAATATGAAAATTCCTGAAGTTTACACCAGAAACGAAAATCTGAAGATGAAGACAGAGACTGACTTCATTAAAGTCGAGGCGGACACCTAGCCATGAATAAAGTCATGAGGCATATTCTTCTTGCGCTACTTCTGGTAAAGCGCTTAGATCTCGCCTGTTTTAGAAACAACTGAGCTCAAATTGTACATAGCCATTAAGAAATGGTGAACGTTTATGAGTTTAGTCTTTTACTTGGTAGGTTGCGCTTTGTTTATGGTAACCAGATAAACCCCACCAGTGCCAAGTTATGAGAACAATGATTCTGTGCCCGCTTTATGGTGACGAACCCACTAGTCCCTGACTATAGTGCCAAGTTATGAGAATAATGATTCTGTGCCCACGTGAACGATTGCGAATCGAATAGGAGACAACAATTTTTTTTATCAATAATCAGCGCTTTCATGACAGAAGCCGAGTTTTCAATTGAAAGTTTGCCAGCAAGTTATTATCGTTTACAACCATGAACAAGTTTGTCATCCCTAAATGTAGTGCCTCTATCTTTTCCTTCCTTAAAGCGCTCTTTTAGAATTCCGCAGGCTTATGACATGACACACTATATATGTTGTACGCCTAGTTTACCTTTCTGTAGGACCAGCTCATGAAGGTTTTTATATCTGCTCCAAATTCTTGGACTCAAATTTTTCGGAAAGACCAAGTTTGCGGGAAGTCCGACTGAAACGCGATGAAAATTGTGGTAATTATTGGTAATGAAATTCCACGCACTAAATTTAAAACAGTAAACAAGTATTTCCAAAGAAAGCATAGCGGCATTTTGTTCCGATATAAAAGAACTTTGATTTTTTTTTTAACAAGGACAATTAGTTGAAAAAAGTTTTCTGTTCTCAATATAGCCTGTGTACACAGGCGATTTTCAATATTTTCAGATAAGAATTGCCATTTTGTCTCAGTGCATTTGATAACGTTCGAGTTTTTGATAAACATTTTTATTTATTCACTTGCTGTCGTAGTACACAAGTGAAGTATTTCACACCATATTCATGAATATCTCGCACACCTGGCAGGTGTACGTACGTGCATACCATTCGCACTCGTGCAATGATGATCGCACATTGACATGACCATAAACTCAAACCGATTCCACGTGCGGGATTGAAATCAGACGAGTAACAAATCACGGCCACAGGGTTGTCCCGGGTCTAGGCAAATGCCTGGCACTTGTGTGTAGTATCAAAAGATTAACCCCCCGCTTCCCGCCCGTCTAAAACGCGACCAGATCCCCCACAATTCTCGGTGGAAGGGTACGAGTGGGACTGGCTGATGTGTTACACTTTCGTTTTGGGGTTGCAGCTCTTGTCGCACGATACCCCTCGAGCAGAGGCTACATTTTCGCTGTGCGAGCTGGCGTGCGAAAAGTAGCCTCTGCCGACAACCGTTCAATTTGTATCGCGCATGCGCGAAATTCGTTACGCGATTCGCAAGCAAAATCGTCAGGTCTGTCGTCAAACGGCGCTAGTTTCGCGGGAATAAAAAAAATTGCGTTAACTCTGATCTACCACTTCGGAAGTACTTTCACGTGGTACTATTTATTTAGTATGTAGTTCTAACGTTTGAGTCTGTGGACGAAATTCCTGTGGTTTGACCATTCAAATGAAACCACTTCGGAAGCACTTAAGACTGAAATATGAAATTTTTCTCCCTTTTTAGATTTAGCAGAACAGGAAGACTTCACAAAGTACATTCCAATACAGGACTTTATTGATGACAATAGACGGGTAAGAGATCGGGCAAAATACTAGGGATGTTATCTTGGCATCTTAGGTCTGAAAAAAAACCAGCCCTATCCTGCGTGGCAGGCGTTCGAAAGTGACGAAGAAGGGAATTTGGAGACCTTTCCTTTCAAACCCGTGCCACCAGGCTAAAACAGCCCGGAAGTAGATCCTTTTAGGGCTGTGACAAGGTAGCTTGTACTACAAGAGTTAAATGAAAGCTTGTAAAACTTGTCGTGTTGGCCAGAAGAGTTCCTTCAGGCGAAACAATAAACTTTGGCACGGTTGCTATTTATGGTATCGAAAGGTTTGATAACATTTTTCACACCATTTTCATGTTACCAAACTTGGTTTTACCAAACACATTTTACTCCTATGCGTTTAAAGGAGCTGTGTCATGAATTTTATCATAATTCAAAAAGTAGAAACTGCTACCAAATCGAGTGAAACATAAAAATAATCGCTAAAAACATTACAAGAAGGTTTTACTAACACAGTAAATATAAATTGAGGGACGGATGGACAAAAACTTGAAGAAGATTAAGACGGATGGCAATTGTGGGTTTTTGAAAACTTGCAAATTTTCAAATTTCATTTTTTGTTGTTTTCAACGTTTGATACATATGATGCTATGGAAACCTATTTGTTTGACAAAAGGCTGTGATTTTGTCCTTTCCAACTCTCTCCTCCGCAGAGTCCTCTTTGTATCGTAGGAGGACTGGAGAGAGGGAAAAAGAAATCGCGAGGGGGACGATGGGAAGGGGAGAGACAAGAAGCTCACGCCTTTTCGCTCTTCCCATCGTCCCTCGCGCGCTTTCTATTTTTCGATTATTGCTATTTTTATTGGGATGCCTAGCGGGAGCCTCAGTGGAGGAGAGAGCCTTTACAAGTATTTTTTTCGGTAACGTTAAGCTGAAAAGCGCTTAAGGAAGCATAATTGCAACTAACTATAAACAAAATGAAATAGATATCCATGACAAAGCCCCGTACATTGAAAAATAACTGAGATGTTATATGCTTTCTAATCGATGGAAAATACAATAAACTCCTTGAAAAAGTATAACTAATGCACGTTTTTTTTCTATTTCTTTTCATTTGTTTCACATTTTTAGCGCCCTGGAACACCGACCTTGCACGAAATATTTGAGAAGATCAGATTAGCTATCCACAAGCACGGAATACGAACCACTGAATTTTTTAAGGACCACGACAAGTTAAGGAGTGGAGAAATCACAGAAAATCAGGTACAGGGCCGTGATGGCCTCGCTCCCACAAAAGTAGCCTCGTTCTTATGTAATCATCTGACTAGTCCCCAGTCGTCTTCGCGTAACGCGCGCTTCTTCCCATCACACCCCTCGCGCCATTAAGGAGAGACACAGAGAGAGACGACTGGGGACGAAACAGTGTAATCATCGCTTCGCGCAAAACGAAGGCCTTGAGAAAACGCATGTAGTGAACCGATGTTCAGTTCAAAGTCCCGACGACCTTACGGTCTTGGAAAGTTATCTCATACCTGTATTAAACACACATGACAAAGTTAGTTTTCCTGTCTCTTTATAAACAAGGAGATTAGACTCTTGTGTAAACTTGATCCATGGCTGCCTAAACAATTCAAATGTTGGGAAATCTTCGTAATTTTGACATACTGAGCAAGTTGTGGTGAAGCTAAAAATAACTTTAATTTAATCATCAGTGACATTTTCGATGCCCGCGCTTTTACAGTGGTATTCATCTTGCTTAAGCTTCAGTTTTGTGGAGAACGCGAACATACAAAGGAAGATTGGCAGTTCTCTTGTTAAACTTGGACACGGTCCCTCAGAATTCAACTGTTAGAAATCTACTCCACCCTTCTCAATGGAAGCGACTTTAAAGTCTAGGAGCGCTTTCAGGAATTCATGAACTTTCTTTGCGACGATTCACTGCTGTCGTCTGAATGCATTAAGTTCCTTAGAAATGTTCTCGTTGCGCCGTGCTCTTCTCGCTATTGTTGAGGGTCAAGGTAGATTGTTTTGTTTTGTTTTGTTTCCCTGCAGTTTATTTGCGGCCTGAGCCTTTGCTGTGGTACTCAAGCGCATTTGTCACGTGATGAGATACAGAAGGTTGTTGACGTGTATCGCCAGCCCGATGGCCGAGTGAGATACAAAGAGTTCTGTGACATAATGGAGAATGGTTAGTTGTCTCAAGTAGTACATGTACCACGTTATCTGTAAATAGATCAAATTTCCCCCTTTTTTTCATTCATGAGTAATAATCACACTATCCGGGGGTGTAAGGGCCTTGAAAAAAATGAGAACCAAGGAACTTTCTTTACGTAGACTAAACAATTGCTACATTTGTTTGTCATTCAATTAGAGAGAACTCTGGGAGCGAGGTTGCAAAGCTGACAGTTTTGGGTTATTCTTTCATGTCACGCTTACGAAAGATAGAACCGACTTCGAGCCAGACACAATGAGAATGAACTGGCAGAAATTCGAGAGGTTTTCCCCCAAAAAAGTAACCAGCGAATCTTTCGACAATGACAACAAACTTACCTTGAAAAGCTTCTTTGCCTTTTGCAGTGTTTTTTTTTTTTTCACAAGGACCAACAGAGGAAAAATGGAAACGACTTCGAGAAAGACACAGCGCCCGATTTTCCAAAATACTCCAGCGTTACATTAAAGAGCTAACACTTACAGCGCTCTTAGTTTTGACCAAATCAACTTTTTCAACATGGCGAATTTGTTTTCACTTTCTCGGAAACCCTTTGTTGTGTGCTATTGTTTTCGTGAGCCAATAAACACTGATAAAAACTTTCTTTCTTGACGCCTGTCAAATGATTGTCAAATCGCGCGTCCTGCACTTGTTTCCGGTCCCCCAAACTGGAAGAAGCCATATGATAAACATCTTATTAGCCTCGTTTTTTCGGTCCGTACTGTAAATTAAAGATCCTCGTTTTTTTCCATCGATTTATGCCCGCGCGCTTCGCGCGTGGGCCATAAATCGATGGGAAAAAACTCGGTCCGTAATTTACATTACGGACCGAAAACTAGGCTAGTAAGAGATATATGGAGTTTAATCATAAACTGCTCTTTTTGTCGTTTCTCAGCATTTACAGTACCAGATCTTGAGAAAAAGCCAACTGCTGACGTTTACAGACCTCCCACTGGTGCACTAACAAAGGTACTTGAATTGCTTTGAGCAAACTTAAGTAGACATCAGATTATTGCGTAGTGTGCCCTTAACATTCTGTGTGTTGTTTCTCTTTTTCCATGTGACGTTACAGTGCAATAATAAGGTTTTGTTTTTTCTTCAATTACTCATTAATATTCAGTGGGTATATTTAACACTTATTCCACGAGTGCGTGTTGGATATGAGTTGGCTATAATCATCTCATATCCAACAAGTGCGAGTGGAATAATTGTTTTATTAAAAACGCCCACAAAATATCGACAATTCTTCCCGACTTTATTTGTAAAAACAACCGATTTTTAACTTGTTTTTAATTTTGAAAAGACGAGTACAGTACCATATTTGGAGAGCATGGTATAATGGCTCATATATACCATGATGTCTAAGCCAATCAGAGCTCTAAAATTGCATTATCCAATGATTCAGTTTTTAATAATATCAATAGCCTACGTCTTAGACAGTCTAAATCCCCAATATAGACCATATCGAGTGCTCTATCTTGCCTAGTCCCTAGGCCCCATTATTATGCGCGGCCGATGCGTTTCGGGTCACGTGGTCCGAGAAAGTTTTTTTTTCCCCCGGCCGTTCGTTTCGGATACGTCACCGAAATGCATTGACCGAGAGGGCCTGGAAAGACGCCGTACAGGGACTAGGCAATGCTCTATTTAGGTCTCGAGTGGCAATTTCGCTGGAAAGCAGGATAATCATCCAATTGACTTCATGAATATAAACACGTGTAGGGACACAGCAAACTGAAAAGTCAGGGGAGGCTGTTACGTTTTGATTTGCTACATTTCGCGCGTTAAAACGTTGTTATGTTTTGGCTCATTAGAGTTGTTCCATTTCTGGTCAATATTACGTTTTGCGTCAGAAGCTTTTTACATTTTGCAGCCTAACAGAAATGCACTGTTTAGCGCTACTGAAATGAAATATTTCAGGGACGTTTTTGAAGCTGTTTAAAACACTCTCAGCACATTTTTCAACCAGTGATAAAACATTGTTGTTGATGTATAAACATTACTTAATAATGTTGTTTAGATCGATATTCAGTTCATCAATAATTTGCATTTCGATTAGGTGCAACCTATGGCATTCTTCTTTCCACAGTCAATCCAAAATCTATATTTAATACTGTTTATTTTATTGATTTTACAGGCACCCAATCTGCTTTCTCCGGAGGAAGAAAACAGAGTTAACGAAGTACTGAAGGGGTTTGCAGAGACCGTCCGTAAGCGAAGGCTTATGGCTTATCCTTATTTCAAAGACTTTGACAGGGTATGTAGTTTTCCCTTTGATCTATCCGGAAACTACGTGGCAGGCGTCAAAAGCGTTAGGGGGCGGAGGGATGAAATTCGGACAAATCTTGTATCTAGAATACGGTATCCCTAACAGCTAGGGTATTCAAGTGAATGATGAACCTATCCTGCGAATACAGCCGTCGCTCCTCGCCGCTAAAACGTCTCTAGCCGCGAGGAAGAAGGAAAGAAGGCTGTATTCGCGGACTGAAAAATCATCTTAACAGGACACTGTAGCAAAAAACAGTTGGAGATTAAAGGTATCGCTAGTTTTGATGCGACTTCAATTTTTTCTTCCACATTTTAGAGTAAAGGATATACTCGTGGTGTCACTAAGACTCAGTTCGCGAGAATGCTTCACTTCCTGTCCATCAACGTACAGCCACAAGATTTAGCTGTAGGTATTCACCTGTTTGCTACCTTCAAACAGTCAATCGATCTTGGGTCGTTCCATCAATTTTACAACAAAGCTCACGTTCCATCCCGTCGACGAAGGCAACTGGCCGGCTTTTACATCTGTGTCACAGAAAAGGACAATTGATTAGTGAGGGTTCTTCAATCCCGTCTCGCCGTCCAAAATTTTCGTTCAAACCCGTAATACCGCTTTCCCGTGCACACTTTCAAACCCGAATCTCATCCCCATTTTTCTTTAAAATCCCGAATCCTTGCCTTCAAATAAAGGCAAATCCCGCATCCCGAAACGGATTGGGGACCCTAACAAGTGTGGATCATCTCAGACAAGCTTTTTCTCTCTTGTAACGGTAAAAGAAAACTTCAAAACACCTTGTTGCATTATGGTTTAGTGAGGTAAATTTATATGAAGTATCTGATAGTTGCTAAATCTTTTGTTGACATAGTAGAAGAGGGTTGAAAGTTGGCCCAAAGTTTTAAGTTCTCCAGGTCTGTAGGAAGAGACAGACGTTAACGACATATTTATCTGCACCTGGATCGGGCAATAAATCAGTAATACGTCGTTTGTTTCTCTTCTTTTTTTCTCAAAGCTCCTTTGCAAGAAATTTGAATATCCCGTAGGAGGTGACATAAACTATTCCGCCTTTATTCAGGCTATCGATTCAGGTATGTTTACTTTTAAAAAATACAGTCGTCTTTTATTATAAAAGTGTGTGTCTTTGTGTACTTTTTCGCGCTCGTGCGCGCTCAAATTATTGGATAGGAAACGAATGCTAGGCAGGCGATTTTTTATTCGACTAGTCAGTTACCCACTCAGTTTCACCAGTAACAATATTTTAATTTTTTTCTCCATCTTTAGAATACACTGGAACAGCAACAACCATTTCTGACTTTGCGCTAAAAGACAAGTATGAAAACATCTCACTTTTGAATCTACAAATCGATACAAATAGCCGTTGATTGCGTTTCCTTGATAAAGCAAGAGACGTAACAGTTGCGTTACGATCATTGGTGTTAAGATTTTCTTTGATTTTCAATTGCACTCTTGGGAACAGAAATTTATTTTATCTCTAGATCTTCAAGTGAGAATGAAGAGCCGCGCCCACTGGATCTCAGCTCGGTTGACAGACAGGAGCTGATTGATCGTGTTAAACATTACGTGCTGGTCAACAGACTAAGGGTAAGTAAAGATGATGTTACACGGGACGATTCGCAACGACGATTTTCGGCCCCACACAGCGTTACAACATTGATGCAACATTGTTTCGAATAGCTGCAACATTGTTCCAACATTGCAACGCCGTGTTCCGCTAAAAATCGTCACTGCAAATCGTCCCGTGTAACATCAGGTTTGGACCGCCTCCGCGGTTATGTAGTTATTCCTGTTGTTTGGAGCTGGCCGTGCGGACTCCCTGTTCAAAAATCTTTACCCTCCGTAGAGCTGAGCTGATTTTTAGCAGAAATGGCCAGCGGTATCATTATAACTTAATTTACAATCGTAACACAGCTGTTGCATCTTCTTATTGCGTTAAGTTTCGCACATTGTGGCGCGTGTAAACATTTTCAAAATATTTTCGTATAGCTTAAAACGGGCCAATAAAGATCCAAATGACAAAGAAGTAGAACTCATGAGTGTAGAACTCTCTTATAGTCCATTATCCCGCAATTGTTAATTCAGCCAATAAAAGGGTCTGTAATTAGCAGTTCATCGAATCTCAGATGACTTTTTACTGCCCAGCATCTGCTAACAGCATTATTCTTAAAATTTGTAACCTCTAATCAATAATGCGTATTTCTTTCTTGATATTCCTACACCAGGTGGAGGAATATTTTCAAGACTTCGACCCTCTTCGTCATGGGTCCATTAGTCGAAGTCAGTTCCGGCGATGCTTAAGCTCCATGGGTCAGCCGAATTTGACAGATGAACAGTTTGAAGTACTGGCCCAGTACTACAAAGATCCTAAGATTCTCGGTAACGTCATGTGGACTAGATTCCTGACTGATACTGAAATGGGTGAGTGACACTTTATGCTGGCAGCTTTACTGAGGATCATTATACGTCTCTGGAAAACTGCCCTCCTACCCCTCCCCTAAGCCAACATTTTGCCTTAAGCGAGAAGTAAGTGTTAATGTTGGCATAGGGGAGGGGTAGGTGGGCAGTTTCCCCTGAAAGGAGCTCTGTCGCGAAATTCAAATTTCAGAGAGAGACGTAGTGGCAAGCTCTCCTTCCTTTTCCCGCCCCGCCGCCAGAGCTCCCCGGAGAGCTTGCTAGCACGCTAGAGGGATTGCATTGTATTTTTCATTTAGACAAATCTGATTCCAAAACTGAAACTCTCATATTGAAGACCAAGTCTGTCAAATAGATGGAGCCAAGATCTTACTAATGCTAACAATTTCTTTGCTCAGTATTTACACGCCGTGGACTTGAGAAGGCTCCTACATACGAAGTACCCTCCATGGAGACTTTTCAGATGAGTAGGCCTGGGGCGGGCTCAGACCGCCTTTCCATGGAAGACGAGGAGTTCCTGCAAAGAATCACACAGCGCATGCGCCGAAAGCTGATTGAACAGCGGATTCTATCTAAGCCTTGCTTCCAAGATTTTGACAAGTGAGTCGAAACAATTGAAGCGAAAATAGATCATGTTTTGATTATCACGAAAATGAAATGGATTGCAATTTGAACGAAAAATGTGGCCATCTAGTTTCATGTAATTTTTTTTAAAGACGTCATTGTAGGTTGAACGCAGATGAGCTTACTGTGATTTTCCGCTTTGAAACCGTGCAAAATACGAGTTACTTTTTGCTACCTACACAGGCATAATAACGGTCACGTAACCAAGATCCAAGCCAGTCAATGTCTACACACGCTCGGACTGACGGATGATCCAGAGGAGATAAAGGTAATGAAACAAAATTAACGTTGGGACCTGCCCTTCCCCTCCCCTTGCCCCCGCCAAGAAAAAGCGATGCGTTTTCATTTTCGTTTTACGATTATTGTAAACTGAGCAAAGTTACCTACTACTGTTCAACTGCTTTTATGCGAATCATCACACTAATGAATTCCATGTCCAAACTTAAAAAAACATTCATGCACAGCATCATGAGTTATAAGCGCCTTTTACATTGCAAGAAAGACTGCCATAAGGAAGTTTTGCTCGGTAGCTTTTATTTGAATTTTCACACTGTAGGATTTCATACGGCGTGGACGCAGAAGTTAGAACCAACCACCTTGTAAGGCAAAACAGAATCAAAATGCTGATCGCGTCTGTCATCCCAGTGACTTAGGTGTTTTATCTGCCATTTTTTCATCGTTTTGTAATTTTTTGTTGTGCAGATCTTACAGTCGCGCTACTCAGACGATATCGGTTTTAATTACATTCAGTTTCTGGAAGATCTTCAGGTAAGAGGAAGTAACGCATTTTAACGTGCTGTCTAGCTATCATTAGAGATGTGTAGCACAATTTGAAACTGCATTCTAAAGTTCCACAAAGCATTTATCTTAAATTACATGCGAAAATTAGCGACATGAACACCTAAGATTTGTGCCACCAAAAATGGTCAAAGTATAGTCTTTTGCCATTACCAGAGTTGTAGTGAGCTATGAGACAAAGTTTGTTAAGGTGACACGATGGGGTTTTTTCATGGTCAATACCTGCGAAATTTAAGCATAAACTACGTCGCCATTAACAAAGATTTGGAAAAATTACACCACAGCTGTATTAGATGAAGATAAAAATTTGTTATGATCAGGGTTACAGTGGCATCGGAGTTGTCATTACAACAAAATGACGCCATTACTTATTTTACTTGCAGCTGTATTTCTTGTCACTGGGAACTCTTCTTCCAAAATCGTTTACGGGAGTTTATTCTTCCAATGGCCGCTTCGTTGTCCGTGACGTTTAAGCAAAATCTCTGAGAACGTAATCGAGATATTTTGGGATGAATTTTGTTATGGTCTCAAATACAGTAAAAACTGGGCAAACTTTACGTTTGGCCGTTATCTGTAGTAAACGAAGCGCTTTTAAAATGAAATTTTACTTCACAGTAGTTTCAATTTCAAGTAAAATAAGTAAGGGCGTCGTTTCATTGCTATGACAACTCCGATGTCATTGTAACCCTGATCATAACAAATCTTTCTCTTTATCAAATACAGCTGTGGTGGTAATTTTTCCAAATCTTTGTAATAGCGGCGTAGAGTTTATGCTCAAACTTGACGTTGAAAAACCCCATCGAGCCACCTAAAACTAAACAAATCTACAATGGCTTCGTTTCCATGGCTCCCCTTTCCCTACACTCCCTATTTTCCGCGTTTTAGTAGAGCCTGCGTGTTAGCTTGTGTTCTTAAGGTGATGTTACACGGGACGGGACGGGACGAATCGCAACGACGATTTTTAGTAGCGCACCACAGCGTTGGTATGTTGGAACGATATTGTATGTTGCTACGCTGCATTACGCAAAAAATCCTCGTTGCGAAATCGTCTCATGTAACATCACCTTTAGTCTTACATGAGTGGTGAAGTAAAGTCATTTATTCTATTCAGTTGTTGTAAATGTCTATTATGGCCCTAAAAGTGCCTTTAGTTCCGCTCGGCTCAAAACACCGAGGGTCTGTTTACCCAGAGGGACTGGGTGCTCGACTGTGAGCTACCCTGAGAGAGCCAAACTTTCATTTCCTTTGTGGTTCTTTCATGCTAGATGTTTATAGGCACCCTTTTCGAGTTTTCCCCCTTCTTGTTTGCTACTCTCTAAGGAAATAACTCGTCCTTAAACTTGTCCTTAGTAGTCAATAGACCATTTCTCTTATTGCAGTGGTAAAAATCAACCACTTTTTGATGTTTTTTCCCCTATCGGATAGCCATCAGAGAAACCAGAAATGAAATACCTACAAAGATTAGAAGAGCTGAAACTCACAAACCAGAAACACCTGCCTGACTTGGGCGACAACAACTTCGAGAAAATCATGTACAAGATTAAATGCAAAGTGATGAAGGAACGAATGAGGCTCAACGAGTTTTTCAAGGATTACGACAAGCTTCGTACTGGCAGAATATTGAAGACGCTCTTCCCAAGAGCCATGGATCTTTCTTCCCTCAAGCTCACAAAAGTTGAGGTGGAACAGCTTATGGAGAGGTGGGTTACGAGAGAGCATAAGGGAAAGTGACCTCCTTTTGTTTTATTTGTTTGTTTGTTTGTTTGTTTTTTGTCAATGACCGGTGCAATGGAAACAAAAGTTTTGATTCGTAAATCTTGTAGTTAGAGTGGTTTTCGTTTGAGTGTCGTAAAACCAAAACCAAAGTAATTACTCTGGCCAATCACATAGGGACACAGACAATACATTGAACCAATCAAAACTCGAAGTAATTACATGTGGCTGACGCAAAGCGCGGGAAAATGCATGCGAGCGCGTCACAATTGGCTTTGGTTTTACTTCTGATTGGATGAAAAGGTGGCACGAATCTTTTAAGCCAATCGCATCGTTTAGAAAGTGCAAAACCAATTACTTTTCGACACTCAAATGAAAACCGCTCTATACCTTAAGTTTGATTACCGATTACCTTAAATTCTCTATAAAGCCCTCCCTCTCAAATAAGGCCCCCCTCTTCAGGGAAAGAAAGTTCTCCAGTAAATTTGCATAGATGCTGCTCACGTGAGTGAAAACGCTCCATAGGAAGTTATTCTCTAAACCAATCAGAAGTTCAAGGCAAATACATTTTACGACAACGTAACGAGTACAGGAGACCTAGTTTAAACTAACCAAGACAGTGGACGTGTCGGCTTACAAAGGAGGAAATAAAGGTATTAAATCTTTTCAAACGAAATTAAATATTAACCGTTACTGTTCACGCTGTCTTTTTCAGATATACCGCATTTGGCTATCCAGACTACGTGAACTACACAGCATTTGTGGAGGAGATCGAGTCTATTTTCACCTTAAATAGTACGTAACAGTTAGCATAAATGTTGTCCTAGGCTATTTCTACACGTGAGGTTATCTGGTATTCTAGGTTTGCAACCACGTGACCAGGCGGCAATGTTGGGGGCCAAAACAATAGAATTTTTTTCGCGAAGAATTCACATGAAAATAGAGTTTAGTTCCCAGAGGAGAGAAATGCTTTTGTTCTTGACCACCAACATGGCCGCCGTGACGTCACGTGCAAACCAGCAATAACATGGATAGCAACTGCCCGGTCAGTGCTGAAAAAAGTCGTTCACACACATCGAACATTGTGCCGGAGTACTTGGCCGAGAGGATTTGGTACAGTAAATCCCAGTCCTCATTCTTGAATATTTAATTTTGTCTCAGAGGGTTCCAGTCCTCAATCCTACTTATTTACTTCCGCTACGGTCCGAATAACAGTTCAGTCTACACCGAAGGGTGGCACAAAATCTAACCGATATGAGACGCTCAACTTTCGAGATCAACGCGGCGCTGTTTGTGAACAGAAGCCGCCTATCCGGTATGGTTTTCGAGCTTGCGCCAAAGCTATTCGGTACAGTTTGAACATAGCTTAAAGCCTTAGTATTTAGCAAATCAATGGATAGAAATTTTCGCACGTTTTGATTGAATTCCGTAACTCGAAATATTCTGGGCTATTCACCTGCCCTTCGGAGGATAGCTGTATTGTATCATCTATTTTATCTCATTTTATAAATACAGCAGAACCCTGGTTACTCGAACTCTGAAGGGGAACGAAAAACAGTTAGTGTTGTCGGGGTGCGAGAGTTTACTGATACTTCAGCGTTTGGATACAGTAGAGTGCGAATAAGACGTACATCATCAGAAAGTGTGACACGACTATGCATTTTTATGGTACTGGGAAATGACTGTCAAATAGGTGATCTGTTCGTTGTACTTAAGCTTATTGAAAACAAATTGCTGTAGTGTTAGTTTTAGTGTTTTGCCGCGTACACACCAAGAAGAGCTAATGGGATAATATACGTGGTGAGTTTTCGAGTTATCGAGGTAAATTTGATCAAGGGAAACGAAACTTAGCTTGAGTTATAGCGGGGAATTCGAGTTATCCGAGTTCGAGTTGTCCGAATAAAAACGACTGAAAAGTAGGGTCAAATCCAAGGGAAATGGGACTTAGTTCGAGTTAGCGGGGAGTTCGAGTTATCCGACAAACAGAAAAAACTGTTCCAAAACTCATCGCCAATGTTCTTCCTTGTTCGATCTTTTAAATGTTGACGAATTCCTCAAGTTGAAATTTTAAAGACCGTATCCAAGTTCAACAAAAAAGGGAGTCCTTTTTTTGTTTTCTTGTCGTTCTCTATAAAACTTTACATGTCATAGTCGTGCGATGAATGCAAAGAAATGTACCGAGAAGTGTGATGCACGTGTAGAGCTGTTGTTTTGCTTGTTGTTTGACATATCGCATTTTTCGACGTCAGTATCTTCCTTCGTCATCGTAGTAGCTTTGATTAAGCTCCCAAATGATAAAATAATAGGTTTAAGACTAAAAAATATTGAGGGTGTTTAAAAAGCCAAGTTAAAACACCCGAGACAACCTTTGAAAGAACCATGAGGCTAAAGAGATTTTAGAAATCACTACTTGTAATCCTTGGTGATCTGCCTCAATTTTAGCCATGCGTGTCTTAAATATTTTCTGTGATAACGGAATGTCCCTTTACCGTTCAAACGGTAATTTTCATATTACACCTAAATTGGAGGCCAATTCTTAATTTTTGAACTTGGCTTTACTACGTGACACAGCTTAAGGAAAATCTGGAAGAAAAAGTGTGGGACTTACTGATTGAGGTCTGCAGTATGGCCAGTACGAGGACTTACATTTCTCTTCCTTTTTCACCTTTTAGACCTTGAAAAAGCACCTCTGGTCGTCCCAGTTCAATTCCGTCCCAATCTTGAAGGCGAGGACAACAAACTGACCACAGAAGAGGAGCGTCTCTTGGAAATTGTCATGCATCGTTTGGCGGACCGCGTGCGTATTCGTCGCATTCAAATCTTCCCGCTCTTCGAGGACTACGACCGAGTACACAATGGTACTGTCTCTCAGTTCCAATTCCACCGCGTCCTTAGCGAGCTTGACCTCGGGAGCCTGGTGAGCGCGCGGGAATTCTTGGTGATAAAGAAGAAATTTCTCGTTGTCCTTGGTTACAAGCACGACTTTAACTACATTGGGTTCTGTGACATGGTGAACGACTTCGCAAATTTTGAGTTTGGAAAGCCGTAGTGTCGATTTTAGACTGTTTTACTTTGTAATATGAGAAAAATACATATATTTTGTAATCTTTTTTTCTTTCTGTTGACATGTGAGGAGTCTGTTAGTGTAAATAAAGAGTATTTTATTGAAAAAAACATGTCACTAAAAGGCCACTGGAAATAATTTTAAGTTTCTCTGTACTCTTTAACAAAGCTTAAATTTGACGATCGAGGAACCGATCGAGTTTTACGGGGTCCACTATCAGGAAGAGAAAAATGGCTTTGAATTTTCAATTACAGATAACATTTTAATAGTTATCTACGCATCCTTTCAGTGTTACGTTAAACGCCTGTGTCTTCATTGTCTATCATTTGACTTAAAATAAAAAGATATTTCACCGCAGAGTGTTTGTGGAAAAATGTTTCTCAAACTTAGCAGAGATAATACGATAAGATTTAAAAAACATGCACTACCATTTGCCACCTTACAAACGAGAAGGAACTCTTGGCCGAGCTAACGTTCACAAAGACTTCTGGGACTATAACTGGGGACAGGAAAAAATTGGCCAATAGCTGACTGGCGCGTCCCCAGTAGCGATCCCAGAAACCATTGTGGGACACATTTCGGTTCCAGCCTCCAGCTCGTTTCTAAAGTGGCGAATTTTTGATGGGGCGATCAAAGTTCCTAATAAGAAACAAACTCCTTAGGCTCGATTTCCGCCGCTCTCTTTCGGGTCCTCCTCGGGTAGGGTCTGTTCGGAGGAGAAACCCGAGTTTATCACGGCTCGATTATGGGCAGGACAAAAAATTTTTAATCCTATTCGCTACTTAAGAAAAGAGAGGGAAACTGGGGCGAGTTAACTTTCGTTAACTTTGGTTCGAAAAGTAAGTGTTAGAGCGGCGCGAATGCTCAACCTGAGATAATTGGGACTGTTACTAGAGACAGGAAAAAGCTGGCCGGCGCATTCCCGACTGCAGCGATCCTCGAAACAATAAAGTAAGACTCACATCGACTCCAATTCTCTCCTCGTTTCTAAAGTAGTAGTGAATTTCAAGAGGTGGGGAGGAAATTGAAAGTCTCTCTTTCCTGTCGGCCGACGTTTTAGAACAGCAACCAAGTGACGTCATTAAATTCAAGATAGCGGGGCGAGGACATGTTTTTAGTATTTTGAACTTTATTTAATAAATAATTACAGTACCATCGTCCTTAAATTACATTTAGAGACTTTAAAATAACTGTAACAATAGTAGCATTTCTTTCATACAATGTTGGTTCTTGACAATTTACACGTATTTCTTAGAAAAGCCGGCCAAATGTTTTAAATGATTACAAGGCTTGTGCAATAAAATGTTCCATAGATAAAACAGACTCGCCTTCTGATTTGCTCTCTACAAACCGTGCAAATATGTGAGAAATCATAGTTGTGATTTCGCGGTCAGTGTATGAGCTCAACTCCCCTGGGCTTATCTATGACGTAAAATAGATTACTTAAATTTCATCAAAGAGAGTTGAAGAATATGCACACCTCCTTGACAATGACGAATCAGGAGATTTGAAACCATGATGGCAAGGGCCGAGAGAAAACGTTACTTAAAAATATAACTCTCGTTCTTTTGATTTGCCTTTAAGTTGCCAAAAAATGAACTCGTAGTTGCAGCGAACGGTAGAGGAATGCACAAATCTGTAAAACGAACTTTCCAGAGTCATTGCTTTGCTTATCTAACTTTTCTTTTCGTTGTTGTTGTTGTTCTCTCTACTGTTGCCATCTTGTTATCTTAAATTAAACGCTCATAACTTTGATGGACATTGAAATGAGGATGCCAACCAGAGGACACCCAACGCACGTTACCCTGGTTTCTTTATACAGTGGAACCTCGATATAACGAAGCGCTCTATATAAAGAAGTCCTCGGTATTACGAAAGATTTTCTTTACCCTACTGATGGTAAAATATGTGAAAAAGAACCTTGATATAACGAAACCTCGTTATACCGAACAAATTTTGCCAGTCCCTTGGCCCCTCGTTATATCGAGGTTCCACTGTATAAGGAAGCACCTACAAGAAATTTTTAACAACCTAGTCAATCCAAATTAGGGTCTTCGGTAGGTAGTCGTAGAAAGAATAAACAACAAAAAACGAAAGGAATTTTGAAAGTCCATTGTACAGTTACCAGACGAGCTATTTAAGAAATAAATATATTTTTTTATGCTTTAAAATTTAAATATTGTCTTTTATGATTGAAGTTTTTTTTCCATTTTAGTATCTAATAATACTAATAAGTAACAAAAGCAAAGTTTTACAACATCTTTCAAAGGACACTATATACAATTTCAAATGCTATTTGCAAGAAAAACGTAACGACCACAAAAAAGGGTCCGCAATACGATCATGTGTTGATTATTAATCAGGGTGTTATACTTTTTTTTCAATGAAGTGGTTACCCTGAATACCCAAGGAAGTTGAACAAGTGATAAAAGCCAACGGAATATTGGGTTAACTCATAGCTTCTTAACAATTCCTTCTATCTGCGCTAACAAGTCAAGCAAGCGTCAGGAAAGATTTTAGTGGTTTTTTTAAAAAACAGAAATAATCATCAGCCGTAGAACGGCTTACAAAAAACTTTAAACTCATTAGACCGAAAAACTGACGAATTTTAACTGTTTGTCTTGCAGCAGTTCACTTTAAAAGCGTCAGTGTCAGCTGTTAATTATTATTATTATTATTTTTATTGTTATTATAATTATTATAATTATTGTTACTATTGTTATTTTTGCCGTGGCAAGGGCATCAAGAAAGAATCTATCAACTTAAAAGTGTTAAGCACCAATATAAGAATTTTTTTCAAAAGGTAACGGAAAGAAATTTACCGTTAGTTCCATCCATATTAAATATTATCCATCTACCGTAAAAGCCATCACTCAACGAAGAACCTCGATTTCTGCTCTTACCGTGCAATGCCTTCTGGATAATAGATTACGCTTCTGCAATACTCTTGAATTTACAGCAAAAACGTTTGTTCAAACAGCAAGGTTTTCAACCCAAATGATTTTTCCTATGTTTTCAATATTTCTCCCTCATGTACTATATATTTTTGCTCTAACAACACACACGTTAAAAGCATTTTTTTTTCTTTTCAGTGAGAATATCTTAATGATTTTCTCACGGAAATGCTTCTCATGACTGGATACGATTGATTGGTTAATTACCTATATCACACTATTAACAACCATTAATTCTAAAAGAAAGATTTTTTTGTGGTCACCCACTGTGTTTCGCTTTGCTTTGCTTTGCTTTACGACTGTAAACTGATTTATAAATTATCCAGTTTTCAAGTTTCAAATTATCTGGTAATTTGGAACGGAAAGGATCTAATCTCCTGCTCATGTCAATGTCATGTACATCATCGCAAAACTTGTTCTATCTACATTGCTTCTGTATCACTAGTTCATCTCACATCCAGTGAAATCTTGGCATGTTCAGACTGGAGTAGGTCACCGGCCGATGGAATGCGGACCCAGGTCGTTCAATGTTGAAAAGCAGTCCCTTTTGTCCGGGTCTTAGATGTGAGAAATTCGCCATACTTTCTTGAACGACTGGAAAAAAAACAGAAGTGTTAGCTCCGGGACTAGTTGTGACTATGATTTTCATTGTCACCATTTTGCGCGTGCTCAAAACAAAGCAATTACGTCACCCACCTGATTTCGGCCAATGATCAGACTGATAGTGACACCACGTGACCACCACCTCGCTCATTCTTTGAAGGGTAACCTTCTTAGGATCACCGGAAAAGTCGAGTCCTGATAAGATTAAAAGAAATAAATTCTTAAGTTTTATGACAAAACGCAAGTTAAAACGATTGATTTTACTTTGTCTTCCACTTCCTTGAGTCATTAGGCCATTTTCACAATGACTACATTTGACTACAACTTTCGGCATTCATTTTGATTTTTCTTCCGTACTTAAATTTGTCAATCTCGTTGGAGTTTAACAGAAAGGAGCTCTAATTTGTAAAAGAAAACAACAAACTGAAGGATTCTGGTAGTTGTAGTAAGATGACGTCATCATGTCAGATTATCCTTTTTTAGCAAGAGAGGAAATTTTTATTGTAAGAAATTTTGGCTTTTTCGCATTTCAATAAAGCAGGAAAATTTTTCTTTATAGTTGCTTGAAACCAATCCCCTGGCCCAGGAACCCCTTCATATCATAAGTCAACTGATTTATGCCTCTAAGCAAAGTGTGACGACATCAGCGAAGCACCAGTAGCCTAACTAGAGCGGTTTTCATTTGAGTGTCGAAAAGTAATTGGTTTTGCACTTTCTACACGATGCGATTGGCTTAAAAGATTCGCGCCACCTTTTCATCCAATCAGAAGGAAAACCAAAGCCAATTGTGACGCGCTCGCATGCGTTTTCCCGCGCTTTGCGCCAGCCACATGTAATTACTTCGAGTTTTGATTGGTTCAATGTATTGTCTGTGTCCTATGTGATTGGCCAGAGTAATTACTTTGGTTTTGGTTTTACGACACTCAAACGAAAACCACTCTAAGATCCATCACCAAACTACTCTGAAAAATCACATGGAGAATCAAATGATTACATTTATCAGTTGTGTAATCATTTTAAAATTAAAATCTTTTTCAGCTTCTCACCTGCTTTTCTTCTTTGCCATTGTTCAGACTTTCCTCTGTCTCCCACAAGTTCACCAGCTACAGAAAACACTTTAGGAGCGACAATGTTACTTCCCCAAAAGTTCCAGAATTCTCGAATGACGGAACCAAAAATACCCCCTGTGATAAAATGAAAACAAAGAAGTCGGTGAGCATTTCAAGAATCCTTTTTTTCGGGGGGACAACGTTTGTACAAACAAAATTTGGTATTTTCGCTTGTAGGATTGCTAAGCATTGTAAATCGTTTGAACTCGATGTCATACTAAGTAGGTGGAATATAATCGTCTGGGTTAGTGTAATCCTTAATAGGATTGTTTATGACAGTCACTGACGTTTCACGGAACTGTACAGAGGCCTATTATTAGAATCAAAATGAGTTGTGATCACCAGTTGATTTTATTACTCTACTTGTTAACCTGATTGAAGCTGTTGTGATGTTATTGGTCTTCCATTTGTCAAGCCTTGACGTTTTTGGCAAAGACTCTAATAAAGGCGGGGAGGTGTACATTTCGGCTCTTCTGTTATCATTATCTATTAATATTCATTATGTTTCATCAAGAGAGAATTATGGGACAAAGAAATAATCTTAGGGCGTTGGCTAGGCTATGTAAATTTTACTAAAGTTATTTTTAGAGGTTGTCATGAAACGGAAGTCTAACTCCTGAGCCGTCTGCACATCTTAATCAGTTTTTTTGAAACGTCATCAAGTACACGTGCTACTGCCTCAAAGCAAACCATTCAGAATATTGCAATGGTAACTGTTTAATTCTCTCTTTACAACACTGAATAAAAGTTTGCTGACCTCTCGCAATCAACTTCCGATTAATTTCAATCGTTTAATTGCTCTAATAATGACTTTGGTGAAATTCACATATCCTAAGGGATAGACTCTATCCCATTAATCTCTCCTGGTTTCGTATAGCAAAACATATTATTTTCAAAAAAACCTTATTTGAAAATTTTCTTACCAGAGAGCATACAATCCGTGCTCACATATTCCTGAGTGCTGCACTTGTTCCCCATGAGCCTTTGCGTCATGTCTCGGAACTTCATTGTAAGTACGGGATCCTGAAGTCTGGAGATGATTTCCCGTTTGCACAGCTCAAAGTGCATGTCATAACTCTGAAGACTGCTGGTTATCTTTTCTCTGAGCATCTTGTACAAAGAACTTACGCTTTTGTACTGGAACACTTTAAGCAGTGTCTGTACTTGGGAATTGATGATCATGTTCACTATCGCCTCCGTCACCATTTGGGACTGGTCAGCTGGAAAGTCGTGAATAACCATCTGCCACTGCGGTCGAGGAAAGGAAACAATTAGACACACGGGGCACGTAATATTTTTACAAAAATTACCAGGGCAGTGGAAATCTTGTGCATAAACATAAAAATTATAAATTTAACGAGGTGGGTGAAACAACCCGCTAAAAGGTCCATCCAAATCAGCTGAACAGATTAAAATATGCAGAAAAATGTTTTCTGAAGCGTCCCCGACGGAATAGCGCGAATCATGTGATTTCCAAACCGGATCTTCCGGTTTTCCAATGTAAATGGTAAGTGCCCGTTGTCATAATGTTTGCACTGTATCTTTTCCAGGGTAGAAAAGGAAGCCATTTGATTTAGATTTGTTTAAAACACTCAGCAGCAATTATTGTAAATTTTATACTATTTTATTTTCTCCTACATATAAGTTTTGACTCCTTTTTCCAAACGAGCCATCATCCACTGCCGACAGTTAAGTGGCTTTTACAGATATTGACCTTTCTGACGGTTTCTATTTCTACTATTTGGTATATTTAAATAAAATATATGTTTTCAGTTTTATTCTTCATTTAATTTGTTTTACTCACAATGAAGGTTCAAGAAACTTTTGATGCTTTACCTTAGGCGAAAAGAAATCCTCCCGAGGCGTAGAACACAGGCGAGCCAGTGTTTTCATGTGATGAATTTGCCCTTCCTTTGATCCTTGTCTGTAAAGCGTCGCCATAACAACAGGCCACCCCATAACGTTACGAGAAATCATCCGGGTTTCTAACAAATTAAATCCGGGAACAACGTCATTGAAAGTCTGGCAAAGTAAGTATAGTTTCCCGTACGTGATTGTATTTTGATCATGTGACAGTGCCCTTTGGAAGAGAGTCTCTGACTCGGGCAACGTTAAGCAAACATACTGATCTTCTTCATCCAATGAATAGCCCCTTAGTAAACCTACGGAAAGCGAAGCAGGAAAATGGGTAACACTAGCGTCTTTTTCCAGTAAATTGTCGTTCTCGGCATGTGGTCGCTTTCTAGACTTGTATTTCTTTCCGTCAGTCGATGAAGAAGAACTCTGTGAAGAAAAAAATCGGAAAAAACACTGTTATAAGTATTTTTGTCTCATTGCCAGATCAGAAAATCTAATGGCGGAATCATTCTGTTAAATCTTTAATTAACCAGTTTTGGGGCAATGTGAATATTTTTAGATTTCTTTAAGGGTGCACTCGACTATCACATGATAGTGCACGTGATTATCTTCAGGTGAGCACGTGATTGTTTCTCGGCAGCGCGAGTGAAACCCCCATGACAGTGTACTCTTAACTACAAGTTACAACAGTAACTTGTTGTGCAACAGACTTGCTTTATTACCTCCCGTTTTTCTGCCTTTTCCTCTGTGTTTTCCTCTTGTTCGTTGTTCTGTTTCGCGTTCTGTTTGTTGTTCGAGTTTCTATCTGGTGTTGCTCTTCTTGCTTGAGGTCTGAAGTGATCGTGCGTTCCTTTAGATTCAAAATAAATCCCATCCTCTTGATGAACCCAGAAATGAGTCACAGGGTACCCATTGTTTCCTAAAGGAAAAAAGGAATTCAATTAAATGACGTTGTGTAGTATACCTTCAACGGCGTTCTCAAAGGTTGTTACGTAAGGCTGTCAAATGTCAGTGCTAGATTTTATCAAAGAAATACCTGAGAAAACGTGGTTAATAGAGTGCCGAAATTAAGGCAAAAACAGTTCCGTTGAACTAGGAAGTATTAAACATTTATTTTCACGTAATATTGATTATTTTTATGATTACCTGTGCACTTTCTGTGAACTAGTTTTCCAGCACATGCGGCATTGGGGCAGTTTTGACCCATTTGTCTTTCTCGAACTGCAAATAATGAATTAAAAGGGTTTATAACAATCATTACACTTGAGTTAGACTACGAGTAGTCCCCCATTTTTCCTCAAGGATAGTAGGGCGAGTGAAACGCGAGCGCGCGTGAGAATCACACCACCTTTTCTCGCGTGGGGCGATTTTCACGCGCGCTCTCGTTTCGCACGCTCTACTATCCCTGAGGAAAAATGTGGGACTACTCGTAGCCTACACTTGAGTGAACGATTCGCCATCGCGTAATAAAGGGTTCAGTGAGCAGATGATGTTGGAAGGCGGTCACTTTTCAACGCATCAGTAAGGTAAAGAGAAGCCTGGCTGTTAGTCAGTTTTGGCAATGGCATATGAAGGCACCATGACAAAAACAATTGTGGCAAATAAAGAGAAATTTGTTTAAGATACGCTGGTAAATACAAGCCGTGTGAAACTAAAACTGAAAAGGTTTTATTTAAATGGTAAAAACATAGGATTTTTCCCAGAAACTTAAAAATTAGAAATATCGATTACACTAATATTTCCATAACTGACCGCTATAAAAAAGGGGTTCAATTAAAACCTGGGTGACTTCGTTTCAACAAACTTTACCTTTATCAGAAATAGCGGGTCTAACGACAATCTTGAGTCCATTTGGTAGAGTACAATCCTTACTACAAAGCAGTACACCGACACAGGTCTTCTTTAGCACAAATTTGTTGTGATTGTTTGTGTATTTCATTGCCCACCCAGAGATGTGTGCCTGCGCCTCTCGGCTGTAGGGTGAGTAACGAAGTTTTGTAGATCCGTCAATCCATTCTTCGAATTCGTCATATTCCTTGATCGCCTTTTAAGAGTAAAATATATCAGTATGAGATGTGAGAATTGCAATGGTCGTATGTGCGATTCCCTTCAGTTTAAAGTGACAGGATCTTTGGAATTCTTCCAAGTCTTCGGGGAAATCAATTAAACGCTTAAGGAGAGCAAGGGTGGCGTAGTGGTGAAGGCACTCGTCTCTCACTAATGTGGCTCGGGTTCAGATCCTAGCTTCGATGCCATGTATAGGTTGAGTTTGTTGTTGGTTCTCTCTTTTGCTCTGAGGGGCTTTTTTCGAGGTACTCCGGTTTTCCCCTCTCCTCATAAACCAACATTTCCAAATTCTAATTCGATCTGGAATGCACAGATACGTTTATACGAGTTTTTACGTGCTTCCAATTACTGGTATGAAGGTTTTATAGCTGGTCAAAAAGGCAAGATAACATTTTATTTATCAACATGTTAAAGGAGCATTCCCATAAGGATATGACATTGTCAAAGTTGAAATCGTCTACCAATCTTGTTCAAACAACGCAGTCCCTATAATAAGGTTTGTTTTAGTGCAGTTCTAATGTCCAACTGCGTCATATTTCTTACTTATATCAACATTGCAAAACGGGATCATGTTTCTCTTTAAAAATACTACACTGGCACACAGTCTTTAAGTTACAATGCGCAGCTGCCTCACCTGTAAAATACCTGCCTCAGCTTCATTGGCGTGGAACGCTCTTTGTCGATCATGGACCATTCGATCGTGGCCTAAAAGGTAGTGATACGCGAACGCCCCTGGTACCGGATAGTGTATGGGTGCTTCAGGATACCAAAGAGTGGACCTAAGGAGCGTAAATAAACAAATTTAGCCTGTGTTACACGCCGCACAGTAAAATACAGAGAATAAAGACCTTGAATGGCTGAAATAACTTGTCTTAGGCTACGGTTCCATATTTTTAGGTCAAAACTGAGCTAAAATTATAACTAAGTATCTCTCGTCACCTTTTTAAACAAGGAAATCTCCTAGAAAGATATCAAGTGGTTTTCTTGCAGGGAAAAAGAGCACAATCATTTTTTTTTGTATTTTTTTTTTAACAGCACATGAACTTGAGAAAGAGCGCTCAATTTGTTTCAACTTGTGATCTTTCTCCATTCTGGCAATGATATTCAAAGACACGGACTTATAGTTTAGGACGGTAATTTTTATCAAAACTTAACCACTACTATTTATTCCAATACAGCAAGCAGATCAGTCCTGGAGTCGTGTGGACATAAGGTTGCTCTCTCCAACGAGGTGTTAATTCGAGAAAGGAATCGAAAAGAAATACAAATTTACAAGATTTTTCTTAGGCTAAAAACAGCACACATGGGGAAAATGGTTTCTACTCACGATAATTTAAACTTCTTGTGAGGAATATGACACAAGTTACCACTAATAGTTCCCATCTGAACTGGAAATCTAAAAAATATATTAACAGTAAGAGACATTAATAATTTCATCTTTATTTCTCTATCCTAGAACTGATCGCTAAAAATAAAAGGTTTAAAAGATGTAATACGTTTTGTTCCTTGGTAAAATCTATGCCGATTTCTGAAGTAGCGTGACGTCATATCTTAGAAAACAGCAAAATTTTATCTTTGACTCTGAGGTTTAGAGAATAACATTTAGGAACTTTTTTAATTTTAAAAAAATGCATGGGATATTTAGCCCCCAATTACAACGATATTTACACTGCTTGATTTAGTCACGATATTCAAAATAACTATTCATGAATTCACCCACCCACCGGAAAATAATAGCACGTATTTGTTATTGCATCGCCAGGCGGAGCAGGCAGGCTACACGTATTGGGCAATATTTACCCTCGAAGAGAAATATAAAAATTATTTCTTCACATTCAACTCGTATTTTTCTTTAAGATTATGTTTTGTAGTGCAGTAGTTTTCAATAATCATCGGGGCACTGCTTAATCACACTTAAAAAATAAAATTTAAACCATTTTGTCGCCCCGTGATCACCAGTCGCCTGACAAACTAATGTAAACTTTCGAGACAAGAAGGTCCGTTAATTTCAGAAAGTAACAATTTCTCACACAATTTTTCACTCATGGACATTTTGAATAAAATTGTAATTTATAAATGAGAACTGTCTCCTTTTTAAGATACCCGAACCGCCGAAAATTGACGAATTTGTATTTAAACAAAGTTTTAAGTTGAATTAAAATGGTATTAAATGAATTGAAAGTTGATGCAATACTTTGTGAGAATATAAACTCTTGTTTTGCTAGCTCTAAAAAAATTATGAATTAAAGTAAAATGTTGCCATTTGGTAAAATAATAAGGGCCTTTTGCGTTTTTCTTTTAATGTTAAGTGACTTTTTTGTAAAGTACTTGAATTAAAACTCGCTCTTAATGTAGTCTTCTTTCGTCCTGTGCTCGTGCCAACGGCCAAATAATTTGAATATATGAGAAGGAATATCCCAGTTTTAGTTTTTCGAAGGTCGGAAAACAAATAGTACAATTGAAAATATAAGCAAAGGGCTGGGTCACACTATAATAGCATCTCTGCCCAAAGACTGCATAGTTTACTAAATAAATAGCACCATTTGAAAGTACTGCTGAGGAGGTTTCATTTAAATGGCCACACCATAGGATTTCATCCACAGACGTTAGAACTAAATACTAAACAAACAGCATCATATGAAAGTACCGCTAAAGCCGAGGTTTCATTTGAATGGTCACACTTAGTATTTCGTCCAAGGACTAGCTGTCGTTTGATCTCGTATTCACTGGAATCGGTTTCAGCTCTCTCTTTCCATACTCATCTTGAATCACCCACTTAGTAAACCATGCAATGAACAAATTTTTCTCTTTACTGTCAAAAATCTTTTATTAGCGTATTGAATTTGCAAAACCGTTTCCTCTCGAAGTGAGCTCTCGTTCTTAACTTCTTTGTATCCGTCACGAAGCTTTTCACACCAGCATACTTCTAAAGGAATACTTATTAAACCGCATTTAATCGAGGTTCGAATATTTACCCGTCTGTAGTAATGGATGCCAAAGCGCGGTTAAACTTTGCAATTATCTCTCCGTCTTCTGTAGATGAAGAAAAGGGAACATGACAAGCATTAGAAGGTAGAAGAACATCGAGAGATATGAGATCAACGAAGAATTTGGGATCCATCAAATCGTCATAAGTATTAAGCCCGAGTGAGTATAACAAAAGTTACACTTACGCTATACTAAATGAAATACTTGAAAGTTTCTTTCCTGAAAGTTTCTGTCCTTGCCAATTGCAAACCAGAATTCATTCACACAGTCGATAGCAATTAAGAACTTTAAAAAACAGCTCCGTAGCCTTAGCTATTGCAAAATGTTGCTTAAGGGCTTTATTTCAGTAAATAGTTGTACTAAGAATATCTTTCACAAGTACAGCGTACTTTAACAATACAAATACTTAAATGAAACGGTTAACCTGTAACTGAAGTTGATCATAAAACGGCAAAACTTGCTGAAGATCTAAATGGTTATAAAAAGAGTACTTTTTCCTATTCACTAAGTTTTGGTAATGTCAGTCCTAACTCAAAGGAGAGAGGGTAGATAGTATACTTGTTAGCTTTTTGAAGTTTCATCGTGTCTCGAAAATACTTACGATTTTCGACTCTTCTCTCCTGAGTTTCCTCTGTCTTTAATGATTCCAAACTCATTACGTTTCACGCGCCCCCTAATTGTCCTTTTATCTTTCGGCAGTTCCTTAAACAAGAAACAGAGGGGGGAAAAATTTGAAAAGCAATGTAATTAAACACATTCGACCTGTTAAGAGAGGGTGTTAAAACGTTGCTTGTTCTCTTGGAGGTGAGCTAAAATGTCCCGGCTTTTAAGTACACAAAAGTAATTAGAATGTTATCAAAAGTCCATCTTCAAAGGGTTTAACGCAGAGGTTTTATCTCGAGCCATTTTATTTGGCAATCTGCTGTTACAATCGACTAATCGCAGTGGTTATATATTTTATAAGAAACGTTAGGGGTTTGAAGAGTTCGCGCCAGAGTAAATATGTCAAAAGACGACGAAAGACAAGGTCGATATTCTTGGTAACATTTTTGCGGAAGCAGGGTAAATACATTTCAAAGAGTACGGCAATCAGTTCTAGCGCAATTAAGATAGAGAATTTTTCTTTGTTTTTAAAAATTTTTTGTTGCAGGACCCCGCGCTTCTCGCCTTTTGATAGGGGGAAAATCAGACGCTCTGAGGGAAGCCGGTCTATTAGAACATACCGTCCATTAATAGCATTCAGAATGCAAAATGGCCCGTAAAAATAACATCAAGAAAAGAAAAAGAGCTCATTAATATCACATCATATAAAAAACGAGGTTACTTTAATGGGAAAAGCTGACCCGCCAAATAATAATAAAAAACATCGATTTTAGTTTCTTCTTCATTTAGAAACCAGCTGCAATTTTGGGACATTGACTATCTGCACGAACATTTTTAACATTTCCAGTCCATATCAAGTTAACTGCGAGTTGTTTACCTCAACTTCTAATTCTTCGCGTAATCTTGTCATTTTATAGTTCCGGCAAATGAAAAAAATTATCTTGGCTTTTTCTTATGCATCAAGCAGCTTTAATTTGTGTCTTTTCCGTTTTTTGGCTTCAAACAAAAGCGCAAGAAAGTGTATTATTCATAAATGATTTGATGCTCGTCCAAATGCAAAACTTAACCGTCCGCTAAGAATTAATCGAGCTGCTCCAGTACTAAAATTATTTTTAAAAAAAGATGCATGCACATCGACTCTCAAATATCTTCCTAGCTGGACTTTATTGAATTAAAATGAGCGATTAGAAACCTGCTTTAAGGTTAACATGAAAGTTTAGTTATTTAAGTGAAAAAGTGCATTTGTATCATAACTCATACGTGCACTCAGTTTTAAAGTTTCTATTCAATAACTGATTTTGTTCCGATAGTTTTCGGGGGACTGTACTCGGAAACTTATGATTGTACTTAAAATGAGCAGAATGAGAAAAGGAAAACATCGCACTTCAGTCAAATTAAGGACAAAAATGGATTTTTGAGAGTCAAAACTATTAAGGGATAAAGCTCACAGATAAATTTCGCGCGGTACGTTTTCAGTTTCATCGGTCACCCGTCGAGTCAACATAACATGTAACAACCCAAGAAACAAAATTCTAACTTTTCAGTCTGCTATAAAATCTTCTGATCTGACCAATCAAATGCAAACCTTATTTCGATATTACTTTTACAACACGCGAGTAGTTGTTGTTTTTTTTTTGAAACAATATATGCAATTTTCTTGAAATTTGCTTCTTAGACGCTCTTGGGTTTTTCACTACTTACCATTGAAACTTTATTCAGAGAAAAACAGTGAGTCCTTGAAACGAACTGAAGGGCACTAGCAGAAATTACTTGTTAACGAGAGATAAATTTCCTTCTAATGTCAGATGATTTCAAGAGGTTCCAAACCCATTTCCCAGCGGGTTTTTGAGAAAACAAACGAGGCAAAATAAACCGGACAATATTACACCGATCAGTTAATAACATGAAAAAAAAAATCCCTGCTTTCCCCTTTCGGCATAAATCAGTTTTGGACATTTTCTCTCGCAGCGGGGTCAAAGTGATCAACAATATCTAGCGGTGCAGGAAAAAAATAACGCGTAAATATAATAATCTGTTACTTCACTTTATATGTAATTTTGCCCGCTCACCAGTAAGCATTTGGTTCGGTCTCAAATTTGCTGCCCCCGATAAATCAAACTTTGCGAAGTTTTACGGTTAATTACTTACCTGTGGGGTGTTAGCAGATTAGTAAATTAGTCGTTTTGTGATCAAGCATATTCGGACAGAAAAAAAGTACGAAACTTACCGGCAATACTTCCAATGAAGAAATTTCGACTTGAATTTTTTTTTTGCGAAAGCGGATTTCAAGTGCCTTGTTTAAGATGCGTACTCTTTGGCTGGAAACTGTGAAATGGCGAGTTTTAAAAGTGCTTGATTATCAATTCCGCGCATTGGTTAAACTTTCACAATGCTGGGAATTTTGCCGGGAACACCATATGTGCCCGCGATTCACCTGTTCCGAGTCTAAACAGTGAACAATCGAGGGGTTGTCACAGGTCACGTGACGCGCTGAAGTATCGAAAAATGACAGATTTCATATTTACTGAGATGTTGGTCAAGATAAATAATGATACAAGCTACATATTGGCCTTTAATAAGCTCATCTTGGCTCTGAAGGTGTTTGCAAAAGGCAAGAGATATCCCGCTCTCGGGGAAGAGTGAAAAATGTTTGTGTCTTGAAAACTGTCGAGCGTTGAACGCGAAGCGAGGGTGCCGGCCGCAGTGAAAAGGGAAGGAAAAAAAAACAGCGGCTAACATGGAATCGTTAACAAACTTGGAATGGACAAATGGGAAATCAATTATTAGCTGAGAACGGAACAGATGCAAGATTTCACTAATACAAAGGCAGTTATAGTTGGTAATGGGCATTTAATCATGCGCTATTTGCGCGGCAGTTTATTAATTCAAACACGGGTACAAAGCAACACTTGCGAAAAAGGGTCTTTTGCAGGGGTAATTTTGGCCGGTTGTTTCACGGTCTAAAATAACCATAACAACACAAGGCGAAGCGTTATGAAAACATATCCGCAAGAAAATTCAATGCGGAACGCGCGCAGTACGGTTGAAAGGAAAGATATGTTTATGCAAGATTTAGACATGCTATATGAGTAGGACTTGTGGCCGATTAATTGTGAATCTTTAGAGATAGCGCGCTCGGTGGCAAATCAAAATCTTAAAGATAACGTCAGAGTTCTAAAAGGGTATTTTGTTATTGTTTCGCTACACAGACAAAATCTGAGTATCCTTTTTAATGATTCATTACACCCAGGGAAGGAAATAAATCGTACGCTTGCTTTGCGAGCAATTGAGTTAATGCTTATGTGTGAGTTATATTTCGCCTCTGCAGTTTCTGAAATCCCTTTTGATCCTCAACGAGAAAAGCGTTCAAACGGTTTCATGTCGCTAGGATATGGACGGTTTTTACGGCGGATTATTTCTTGCCTTGTAAAAGAAAATTAATCACGAATGCAGATAAGAGGGCCACAATGATAACATTGTGAGGCCAGTAAGACACGGTTTCCGTAACGGGTTATGAATTGAATAAATGATTTTGATATCGTCAAGATTTAAGATTATCTTTCATGGTCAGTTGTTTGGATATTCATGTTTCGTTTTTTAACACAGAAGGAAATGTTCCAAAACCAGCTTGTCTTTCTCACCGCCGTAGTTTGCGCTTCTCAAACAATTTGAATAATTTTGTAATCCAGTTTTCTCTTTATTTGCTTACCGCGCTGAAAGGTTTAGACCAGTTTGCACTGACTAAAACGTGTAGCTTCAAAGTTTACAGTTTGAATCCAAGGCGCGGGCGACAGTATTGCTTTGAGGCCAGTAACAAAAAGACAAAATCAGTTCGTTTTGCAATCGGCGAATGTTTTTGAAACATCCGGCATTTGCGAAATCCGTGCATCCGAAACGAAACAAATGCACGTAAAATTCATGCACATATTTAAATATAATTTTGTCTAGCTCAATTACCTTGACATCAAAGGGTTTTGGTAAAACAATTATTGCGATGTTATGAAAAAAAAAACATCACAGTTTTCCAACTGGTCGTGTGAAGATTTTTGAAGAAAAAAAACAGCAACAGCAACAAGGAAGTACTCGTCATTGCATTTTCATTAGTTATCTGAAATTTTTGTCTCAAGTAAAAAAAAGTCTGAATTCGTTTTCGTGTTTTTCATACAAAAACAGACGCTTTATTTTTAACGTCAAACCTATAAGACGATAACAGTTTTAGGGATTTTACTCACCGGCTAATTAACATAATGTTAACAAAATATACTGCTTTTTTAACCAGAAAACTAAACTTTTCCACAAAACACACAACTGCAGTATTTGTCACAGTGAGCATAAAATGTTGAGTGGTCTTGGCCGATTCGTTCGGGGACCCACCAATCCATTTAGCCGAAGCAAATAGTAGTGGCTTGTTTTTGGGGTGAGAGTATTGTTTTAAGACACTTATACGAAAACTCCGTTTTGCATATAAGCGAAACATTGTTTCAATCAACAATTAACACCTCTATAGCCCTGTTGCTCAAGGTAGCTTTTAAAAGGATTGGCTTTGCCCGACCGCACTTTAAAATTCATCGGAAATAAAAAGGCAAAGCTCCGGTTTTATTACACTTCTTTCCCGCGCAAGATGGATTATTTATAAATAAATTCATCGTTATGCTTGATACTCCTACTTAAGCTAATAAATGTTTATGAGGTGACTTTCTGAGCTTTCGTTTCTTCCGAGTGTCGAGTTTCATAATTAAAAGTACGCTACAGATAAAAAAGTGAAACTTTAAAGTGTTTTTAGCGTGAACAAAGGTAAAGATAAGTTTGACTCCGCTTTTCTTTTAGTCATAGATGTAATTTTAAAATGTAAGTAGTTTTTCAACTTTAAAAGCTTCCTACCCACCCTTCTCATCGCAGAAAAAAGTATGTTTTAATGCAACACATAGCATGTATAACTTTATAAAACCCCAAAGGAGCAAGCCCATTGGACTTCTGTAACGGTTAGGTTGGAATAGTTTTAACTGAAAAGCGATTTTACTAGCGCCCTATTTCTAGCTGATTTTTTGTGCAATAAGTTTAATCGCACAAGACAAGAACTGACGGGAATTATTTTGTAATCATGACTTCTAGCACAGACAAAGTAAGGAACATCAAACGATCAGACCATTGTCTGCCGTTAAGGTGGAGTTTAAGTCTATTACGAAATTTTTCGGTGAGGTTGCCAAGTTACCGGATTTAAATCAAAACATTTATTTTACAACTTTTTGCCCAAACTCTAAAACGTGACGAAAATTTTCCTAAAACAAAAACTCTTGTTTTGATAAGTCGAAAATATTTATTTCAAATTAGACTCATGATAAGTCAAGGGTATCGCGCGATTTGATCAAGTTTTCGATCAAGCATTTCATGTGGCCCGACACGCATTTCGCTTGCACTAACGGCATCTTGGCACTTTCAAAGTTGATTTGGGAGGTTTGTCCGTGCGTTTTTCCTATTTACTTAATGTATACTGGACTGTTCATATAACTGGACAAACTGCTCACTTAAATTGAATTGCGCAATGACAGAACATTTGTGACCCATCCCGGGGGGATGGGGTGGGGGGCGAGGGGACGAGAGACGTGCTCACTGCGGTGATATGTTTTAAACACACTTGACACATTCAGCCACATGGTACAGCCACAACGAGCAACCGAACAGATTTCTAATAAATATTTAAACAAAAAAGTAGGGAAGCAAGCTCGCGAGCGCACACTTCATTACGAAATGAGAATCTAACCATAAGGTAATAAATGGCATTTTTAAAGGTTTTTCTCACAATGTCTGTAACCCAGATTTTCGTCATTGGCGTTCTTTGGCAACCGCTCAGAATTAGACTTCAAATAACATGTTAGGCTTAAGGTTCTACTGGACTTAATAAGTTTTAATAACTTTGAGAAGTTCTTTCAAGTTCTCCGACTTATGGCTATTGAAAAAAAAGCTCTTAAGCTGCAGTGATTTCATTTGGTACTACTGATTATGCTGCATCATACAGACTTTTATTGGGTTTTACACGGGTTTTCACGATGTAATAAAATATTCTAACATTATTTTGAATCTGTGGATGAAATCCTATGGTGGTACCATTCAAATGAAACCGGCTCTTCGGCAGTACTTTCACGTGCTACTATTTATTTAGCAGGTAGTTCTAACTCAGTTGGATCTTTGGATAAAGCCGCAGAGTTACCATTCGAGTAAAAGTCCTTCAGCATTGCTTTGATGTGGCACAGTTGTTAGTTACTGTTGCGAAAAAGAATTGTGAGATTTCTTTCCTTTTGTTAAAGATGTTTTGAGCCGACTGGAAAGCCCTGAGATTTACTCACTTGATATAAAGTAAAACAGTGAAAGGGCGAAAAATCGCACGCTTTCGCATCGTTCATAAAATATTACAAGCTAGCAGTAATTTCGATGCATTTGTGTTTCGAAACAGGTGCGCAAACAGAAGTTGACTACAAAGTAATTATAGTGCTAATTTTAAGCAAGAAACGTTTTAAGAAACCTATTTCTTCTTATATCAATTATTATCGTGGGAGTTTTCAAAGAAAGTTTCGAACATTTTTAATTGAAAAAGATATATTTGTAAGAAAGCGCGAGTTTTGTCACGTTTTTTGAAAGTATTTTAACCACGATAACTCATTAACCTTTTACAACATCTTAATTAATTTGCATTACTGATCAGAATATACATTGAAGAGAAAGACTTAGATTTCCAGTTTAGGTTTTGGCTTGCTCCTGTTGGTTGTTTATTGAAAAAGAAAAAGGTTAAAATCGATCCTAAAAGACTAGCAATTTTATAGAGCCATTTAAGTACGAGGAGAAACATAACATAACCAATTCAAAAGCTTCGCATTCTACATTGTCTATTGCTCCACGCGCGCCCTCAATATTTTTACAACCAATCAAATGACGACTTGTTTGTTTTACAATGAAAGAAGATGAAACCAACACAAAACGGGCGATTTCATTGACCAACTCACTAGAATAAATGTCCTATCACAGACAATTTTTCCTCTGTTTTGGCAACCGAATCTTAATTATTTACTGACCGTGCAATAAAATGAACGAAGAATATTTATCGATGAAAAGTTTGAACGAAATTTCTCAGTAAACAGCGATAATTTTTGTCGGGGAAAAGAAGACTGCTATGTGTACAATTCGATCGACTTCAGTTTTCTTCGTGGACTGGGAGACAACTAGCAAGGATTTCTTAAAGGGTATACGGTTTTCGTCGACACAGAGAGAGATAAAAGTTCACATCTTTTACAATAAGAATACCACGAAACGAGAACTGCCCGAAGATTGTGAATGGATTGTGAAACATCCTTCTTTGACATGTTCGCCTGACGCCTCGTGGACGGCTCTTTTGACATATATTTTGCATTTCTACACACATATCTCGTGCAACTGTTCAAACAAACCCTGCAAACTTTGGTCAAAGCCTCACATCCACAATAAGTACAAGGCAAACGTCGTTTGCGGGGATGAAACTAGATATGAAGAGCTAGAGGCCATCTTGAAATTCAATAAAATTCCAGTTAAGATCATTAACGTTGGCGAAAAAACGTTACTGGACTTATTCCAGTATTCTTGTACGCAATGCAAAGTTATTTTCAAATCGAAGAAAGAGGCTGAATTTCATGACCACAGCAAGCATAATTATTTGTGCACCAATTCGAAGTGCGAAAAAAGTAAGCGAGAGAACGGGTTCTTCGCAAAGAGAGAATTAGAGGATCACTTGGTGGGCCAGAAACGCTGCGAATTTTGCCCCGAGAAAATCTTCTGTTCATCCAGGAAGCTCGAAGAACATATGGATAAAGCGCACAAGCGATGTGATTGCAGCTGCGAACGGTACTACGAGACTAAAGACGATTATTTTGAACATTTCTACAGTAATTTACCGCTTCCCTGCCTAGAAGATCCAAGCTGTTCCGATCGATTTCCTAACATCGAAAACCAAGCTTTTCATCATAAAACAGTCCATGGGGCGACCTACCCATATTACTGTATGGCATGCTACAAAAAGAGATATTTGACCTGCGTTAAAACCGCCGAAGAACTCCTGAACCACGTGGAGGAGGAAAAGCATGGAGATGAAGAGTTTTCTTTTGCGCAAATACCGCTTCACATCACATTAAATGGAGAGTAAAAATAAAATCTTGTTTATAAACAAAAACAAGAATCATCATTCTGTTCATCTAACATCCTAAATAAACTCTTTTGGGAGAAATTGGACAGTTAAACAGCTCGCGAAAGGAGATCGATAAGTAATTGTCATGAAATGTTTTCGGATCGTTAGCCGTGGGCCCGTGGCGTACTACACGGTGGCGGATTGATCGCTCCAGTTTCGCTTTTCCTCGCTTTTAAAATTAAAATATTCTCGATTGATTACCCTGGACGCTTCGTGATTGGCTACAGAAAATTTGGCGCCACTTTATAATCCATTCAGAAGATTAAACGATAAAATCCAAAACCAATAAGTTTATTTGATTACTGTATATTAGATTAAAAGCAAACTCTTCGTCCCACGCAGGAGCCGATTGCTTATAAAAGTAATCTGCTCCTGTTCCACGTAAGGTCAGAGCTGCATTTCAGAACCCGGGTAATTTTTTCTTGTGGAATAATCAGGAATCGTTGGCTTTGGAATCAGGAATCCAGCTCAAGGAATTCGGAATCCTCCTAACGATTGGAATCCGGAATCTACACCGTGAAATCCAGAATCCAAGAGGCGAAAACCCTCGAGAGCAAGCAAGGGTTTCGACTTAGTTCGCGTGTTTCCTTCACCCGTCCGCGCTCTGCTCATACATGCGCTTCTTGTTTCGCGAGCTACAGTACGCGGGACAGTACGCAACAATACTACGTCGATTCGCGGGTTCTAGCCAATCACCCGGTGGAAACAAAGACGTTGCGAATCTCCATACCTCATTTGAAGCCTTAAGCAATTTCCGCAAATTAGTTCTTGGTATAACACGGAACACCAACAGTAGATTTTCACAATTCGAACTCTCTCTAGTAAACTTTACTATGCTATACAGTGAAATCTATATACTAAGCGGACACCCTTTACTCAAACGTTTCTTCCCATGATATATTAAGTAAAACGAAAACCTGTATTCTGAGCGGACACCTCCATTACCCCCAATAGTGACCACAATCAATTTTCTCCTAACAAAATCAATATAAAATCAAGAGAAAAAGTTTATGAGAAATCCTGAAATGATCACCAAAGGGAACAAAATGCTTTTATTTTTTTAAAAAATTCCCTCAAATGATTTTTTAGGAATTGAATGGAGATCAGTTTGGAGAATTTTTTTTTTTTTGACGCGTAGAAAAAAGAAAGTAGAATCAAAACTTGAAGGTCAGCTGTGCTGCATGATGCCTTCATGTATTGCTTTTTATCCCGGAATATTAACTAAAACATGATTATGGTTCGCTTACAGCTTGAACGGATTGTTGTCTTTTTCTAGGTCTCGAAGGGTCAACCTTTTAGTTACACATCTGAGAAAATACCCTTCTAAAGAATAGCGTAGCCACTTGTGGGAAAAAAAACTGAGAAAAATTAACATGAAACTAACTGCCTGAAATTTTTAAAGTTGCTGCTCCAAAGTAAAAGGAAAGGATTTACCATTCAAATGTACGAGTAATTATACTTAATGAAATTTTTCTCTCACTGTTCTCCCCAAGAAAAAAACTTGAAAAATAAAATATACAAAGAAAACAAAAGAGCAAGGCTGTTTGCAAAATTCTTGTATTGAGACCTAAGCGTTATTTTAACTTTACTGACATGTAATATTGTGTCAGATTCTAATGAGTGACCCCGTTTTCTGGCGGTGAACACTTTTTTTAATTTTAATCAAACTAAAGACAAAAAAATAATAATAATAATAATAATAAGGCCATGCATCCCCCTTTTTTTTTCGTTTACCGTCAAATGCGTTTCCTGACATTGGGTCGGTCTGTCAGATTGAAAAAAAAAACCCTAAAAAAAAATCACAAGAAGTCTCGGAATAGCAGGCCCTGGTACCCCAGGACGACGTCAAAAGTTAACAGTAACATATTTGGATGAACAAAATGCACAACATACTGTAAAAAATGTTCCTGTTTTTGTTCCTGTTTTTCTCTATCCTGTTACTATGCTCAATTTTCAGATGAAGAGGATTATTTCAAGTGAAAAACGGTTGAACTCCGTCTTTGAGCTTTTTGTTTTGAAAATGCCAAAAATTTGGGTCGGTCGGACGACAGTAAACTGAGGAAAAAAAGGGGATGGCCTAATGTGCAATTCAAACGTATAAAACCATTATTGTCAAACCTGGAGTTTAATATCGTCCATGATAAGTTAATTTCTAAAAGAGCATTTTTCTCAGTACCAACAATACCTACGCTTCTTTTTAGAAAAGGTGCAAACATCGATTTGTTTGATCATGAACAGAGGAAATTTAAATATTTAGAAATGAATTTGTGTAGCGTGGCGCCTACAGTATTTGTTTGTTTTTGTATCGTGATAATTTGTTTATTTTTATAAAAATTGTTTGGTCGTCAGCTGGGTTGGTTCTCAGGCGTTTTAAGGCCGTTTTAGCAAAAATTCCACAAATCGAGATATAATCATGGAATCACGAGTTTAATTTTTCATCTTACTCTTTCACTACACGCACGATTAATTTAAATAAGATTACGACTAAACTTGCCCGCCTCGGCAGAAAACTTTTTCCTCTTCGATGTCTCTTAGCGAAAATGAGTTCCTCTTACATTGTTTGACAGTCCTGTTGAGTTTGTAAAGGTGAACAAATGAACCGTAATGAACTTTGCCCGATTACCGTGTTTACTCTTGAATGGGCACCGCCCACGAATGAGTGACGCACCGTACTCTCCGATCCCAAACATAATGCCGCGTCTATCGATTTTTTGTGCTGTTATTATTTTCAATGCTTTGACTGGTAAGAAGGAAGACCAGAAGCTTGTTTGCCTTTTTAAACAAAACAAAAGAAAAGAAAGGATGTAGAAACGTGTTATTGTGTACCTTAGTAGGCTACATTAAGAATAACTGTAGACTAAAAAAACCTGTTAACACGGGTCCCGACAAATGTTTGAACGGACAAATTTTTACCTGTGCAACCAGTTTCAACGGAACCGTGCAAATTCTCTTAGAGGTTACAGTACTGTTTGCAGGGTCCCGTGTAAACGAAAGGCGGTTCCGTGAAAGCTTTTTCCCGCTCAAAAATTTGCCCGGACCTCCGTAAACGGTATCTTATTATAAGCGAGTAAATGCGATAAGTACACTTAATGGCTTGCGTTCCCTCGTAGGTTAGATCATCTTTACTGAGGCGACTTTGTTTCCCAAATCGAGCAGAACTCTGGACACCAAAGGAATGTTTTGATGTTGGTCTGGACTGATTACTTCATACTGGGGAAAAATTTTTGTTTTTCAAGAAACTGAAGCAGTAAATAAGCCATACGCACAACGTGGAAAAGTGGCTCTGATCATTTTGATTAAAAGCCTTGCATGTTATGGTGGCCCCACGTAAGGGAATCCAAGACAGTCTTGGATTGGATTCCACTCCGTGGATTCCAGATTCCAGGTACTGGCTTCCGGATTCTCTGTCAGTGGAACTTGGATACCGGATTCCAATCGTTAGTGGGATTCCGGATTCCTTCAGCTGTATTCCGGATTCCACAGCCCAGGACTCCAAATTCCACCCTCAAAAATTTCCTAGATTCCAGAATCCGGATTCCCTTTCATGGGGGGCTTATGGAATAGAAAAACTGCAACGGCTTAAGCTTCTAAGGAGATCTTTTGAAAGCCAAATAGATGATTGTTTTAAGACTTTTCATGCTCAACGCAGGCCAATTTAAGATAACTTTAATTTGTACAATTTTGGTATAAACGACAAATGAAAATGAAATGAGGTAACTAAAGTTAACTTTGATGTCTTAGACTGAAGACTGTTTCATTACTTATGTCAAAAAGGCTGGCTTGACCACCTTTCACGTTATTGAAATCTAATCACAATTCAAATGCACCCCGTTTTTTGCAATAACTTCGCATTCCTTTGTTCTTTTAGTGGGGAATATCAGATCACACCGTGACCCCCACACTTTGGTGAAGAGTGAGGAACAGGTTTTTGGACCGTTTATAGCGGAAGTGAATAAGTAGGAGCGAGGACTGAAACCCACTGAGACGAACGTAATCAAATATTTAGGAGTGAGGACTGGGTGTTGATGTGTGTGGACGACTTATTCCTGAAGATGCCAATCTGGCCACGGCAATGAGAACGTCAGAAGAGCAATATTTTTAGATGATTAGCAAAACAACAGCTTTGCACGTACCGCACTACTGGCGACGTGCAGTTGTCTAATTTCACGTTTATCGAGAACTTAAACAAATGACGATCAACTTTTTTTTTCTCTTTGAACTTCGATACTTTTCTAAGGAATTTAACTCCAGTGGAATTCGAACTGGCTTCTCCTATCGCGTGCAGCTCTCGCGTGGATTATCGCGACTCCCCCTTATGGAGAGCTTGCTCGCAGGCCAAAGTTTCAAAGAACCAGAGGACACTCGAACCGTTGTCCTTTGGCAGTGGCGGATCTAGACCTTCAGATGGGGGGGGGGGGGGGGCGGTCATCCGGACCCTAAGTTAACAGGGGGGGCACGGTATCAAAAAAAGAATTTTTCGGCCTCTCAGGCCTCAGTTTGGTCTAAAAATAAGGAGGCGGGGGACCCGGGCCCCCTGGGCCCCTCCCCTGGGTCCGCCACTGTTTGGGTCCACTTCTTTCCTATCCACCCTCAGTCAGACGCCTTCTAACATTTTCATACTGTTTTGCTTTATAGTAACTCTTAGCGAGACCAGCCCATAAGTGGATTTCCCTTGATACAGAAGTTTGACAAAATCTTCCTGAAACTGATCGCTTAACTATGATTTTGGGCATTCAATCATTCGTAAACATCCCGGTCATATTTTTGTTGGGTGGTCGCCTTGACGCTAGAGCTATGCCTTAATCAAATATCCTATTGTGCTTGATACAGAAGACAAACATATACGTGGTGCATTTTAATTAAATGCAATACAAATCGACCCAGTTCATTAACACTTAGCTAATATTACAAACCAAGTTCAAAGCCGGCCGTCAACTGATTTACACCAAAGAGGAATCGAAACACGCCACACAAAATGCATGCTAAATATTTCCTGATAGACTGGGAAACAAACGGAGAGCTCTATTTAGAAGATATTTCAATATCTTCTCAAGCAAAGTTTTACCTTCATTTCTACGTGTTTTACCGAAGCAAGGAGATACCGGCAAAACTGTTACCTCAGTTCAGATTTCTTCATGTGCCAAGGAATTCTACTGTAATGTCTTTTTGTGGAGTAGACTGGGAAGCTCTGTCAACTATTCTTATAGCTAGGAATCCCCGTGTTCTTATTCAAGAGAAAAGAGATATCATTTTCGTGTCCTCGGAACCGGAGCAAGTTTTTGCAGGGTTGATCGAAATATTAAAGGAAGAAAAAGTGATTTACAAAACCGCGGTAGCAAAAGAATCAGCTATAATGGACGAATTCAAATTCAAATGCGTAAACTGCAGGATGATTTTTCGAAATAAGAAGGAGCTGAAACAACACGACGATAGATTCTGTGGGTACTTTGAAGGTTGCCTGACAGGCAAGCATAAACGCAAAATAGGATTCTCAAACGAAGGGTCTGAATTTGAAGAAAAGATCTCGGAGGCTGATAAGTGCAATCCATGTACATCGAACTGCGTTCTCACTTATTGCCCTCATAGAAGCAGAAAGGAAGACATGAAAACAGTGCACAAAACAACTTATGTCGGCAAAACTCATCCCTGTTGGAGCAAACATGACACAAACGAGTTTAGTGCACATTTTTTCTATGGATACGATGCGTTGCCATGTTTGGCAGTGACAGGGTGCCCGCGCACATTCCGGACGCTTCAAGAACAGGCACATCATCACGTGACCGAACATGGCTGTCAGAAACCTTATTTCTGCATTGTGTGTTATAAGTTGTTGAAAGTGAAATGCTTCGAGAGCGAAACTGAGTTGTTGTATCATGGCAAGCTTGAAGGCCACTGTGAACCAGAGTTTTCTTTTGCATAACTTGCTAGCGTGTCCATTTTCAAAAGCGCCCAAACGAGAACAGTGTGCAAAAGAACAAGTTTCCGCGAGCATTGCACGAAGGCTACTTACACCCCAGCTTTTCCACAGATAAAGTACACCTTTTACCGCCCTTACTTCATGGAAAATATTGTATTTTTTTCTCATAACCCTTCCCAAGAGATAAGTGGACCAAAATTTAGCTCTTTATTGACTCATCTATCGACCTCCATCTGCAGACTCGCCAACCCCCAAAAGGCCAAAGATTGAGCCGGCTATCTATCGATATCTAACTTGGAAACGAACACCACAGCTCCAAAACTTTTTTGCAGTTTGACGTTTCGAGAAAGCGTGAGAAATCAGCTGCCAACTCGTGAGAGCGTGACATAGGTCGTGAAATCGCGCGACTCAAACGTCGTACGACTTGGCAAGTCTGCATCTGTCTCTGAATAACTTTTTCACCGGCAGATTCATAGCTGGATCTTTAAAGGGGCTATGCCGAGCTATTTGCTATCTATTTAGAAAGTTTACACTTGTCTTCGCATCAATTGAATTTAAAAAGTAAATTTGTTCTGTTCTTGGTTTTCGCTTTTTCAACACAATATTTAGGCACTGAAACTGTTTCCTTTTGTCTTTTGCGACGGATGAACATAGATTGAAACTTGAAAGAGTTGGGCCAACTTGTTCAAGTCTACTATGCCTGCAAAAATAACCATAAAACTATTAGGCCAGTTATTTAAACGGTGTCTAGCCACTGTTTAGCAAAACCGCGTTCTAAGCCATTTTCAGTTCGCCCAATACTTTTATCGCGAAAAGTTTCATGAAAGCATAAGGCGTAGACTGGAAAAGCACTTATTTTCCTAAAATTACTCACTGAGGAAGATATCTGAAGGTCCAAAGATTTGCTAAACCGCGGCCCGAGTTAGATTTCGTTTAAATAACCGACCTATTACGTTTAGCGCTTCCAGATGAAATTTGTTTGGTAAACCGCATCTTCTTCACTATCTACTAGAGAATTTTGAATATGTATAAAGGCCCCCCGCATGCAAAGCCTCTTTCTGTCTTCTTCTTGAGTGAGGAGGAGAAAAGGAGTCTCTGCCTGAATCGCGTCAAACCTTTGAAGTTGCCGCAACCCCGAACTTCTGTTCAAGTCAATCTTGTTCTCTCGAGAGAGACAATTTCTTTTTTCGAGCGCAAGCATCCGTTTATTGATAAACTGACGTTCATAACCGAGCCCGCTGTAGCAAGAACACCGCTATTTAAGGCCTGGGTTTCAAACTAATCCTGGCAACATTCCGCCCATGCTCAACAGAGCTCTTACTCGATTCATGCGGAGTGTTTCTCGAGTACGCGAAAATCAAGCAAGCGAAAGAAATGCCCTGATGACAGGGTGGGGTAAAGGAACAAAGTAATGACTACAGCACAGTTTTAACCAAAAATAGGGAAGTTTAAGCAATGATGTCGTCAGCCGGAAGTGGACTTTTTGTACCTTTCGACCGTAATTGGGAACAAATTCATGGGCAGATCGTCTCTATTTAACAATTATTCCTCGAGCCCGAATGGGCTCTGAGTCAATAGCTATTGACTCAGAGGCAATGAGGGCAAAAGGAATAATTGTTTTGGTAAAATACAACTTGTTGATCAAAAATATCGGGACAGCAAAACTAGCAAAACGCAATTAAGCCGCCATTGTTTTGGTTTTCAAAGCCGGCTCTTTTCGCTACCGGTGGGTTATAACATATAGCCTAGTAGTAGCTCAACCAATCACAACGCAGCATTGATAATAGACCACTAGTTGGATTTTACTAAAAGAGTAAAGACACTTAGCAATCCAAATTTGATAGCGTCAAGGCATATTAAAAGAGATAAAAAGCTCACTTCCGGTTGACGTGCGTCGTTAAAAACGTAGCTGCTTAAACTCCCTAATTATCCTCGTGACAAAGCCCCTTTACGCCCCAATATCCACATACAAATTCTCCAAACTGATCTCTATACATTTCCTTTAAGAATTAGTTAAGAGAATTTGATAAAAGATCAAAGTATTTGCTCTTAGGTGATCATTTTATTAATTCTCATAACCTCATCTCATGATAATGTATGGATATCGTTAGGAGAAAATTGCTGTTGGTCACTATTGGGACTTAACTACTACTGAAAGCCATAAACACGAGAAACAAATGACAAGATGGTGTTCGTGAGTGATATCTAGTTAAGAAAACATACAACAAACATGGAAGGCAGTCTAACGTCGACATCAAGTCCTGATTTTATTTGCTTGGTCCGATGGTGGTCGAACATACCGGTGTCTTTTACTTTAACGTACAATTACTACGACAAAATGTTTGGATTTTTGGAAAAAGCAATAAAAATAACATATTAAAAATATCGAAGGTTTATGGTCATTACAGTACAAGCGTCTTTCTAGAAGATGACGGTAACAAAACTTCAACTAATTTATAGCGAGGGTATCGTTAGTCAACTTTCAATACGAAAACATTCCCTAACGATCATGAAAATAACGCTACCAAAATATTTTCATTTCAAAAATGACTTCTCTTCTGGTCGCGAGGAGTTTTTTTCGTTGTGTTTTGAGCCTTTCGAAACATTTACGTTTAACGATTTTATAAGTTAACATTAGGGGGTGATCATGTTATCAAATCTCATAACCTTTTTCTTGGCTATGTACTGACTTTGTTTGGAGAAAACTGGGACTGAAAGAGTTAACTTGAGAACAAAGCCTAACAACGTAAGCTAAGAAACATGAGAGTGCAGTAAAGGAATGTTCCCGGCTAAACAGGCTTTCCAGCCAACAAAACTTAAATGCAGGCAAAATGAAGACGGCTCTGAAGACCAGCAAGGTGAAACAAAACAGTTAAGCCTGACTTGAGAATTACGTCTTGCTTAATCTTCTGCTTTGGACCCCATACGTTAGTGCAACAAGCCAAAACGAGCTAAAACAAAAAGCGAAACTCTTTACTTCGAGCAAAATCAAGGCGAAAAGATTTCTGCGAAAGAAAAAGCCCCGTTTCAAATATCAAAAATCATACTTGAGAGGAAGAAGAGAGGGAAAAATCGCCTTGCAAGGGGAGATTAGAAACCTTTAGATTCTAAGAGGAGTACGACTACGGTTGCTTTGGCGGGAAAAGACGATAGCCGTCGTCATTCTAGTGCGTCTTTAAAGAAAATGTCGTAGTGACAGAACAAGTTATCAAATGTTAGAAATATTATCACTTTGCGATCGGGAGGGGGTTTAACCGCCTACAATAAAAATAAATGTGTTAACTTTGCTGGTAAAAAAACTGAAGCATTCCGGGGTGTCTACTTTTTTAGAATACGTGAGAAAAACTTTAAGCCAAATCTCGTTTTCGTACTTGTGCTAATCTAAAGGTATTTATTAACTGCATATTCCGATGTATCGACGGTTTTGCTACCTCGGAAAAAAGTGACTACTTGCTGTCTTGGAATGCTATTGTGAGCTAAAACACCGAAAATGAAGCCCATTTGGCCAGGAACATAATAAGTAGGTTCAACCTCAGCACTACAACAGAACGTCTTTACAACAAACAAAAATTTGTACTAAACTAAAAGTGGTCCGAAGCTCTTATGAGTCAAGACGTGCAAGTTCCATAGTATAAGTGCCGATGGATTCCATATCGTACAAAACAAAGTAGATCTGCTTTAGGGACGATGCCATAACAGAAACAAAGTAGTTGGAGATTGCCTTGAGGATGGTCTGGGCTGCTATCTGCTTGGGGAAGTTGTTGCTGCTTTCAAGAGGAAAAGACAAAAAATGAATATTAGAAAAAAATTCAACAATGGACACAGTTGAGACCGAATTCAAGTGACCAATCAAATGAAACCTCCTCAGCAGTACTTTCACATGGTACTATTTATTTCGTACGTTGTTCTAACTTTTGAGTCTATGGATGGAAATCTTATGGTGTAATTATTCAAATGAAACCTCTTCCGCAGTACTTTCACATGGTGCTACTTACTTTACTTACAGAGCCAGAAAACAAAAACAAACAAGCAGCTTGAATTATTTTACTACTACGTGTAAATCCTACTTTTTTAGTTGGAGAAATACTTTTAAAAAGCAGCCGCATTTTGTATTTAAAAACAACACGCGTTGGCATGAAGGTTTCAAATTACCACTTTGTACTTTTTATGTTGTTATGCAAATTCAGGCCAATTTTACCGCGATCGCAAAAAGTATTTTCTGCGACTTTTATTGGCTATTTTTGTGCCTTACTTCTTTAGCTCTGTTTTTGTTATTATGGCTTCGACTTTCTTTCACAATTTATTTTAGAAACGAAAGAAAGCGAGTCTATAAAATTGCATGGCAATCGAAAAGGTTCAGACCGCATATATCGCATGTGAATTTCCACTTTATCCTCGGAGTAAACACGGACTGTCGAAGAATACTTTAATTTTCCAGACTTTCGGCGCGGCTCAAAACTTACAATTCCTATACTTCTAACTGTATCGTGTTTGATCTGAATTATTTCTGTAATTCGTACCAAGTTTGTTCTTTTTTGCAAGTCGGGTTACAAAGATTTTCAAAAAAGTGCCCAGCGTTGAATATTTGTGCCTAAACCGTGCCCAAACTGTGCCCAAACTGTGAAAATGTGCCTTAGCAATATTTAAAACGTGCCTTAACTGTGCCTAAAGTGTGCCTTATCTGTGCCTTTGCATGTTTTTTTCCCGTGCTTTGGCACAAAAACCGTGCCTTTTCTTGAGCGCGAATCGTGCATAAGGCACGGTGTTACGCTCGTGTACACCAGTAGCGTGCGCCAAGCCACAAAGCTATCATTAACCCCAATTTTCCCACTGAAGGGAACACAGAGGGTCAACGAGAAACAAAACAATGTCAGACCAGTTGTGAAGTGAGAACTGCAAAAAGTTGTTTTTATTGAACATGGCATTCAAAAGAAAAGAGCAAGTATAAGCATACTTACGCGCCACTTCCAATTGATGGCATAGCAATTGATTTGATATTTTTCTCATCAGCTAATGTTAATATGTTCTTCACAGCTTTGTCCAGATTTTCAGTAGATTCAGTTTCATCTCCCCAGGTTGGGCTATGAACATGGATGACATACTGAGCTTTCAGATTTCGACCATCGCAGATGGCCGCTGTGAACAATAAGAAGAGAGTGAACAGTTAGAACACTAAGCAATCCAGATCCAATAGATAGCAGAACAGGAGCTCTTTTTTTCCCGTTTTTAAGGGGAGCAAAGACAGTGCCATGGGGTCCCCTTGCTCACTTTGTACCTGCCTTTGCTTGCCCGACAAAATAAGCAAGATCTGTGTTATACAACAGGCATCAACAAAACCTGGAGTGGAATCATGATCAACCCCTGTATTAAAGTCACTAAACTACTGCGGAGGATGCATAATAGCAACCTGGATATTAGGATTGCCGCTCCTCTTGTGGCCTGCAACCAGATTAGGGAAAGAGTTACAGGGGTTGACATGATCGAGGTTTTGTTGATGCTATTCTGCTACTTCACGTATAAAATCATTACCTGATGCTAGTTCTAATGGGCCGTGGGATTCTGACAGTTTCTTCACCTCATCCTTGAACTCTTTACCACCTGCTTTTTCAAGCACTGATCCTGGAAAAGAAGAAAACAAGAGTTGTAAATTTGACCACAGTTGAACCTAAGAGGAAGGATTAGCACAGTTGGTTAGTGCGCGGCCTTCTGTGCAGGAGGTCCCGACTTTGATTTCCTTGATGAGACCACAAATCCTTCTTTCAACTTCTTTGCCTTTCTTTGTAGCTTTAAGTAGCTTTAAAAAACCCATAAAATGAAGTACTGATGTAACGAGAGGTGGGGGCTCAAACGAGCACACCCTTGGCCTCAGGTTTGTTTTTCAGATGACTTAAGTCAACCCTCTCTAAGACAGACATCTTGGGACTGGCACCCACTGTCCATCTTATTAGAGAGATGTCCAGCCCTAGGAGTCTGTCTTATAGAGAGGTGTCCGTAAAGAGAGAGTCGACTGTATTTCCAGCTACGAAAGAAACATGAGGACTCTTCAACTTTTTTTAAACCTTTATTAAGCTGCCACCTTCTATTAATATGCCAGTAATAAAGGTCTCAAAATAATACTGCTCTGCCAATAAAAAATCTTGACCTAAAATCTTTTCATGGAAATTTTTTAAAAATTTGTTGCCAGAATTATCACTTACGAGGTAGGAATTTCCATCTGTCATAGCTGACAGATGGGTTTGGATCAGAATCAGTACAGGCACGTCCAAAATAGCATCCTATGTTTTACTGTTTCCAGTCGACTCGCAATAACTCAAACCCTTGTGAACACAAACCTCGCGCTAACTTGAACCAAAATCAATTTCCCCTTGGATTTCCTTCATACACTTACACTTTTAACAACCATGTATGCTTTGTCTTTGTCGGTACCCATCCCATTTTCTTATTTCTGGTCATTTGCTTTGCTCTCCCAATAACTTGAACTCATGCTAGCTCAAACCTTGTTGATTTCCCTAGACAAAGTTATCAGGAGTCGACTGTATTTTCAAAATTTCACAAAAATGACAGAAAATATTCATTCTTCTCATTCAAATAAAAAAGAAGTCATGATTGTAACAAATTAAAATAAATAGTCTGCAAGAATGTCAAGGAAACCTGTAATGCTACAATTGAGAATAAAGAATACAAGCTCTTGATTTGAAATACATACCTACTTCACCACCAAGATAAAATGTTGCATTGGTTGGGTGCACAATAGCATCTGCTTCTATTGCAGCAATGTCTCCTTGAATAACTGACAACTGAATAATGCAATAATGGGAAATTAAGTCAAGATTGTGGGTAACTTTTGGGATTAAACTTTTACAGACACAATGGGCAGATTTAAGGGTGGGCCGAGGGGGCTGTGGTCACCCCTTTTCCTTTGACCTTTCGAATTGTTTTTATAGAATTCCGTCTTAGAAAAATAAAAAATATCTAGAATAGAGATGTTAAGTGTCCCGGCCACCCCTTTCTGAATTTTCTGGATCTGCCCCTGGACACCCATAATGTACTGTCATAAAAAAAAGGGTTAATTGCTGTTGACCATCAAGTTTTGAAGCATCCTTAAAAATGCCTATTATCTCACAAAAAAAATTTAGTATTCCACTTTGATCATGCACTGGCTACATCAAGTTCAAGCTCAGCTGTAACAGACCTGTGTTACAGGCTACTGCCCTTAATAACAGCTCTAAAAGGGTAATACTCCTCATGCTATCAAGTTGAAGACAAGGACTTTCCACATTTTGATTGTCTAAGACGTCATGCTAACCTTTGTCTCAGACATGATTTAACCGCAATAAGTAACATCTGTGAAGCAATACTAAGATCCTTTAGCTATTAGGGATCTGGGCCCTCAATAGTGTTAGTGACTGGAAGTATGTTTTGACTTTCCTTTCACCCTGATTGGTAAATCGACGATGGCTTTTTTAACAGGCCAATCACTGTACATACTCACATCCTGGTACACAGGTGGGGTCCCAGAACAAGGATTTTGGTGCTGTTGTTTCACAGCCAGACTTTACCAGAGCTTTAGTTTTGTTTGCGGCACAGGCTTAATAAGCAGAGGCTGAGTTGTCACAATTTATGTACAGACCCAGGACACATAGCAAACCTGGTCCTACCATTCTGGACCAGGTGTTTTGAAGCTGGGTTAAGATAACCCCAGGTTACTGCGAAATTTGAACTCATATATGAGAGCTTAAAAACAAATCCAATTTAATTCTCTTTGCCTGCAATTTGATGAAACAATATAGAAAAGTATACAAGAGAGTGCTTTTGATGAAAAGAAAAAGAATACCAGGTGAAAATTTAACACTGCGTTAGCGCTAATAATTATTGGCTTCCAAACAACTGGGCCCTGAAGACTCGTGCACAACCAGGGTCCACCTAGGTGCCACATAATGATCAGCAGCTCACTAAAATCTCATTACTGTATTGTATGATGCCCTGCAACTTGCTTGTCAGTTTGTTTTTAACAGCGATAACAATGATGTCCTTACCTTTTGTCCCAAAAAGAGAGCTTTCTCGGAGAGAACAGAAATGCCAGCTCCTGGTCCAGATTTATCAGCTCCTTTCTTTGCTGCAGGCTGGACAAAAAGAGAAAACATTAATTGAAAGAATTCATTAGTTGGGTGCAAAGGTGGTCTAGTGATGAATGCATATGCCTCCCATCATAGTTCAAATCCTGGTGTTGACACCATATAAGGTTTAACTTTGTTGTTGGTTCTCTCCTTTGCTCCAAGAGGTTCTTCTCTGGGTACTTCAGTTTTCCCCTCACCTCAAAAACCCATACTCACAAATTCCAATTCAACCAGGAATTGGGTAGATAAAGAACGGCCAAGTAGATGTGCTACCTCCATAACAGCTTCATTGAAGAAAGAACTGATTTTTGAGTGTGTGTCAACAATGTCTTGCATCTTTTGAGTCAAATCACATAAGCACTGTACTTACCCCCTTTTTCTTGCCTTTGCCAGAGGCTTGGGATTTTTCTGGTGTCTTTTTAGCTGGGCTGGCTGGCATTTTCTTGCCAGATGTCCCTGCTTTCTGTTTGGGTGCTGTACTCGCTTTAGGCTTCTTTGGTTTTAATTCCTCAGGTGCTACTAGTTTGCCACCTTTTCTTTTCTTCAGAAGTTCTGGATGAATATTAGGCAGAACACCTCCGGACGCAATTGTCACTCCTTTCAGCAACTGAGGGAAAAGGAATGATCATGAAAGTACTGTTAAACCTTTCATTAAACACCCCTATTCTTGGGAAATCTGCCCTGAAAATAACCACAAAATCGGCTGCTTTTTACCGATTGCTTTTTGGCAAATTTGCCCCCAAAATTTCCACGAAATTCCTGCAAAATCGGCCAATTTTTCCACGAATTTGTCCCTAAAAATCCCGCACAATTTGACTTTTTTCCCACGACCTTTCAGAAGCCCTGTTTCAAGCTACGTTTGACTATCAATACAAAATTAAGATAGTTAACCACGGCATTATTTTTTTTGGATGGAGCCACTTGGATACTGAATATTTCAAAGTGGTGGACCCCATTTCTATTAAGTTAGTTCCCAGCATTAAAATAAAGAAAAAAGCAACAACAAACAAGGAAAAACGTTTTCTTAGATCAATGAGTTCAACTGTATTCAGTAGTATAGCGTATTATAAACAACTGGTAATTTTCCTTAATATTTTATTTCCTATTTCTCCTATTGGAAAAATGAGAATTTTTTTTAAAAAAAAATACAAGGTTTTGTTCCCCTACAACAGTTTTTTCTGCACTCTCTTGCTTAACACATTTTTCTCAAGATCACTAAAAGAGAATGCAAGAAATATAACTTGGCACTCATTTCATTTGCTTTTCTGAACTATACATCCCTTACCCAACACTGAGGTGAACATGGCCTCTCCCGGACACAAAGAAGACAATGACATCAAAACGTGAATTTATTACTTGAATAAGAGACAGGGGCAAGACTGATTAACATGCCGGAAAAAAAAAAATAAAACGTGGGAGCTGGGATATAAACAAGGAATCTTGAGGTGATTTTACGGAGGTATCAATGAAAGGAGTGGATTATTTTCAATGATCATAGCATTTTTACAACAAATTCCGTGAACAACAGCCGTTTGACCATGTTCGCATGGTTGATATTTGTTCGAAATCTTGATCAGCAAAATGAAACAAAATCTGCTCCTTTTAATAAGATACGAAAAAGAAACATCAGTAAATCGTATTTATCCACGCCGATCATTCAACAGTAGGTAGTAATTCTTTATTTTGTGGCAAATATGATTGAAATAAGCTTTTATAAATTCAGTGCTAGGCTTTGTGCTTAGGGGTCAAGCAAGCTAACTCTCGTGGGCTAAACGTGGTTACACTAGTTGTATTGTAAACTGTGTTCGAGAATTTAATCCTTGTAAGATATGCCATGGGAGGACATATCACACGAAGCAGACAAGACGAATTCCAAAATAGATTTGCATGTAAATTTCAATTTGACAAAAAAGAACCATCTGCCAAGTTCACTTTGTCTCTTGACCACCATCAAATGATCGCTTCATGGGCGATCATCAAGCAGTAAACTCGTGAATGTAAGAAATCGTTAAAACTTACCTGATGTAATTCCTCGTCGTTGGCCACAGCGAGCAAAATATGTCGAGGGATGATCCTTGTTTTCTTATTATCCCTCGCGGCGTTCCCTGCGAGTTCTAAGATCTCGGCCGTCAAGTACTCCATGACGGCTGCTTGATATACGGGAGCACCCGATGCGATACGATAATGATGAGTTGCTTGCCTTAAATATCGGTGGACTCGGCTGACTGGGAATTGGAGGCCGGCTTTAGCCGAGCGAGAAATAGCTTTCGCCCTTTTCGCAGCCTTTCCACCTCTGGCAGACATGTTTCTTTTATACTGTAATCGCGGGAGACAGCCACACAACTCGCACACAACGAAGGCAAAATTAGCGTGAAGCGTTTGCGTCCGTCAGGGTGCGGATTAACCAATCAACTGACGGAAGCCAACAAAGCGCGCTTCCATATATGGAGTAAAGCGTCACTGTGCTCCAGCTTGGTTTCGCGTGGCGTCTGTTTTCGAACAAAGAAATCAGCTGAAAGGTGTTAGAGGAACAATTCAAAAGATCAGTTAAGCACCGCCTGACCTTACACTCAAAAGTTAAAACCATAGTATGTACTCACCGTGGTCGTTTACAGCCAATACAGCAAAACCACTGGAAACGTAACTGATTCGTCACGCAATCTTGGTGAAGATTGTTGTGTGACGTGCCAAAAATTCCAAAGGATCCCAAAGGGGGTCACCCTGGTCTTAGTCTTGCGCGCAAGGGAACAACGCGCGCGCCAATCCCGCAAACTAAACATTCTGAAACTGTTTTGTGCATATAATTTACGATACTTTTCTTTAAAGTTCATTGAGGCTTGTTTTGTTCCAGGCCACAGCATTCAAGAACAGCTCCTGGAAAGGTGTATTATGGGTAACACAGGAAAAAATAACGGATTCCCATTTTTGGATATTTTAGGGAATTTAAAGAATACCCACAAAAATCCCAAATTTGGAAGAGTGAGACAAGTCCCAATCAGGGAACTTGGTTGGAAATTCCCTGGTTGGGACTTGTCTCACTTTGCCAAATTTGGGATTTTTATGGGTATTCTTTAAATACCCTAAAATATCCAAAAATGGGAATCCGTTATTTTTTCCTGTGTGACATATGCCATGGATGAGGTACAGGGGGGGGGGGGGGGGGAGGAGTCGGGGATGATCAGATCTGGATAATCTATAGCATCATAGACTGAGCCATAAAATCACCTATGTTAGTTTTAGATCAATTTAGGTTTCTGGGAAACTTCCCACCTACCCCTCCCCTAAACCAACATTTTGCCCTAAGTGAGAAGTAAGTGATAATGTTGACTTAAGGGATGGGTGGGTGGTCAGTTTCCAAGAAACCTAAATAGCTTTTGTATCTCACTGGAGCTACACAGCACAACAATATTTTTAGCTGAGTACATGAGGGGGCATCTTGCTGGAAGACTGGACAGAAGTAAATTTAAAAAATTACAGATTTTTTACCAACAAAGCTGGTTATAAACAGGAGATGCTGCCACACGACAACTCCTAAATAACAGTAGAACCTCTGCACAACAGCCGCGTTTGGGGCAGAGGATGGTGGTCGTTGTAGAGAGGTTTAAAACAAGGGTCAATGTATGGACTGTCTGCTAAAAAAGTGGTCATTGTAGGGACGTGGCCATTGTAGAGAGGTGGCCTTTAGTGAAGGTTTGTCAATTGTCTGTACTCAATGTTAACCAAGCATGTGAGATATCTGCATTAAAAAATATATCCATCAACTGCACAGCTGCTTGTCACTGTCCAGGGGGCACCCAATGAGAATATAGTTCAAAATCACTTAAACATAGCATTGTTAAACGTATTTTAGTGTGTAACAGGTAGATACAGGCATATTTTTATCCCATAAAAATTTTTCATCTGTTCGGATTTGCTAGCTGAAAGTCTAGTGATCCGAAAATTATAGGGATCAAAACTTACCTTTTCGAAAATTTCAGCCAGAAAAAAGGCTCCCGAAAATTCTAGGAGACCTTTTTAGGGTAAAAATCTGATAAAAATGGGCAATTATACCAATTTTTTAGATGTTCGAAAATCCTAAGAGAGGCAGGCAAGCAAGAAATTTTACGTCAAATGTTCCGAAAATTCTAGATCTCAAATCTGAAAAACTTCATCTCTTACTAATTATATTTATTACTCATGTTTATCAATCATTGTTACATTGCTGCAGGAGGCAGCTAAGTGGTTAGAGCACTGGATTTGCAATTTGGAGTCCATGCGTGACCGTTACCTGGATTTGTTCTCAGTCCTCCTGAGTTCAATTCTTGACCATGCTTGTAAATAGCCAAGTGGTTTGCTCACGGCCAGTTGGGATTCTTAACCCCATTATGTTGGATTTAAATTATTATCTGTTTCAAGCATTTGCTTGTCCCCACTAGCATTAGTACTAAAATTACTTCCGAGAATATATAACATAAATTTATTTATTTTCTTAAAAGGGTATTTTAAACAAAATAAACTACCTCTTTATTTACATGACATTACACTCCTCAAAAATCCATTTGGATTACAATTATATCCTTTGTTGCCCTGTGACATTGATGGAATTCACTTGATTGGCGGCTGTCAATAAGCCATGTCCTTCAATGATCAAACTAGGAAGGTTGCTGAATGACCCATAGTCCTGAAAAACCAGTATCAAAGTTATAATTAAAATGTACATTACTATGACCTCTGTTTTAAGACCTATCTTAACTCATGATCGGCAAGGACTGAGATCTAATTCTCAATAATCTTTCACTCCTAACAGAGCTACAGTAGGCCAAATAAAAATAAATTTGACAAAAAATTCAAGAATTTCTTTTAGCAAAATCATAATAAAAAGATGTTTCATTTGAATGATAACACTGTATGATTTTGCACACAGATTTCAAAAGTTAAATAGACAAAAACCTCGCTATCATATGGTAAACTTTGTAGCCCCTTTTCTGAGAGAGATTGAGGATCCCTAAACTGATATCCACTTTTAAGTTTTCACTCAACAGTATTATTTAAATTAATTAGAGGCAAAAAATGTCACAAAATAACATCTATTTAGTAAGCTGAGATCTTTATTTAAATAACATAAGTAACTTGTCGATAAAAGTAGTTTTTCTGGGGAGCTTTCCATTTAGCCTTCTAAATTTCAAGAATTTGAGTCAAATTGTTCATTCTACAAGGATAAAATTAATTGAAAAGCTATTCTTACCACCTTGGATCCTTTCTTTGCAGTTGGGTCTGTTTGGCACTCTTCATGCAAAGCTTGAAGTTTGACTAAGAATGAGCTAAAGTCTTCCAGCACCTGGTAAATTGTTTTAAAAAATCATTTTACTGTCAGACTTAAAAACAGAACAAATTGTCAAACACCCAAATTTTTTTCAAGTCAAAATGTTAACTGTGTTTTGACCAGTCACATTGGAAGTCAGATCAACCTAGAAAACTGCAAAGCCACAAACTATTAAGCTGGGTAATAACCATTTTTTTATTTTAAACCTTTTGTCTCTCACTGCTTTCTTGTAGTTTCTTTTTCTCACTTTCAAGCTTTGCTGAAATCCTAGTATAACAGAGAGAAAAACATTAATATTTTATCATTTACAGAAACAAAATTCTCTCCTTAACTTTAACGCTCTTTCCCAGAGTCACCAAAGTGCGAAAGATTCACATAAAACCTCTACAACAGTACTTCCTCATCCAATGGTACTAAAGTGAAACCTCTATTAACCGGACACCTTCGGGACCTTCCTAAGTGTCTACTTAATTGAGGCTGTCTGCTTAATATAGAGGCTATAAAAATTGTACAATGTTTGTTAACTATCAACAATCAATGGTTACTCTGTACTGTGATAAAGTTGCATGTTATTAAAGAAGCTATCCGGAGTTCAAGTTCATTACCTTTCATTACCAACTTTAATTTGTTTGTAAACGCAAATTATTAACTAACTTCAGTTTTTATTTCAAGGATGTAACCCAACACTACTATTGTCAATTCAGTCTGGTGTCCACTTAATAGAGGTTTTTAACAATAGATATTAGCCAAATACAACTTATTTTGTTGTCCGCGTCTGCTTGATAGAGTTGCCCGCTGAATGTGGGTTCGTTATAAAGCGAAATATCAGACGTTCGTTTCGGGACCCAGCTTAGTGTCCGCTTAATAGAAGGTATCCACTTAATTGGGGGTCCGCTTAATAGAGGTTTCACTGTATTTTTATTGGTATGTAATTCTAGAATCCCGTGGTGCAGACTAGCAAACAACTTAACCTCCCCAGACTAATAATTAATTGTCTCTCCCATTCAGATGGTACTATCATTTTGTTTCTCTTTTATTTTGGAAAAAATGGTCAAGTAACATTCACCTCCCAACAATTAGAAGTTTACTCCTATTCTTGGGAGAGAGAGGTTTAAATGGCACTCATAATAAAAGGGTATGAGGATTCAAGTAAAGGATGTCCCTGAACATCTTTTTAATACACTGTACCCACTACCCTACCCTGCGAGCAGAGGCTACATTTTTGCTGTGTGAGCTGGTGTGCAAAAAGTAGCCTCTGCTGACAACTGTTCAATTTTCTATCGTGCGTGTGCAAAATTTGTCACGTGATTTGCAAGCGAAATCAATCATCAGGTTTGTCGTCAAATGGCGCAAGTTTCACAGGAATAAAAAAAAATCTGACAACTTTGATTTGCTACGCAATGCTCTAAACTGGTCAAGAACAGGAAAAAACCTGTTTTTTTAAATTTATTCATCCAGATTTCTGGACGGATTTGAATGGTTGTTGGCAGAGGCTACTTTTCGCACGCCAGCTCACACAGCGAAATGTAGCTTCTGCTCGCAGGGTACCACTACCTATGCTGAATATAAATTTATTTATTTTCAGGCAAATAGAAATTATAACATTCTTTTATGCACAAAACTACCTTGTCCGTTTTTGTTGAACACTTAGGAGTTCTTTACGAAGCTTGTTCACCTTTGATTTTGCCTGAAAGGTAATCATGGGAATGTCCTGAAATTAATGGTTGATTGCTTGACTGGCCCTTACCACCAGAATATCGGGAACTGGTTTGGCATTGAGGTTTTCCAAACTCAAGGTTGCATGCTGCCCATTGGCTCATAAGTAGCTCATCCACCCTTTGGTGACAGGTCTTGTTTTTATCATGCTTGCAGCTAGATGCCAACGACCCATCAATGTGAGAGAATTGTAGTGGGGTACATTCTTACAAAAAAAATAACAGAGAGAGAGCCCTTGACCAGACATAAGAGTAATAACTTAGTATAATTATGATGGCACTTTTTATTGAATTGACAATATTATTGAAATGCTCACAAAAATACAAGATGCCATATTATTCCAAATGCCATCAAGATCTCATCTTTGAAATCAATCATTTTCATTCTATTTATCAAATTAAGTGAAATGCCTTAACCAAAATATGTGGAGGAATGTGTGGCTGAGCAGTTAACACCTCAAACTCTGGATCTGGAGGTCTGGGGTTCAAGCCCCGCCCGTCGCGTTGTTTCCTTAGACAAGAAACTTTACTCCACTTTTTCTCCCCTCACTCAGGTATATAAATGGGTAGCAGCGACATACTGCTGGGAGTAACCTTGTGATGGACCAACATCCCATCCAGGAGGGAGTAGCAATATTCCTAGGCATGCTTCAAGCTAAAGAAACTGGGATAAGCTCTGGCTGTTTGGGCCCTAAGCTCGTGTGTACCTTTACTTTATCAGAAACAAAGAAGTCATGTCCGTTGCCAGGGGCTGGTGGATCTTGCTATCAGGCAAGTGAATTCTGTTATTAACTTGCCCAATGGGTTTTAAAGTGAAGTTTTTTGGGGGAATTGAAATTAGAGGTACTATAATCAATCCTGCTAATCAAAAATTTTGGGTGGGCTAGTTAAAGTGACTCTTGGGCTGGAACATGCTAGCTACAGCTTGCCCAAAGAACAAGCTGTATAACTGATTTTCTTTGAAACCTGGATGTCATATTTTACTAAACTCAATAAGATCTCATCTTTGAGTCCATAATTATTATTAAGAATTGTTACAGTTTTTTGTGTTAGGGATTTTGGTCATTTAGCCTTTAATTTCTTTACTTTGTAGTCAAGATTCATTACCATAATCTAACTCTAACAGAAAAGATAGTAACAAAACAAAGCAAAATATCTCTGTCATACTGTACCTTTCTGAGGTCAGCTTTCAGCATGTGATTTTCTTTGTAAATATCAATCTGCAAAATAATTTATGGGAGAGTGAAAAATATATCACATATAGAAATGGATATCAAACAAGACCAGATGTACACCGCATAAGAAATTCATCCAAATATTGGTTTTTATGCCAAAGGCCAATTTACAATGAAATCATAAGGAGAGGCAGGCTCAATAAATAAATAAATAAATACCTATGATAGTATGACAATAAATACATAAATAAACAGTTGCGAGGACAAAGGAGAAAAAAAAAAGCCAAAGAATAATCTTCTAGGTACATGTATAATGCATTCACTAGGTCCTAGCTTTTTGTGCATGTATTGAAGCTGACTCATAAATCGAACATAAAATACCCTTAACTGTTTTTAATCAGTTGGGATCATTGACATATTTAAAGGGTAAAAGCATTGTGATTTGCAACAACCCCACCCCTTTTCTACCTTGTACATTATCATCATCATCATCATCATCATTATTATTATGTTATCAATATCATTAATGATCATTATCAATATTAAACCATTATCAAGCTATTATTATTATTAGAATTATAGTATTCATTATCAGTATCATCAACATTATCATGAACATCATCATCATCATCATCATCATCAGTAGGAAAGAGCATGCATGGAGGAGGCCCTATGTGTTTAGTCACAACATACAGTTTCACTGAAGGATTTTCTCATTTGAATGAAGAACTCCTTTATAGCCTGTTTACCAGCTGAAGACCTCATTTCGTTCCTGCAAAGTTTAAACGGAGGAAAAAAACAAAATGAGTTCATAACAGGTCAATTATCCTTTAAATAGGATAAACCAACTCCATGGAAACTTAAATTGATGACAAAATGCAGTCAGTGTGTTAATTATTGGGCTGCCTGTGAGTGAAACGCCCAATCAAGAAATGAGTCTCATCTATGTCAAAAAAGGACAAAATGGTGGATGGAGCTCCAAGAAAACTTTGCGTGTCCCACCCTCGCTTCATGGGGCTGATTCTTGCGTGGAGGGGAAGGTCATCTGGCGAACAGAATTGGAAGTTGATTTGGAATGAACACAAAATTATTGCGTGGAGTTATTGGCCCTATATTTTCACTGAATGATTATCTAAATACAGTATTTGATAATGTAGTTGGCCCGCGTGGCAGCTGCAAAATAATCCTTCCACGGGAAAAGTTTGATTTAAAAATATTTAGATCACATAGTAAGCCTAAAGACACTTATTGCCTTAAAGTGCCCATCACCCAAAATTTTTTATTTTCTTATCTGAAACTACACCTTATCAAAATAACTTCTGCGAAAAAATTTTGCGATTTGAGCCAAAGACGATTTTTTTAGAATTTTTTAAAAACGTTCAAATTTGCCGCCATTTTGACATACCATTCGTCTTAGTCTTCTCTCGGACTATGATGTACTTTAAGGAACATGTGACCTTATCGACAGGAAAACATTAAGAGTTCTGATAGGTTTTTCTTTTTCAGAAAAACTTTCTTCTTATGAAGACATTGTGATTCAATCCTTACTTGAAATTTATCTTTTTTGTGTACAGTTGGTGAAGGCAAGGTAATGCGAGTCTCTTAATTTACATCACATGACGTCATATGTGAGCTTGCTAGTTTGCATGATCAGCAGCGCAAGTGTACCGCAAAAATGTAGACTTCAAAAATTGGTAAAAAAATCGCGTTTTGTTCAAACTGCAAAATTTTTTCGCAGAAGTTATTTTAATAAGGTATAGTTTCAGATAAGAAAGTAAAAAATTTTAGGTGATGGGCACCTTAAGCCACTCTCCCAATGAAAAAGTTTAACGTGTTGATGAAAAAAACAGCAGTTAGTAGTAGCTTTATTTTTCAACATCTGAGCTGAGATATCTTACTAAAGGACGATCGCACTCAAGCACTATGATAATAAACAAATGCAAAAAAAAAAAAATTAAATGGATTGAGGAACAGAAATTTTCCTACCCTGGGTTCCAGGGTATCTTATTTTCTGACAGTTCATGGCAAAGCATCACTCCTCAAATAAATTGGCCAATGAAAAGTTTGTTACAACATTACGCTTATACTAGACATGAGCATGCAGAATTTGAATCAGAAACTATTGTGTGACAATGGAAGATGTAAAGCTGCTAACAAGAAATTTGCACGCCTGTCTGCAGGAAGTTACAAGCTCGTTTTGCTTGTCCAAGCTCGCCTGTTATTGTTACTAGAGTAGATTGATTTACTAATCACCTGATATCAAGGGCCTCTTCCTCTATTGCAGTAAGAATAACATCAAGATCTGTGATCTCTGAGATGCTATTCTTCCGTCCTTGATCCGCATTAAACAATCTCACAAAATTATTTTCTGGAGAAAGAAATAATTAAATTAGAGTGGGAAAAGTAGGAAATTTCCATTATCATCTTGACCTTGAGTTCTTTATTTTTTATCTTACTCTTTAAAACCTCGTATTTCTGATGGTAAAAATGAAAATGGGAAATTTTTGCCACAGTTGAACCTCTGCTAATGGCCATGTACCTCTCTACCACGGCCACAATTTTGGCCTGGTGAACAGTACTTTATTCTGTGAAAGGTTTGAACCCAGGAGTCATTTCATAAGTAGGTTGAGTTTGATCATCCGGGTGAACATATTCCTGAATAGGACTGTTTTTGTTGACAGTGACTGACGTTTTGACAACTTGAGCAGTAGTCATCTTCAGAGTCAAAAATGTCAGTCAGTGTCAACAAAAACAGTCCTATTCAGGACTACGTTCACCCAGACGATCAAACTCAATCTACTTTTGAGTACATTATTCATTGAATCATGTTATAAGCTCTTTATGACGCATATGGCTACCTCTCCAGAGTGGCAACAACCACTAAAATAACCTGTCCATCATGGCCACTTAAAAGTGAATGAATGATGTACAAAGTGATGTACCAAACTGTACCTAAATCACTTTGATTTATTTTGTTACCATAATTTTCTGTTCTTCACTTTTGGTTGTAAATTATTGACTGCAGTCTTGAAGTAGTTTTGAAAAAGCTTTTTTTGAGTGAAACAGTAATATCAGTAGCCATAAATTTCATTAATATTATTTTTGTTATTATTACCTCTGTACTCATTTTCTAGAGAATCCTCTTCCTCAGTTGTTTTTGATTCAGCGTCATCTTTTGTCCTTTTTCTGCCTCTTTTTGCCTTTAATTTTCCAGGACCAGACAGTGGTGTCTTCTCAAACAGAGACGAGGAATCAGTTAAAGGTTGAAGATGATCATCAGCATGTAGCAAAAAAAAATTTAAATTAATTAATTTTATTAACTACTGAACTGTGGAGTTGATCATGAAATTTTCTTTGACCTCTTTTGTAGTATATTATATAAACGGAGTATATAAAACTGGCAAAATTTAAAAGATAATAAAACTGTCTTGTACCTTTTGCGATGGACTTGGTATTTTAATAACACTTGCTGCTTCATCTGTCAAAGATATCACAGGAACATTAATTGCAGCAGCTGGCCATGTTTCATTATAATAACGAAATGAAATTTTGCTTGCTCAGTTAATAAAAAATAATATTTGCTTGTCAGCAACACGACCAGTAAATAATGATATTACAATAATATTACTTTACCAGTGAATCAAAACGGTAATAACATTTTTACAAACTGCACACAACAGTGGAAGTAGAATAATTAAATAAATTAATTAATTAATTAAATACCCAAATTTTTGCACAAAAAATTTAAGAAAGGTTCATAATATTTCTGTGACACCTGATTCTGAGGTATCAGGCAGGTTGCAAAGAAAGTCAGTTTTACAGCTTTCTAGTCGAGCAAGCTGTAGTTAGCACGTACTAGCCCGAACATCATTTTCACTAGCTGGAAAAAAAAAATTGGATGAGCAGGATTGATAACAGGTTTCCTGTTCTTCTCTTATTTGAATTACATGTACTGTACCCGAAAAAATTCATTTGCCTGTTATGCAATTAAGAACAGAATTCACTAGGCCGATAGCAATATCCACTGGCCCTCGGCTATCGGACTCGACTTTCTTTGCATGCTGATCAGTTAGAACATTATTTTTTTGTGCCCATTTCTGTAAGAAAAATGATCACACCTGTTTGTAATAAATGAGCTTGCGGACTCTCCAATACAATTGAACTTGGACTTTCACGAGGCGCCCTTGACCTAAGGATGATTGGCATCTGGATAGGATCAGGTAAAACATTTACAGGGCTTGCCCACTCAACAACAGAAGAACTGCTGGTATCTTGTGGTTCAGGATCAAGTGCTGCTGTATGTTTTGGTACAGTAGACCTTGAGTTTGATGTAGTAGACGTCTCTAATGGAAGCTGAACTGGACTTGGGGCAATTGTAGATAGTTCTTGTGTCCTTGGAAGATCAGTAGATGACCCCTGTACAAAAAAAAAAAACAACAACACATAAAGTTAACAAACAAACAAAACAACAGAGAAAAAAGGTTCCAAATTTTTTAATTAAGTTTGGTTTGAAAAGTATTTATATATGTAGACAAAAATATTAAATAGAATGATATGTGTGGAGAGAAGAACTCAGAAAAAAATTCTGAGTTCCAGATGGGAATTGAACCCACCACCTTCCAAACACTAGTCAGATGCTCTAACCACTGAGCTACTGATCTGAGAACTCTAGTGATGAGCAAGTCATTTGTGGGCTGACATAATGACCACATCGCACAGTCACATTATGTCATATGAACAAAAGAAGTAGCTACATCGTGCAGTCACGTAAATGAAGACTAGCATTACAGTTGATTTCAGAGCTGTGTACTATACACCCGGATTTTTAGACATGATTCCGCAGTCATGATTGGGCTATCATGATTCGACCAAGAGGTTACCAAGCAGTACAGCATTTTTCCTTGAATATCCTACCGGAATCAAAGCACAGGATCTAAAATTGACTTTGATGGTAGCTTGAATGTTTCTCTTGTAATTCAGGAAAAGGGGACTGTTGTTCTCCTTTTCAGACAACAGACTCTCACACAAGTCACACAATCTAATCGCAGTACAAGTTATCGCGTATGTTGTCTCAATCTATAAGTTTTTCAGCTTATTTCTTAGCCTTTTTATCTGGCTTCTACCTTGATTTTTGAAGAAATATTATACTTTATCCTTTTTTCAATGAAAACAAATGTTGCTTTCTTTTTCACAACAGGGTCATAGGTTGAGGACTGAACATTGTTGATATTTTTCAAGGGTAGTGAAAAACAAAACATTCAAACTCTCCAGCAAATTCTTTCACAAGGGCGGACTGATCAATTTAAATGTTGGTATTGTTTCACCGCTTTCCACCCGATAAAGCTTTCCTCCTCAGGTAAAACACATTTGTCAGGATTTTAGCTTCATTACACTTACATCTCTTGGTGTTAATCAGTTTTTCTGTGATTTGAGTTTTCTTTATGAGTATTAAATTTTGCGTGTTGAAATTTCGTGAGGCTTTTTATTCGTGAATCTTTAATTTCATGATTTTTTACAATTGCAAAAAAAACACAAAACTTAAGACTGCAAAATTAAGTACCTGCAATAAGTTACATCTGCCAATCAGAATGTGGGATTCCATAGAATTCTAGCGGAGATTTACTAACATTATTACTGAATAGACAGACTGACTATGTATAAACCAGGGTACAGTTGTTCAAAGACTGGATAACACTATCCACTGGATAAATCTCTATACAGTGGATAATGCAATTGGTTTCCCCAACACTTATTCAACTGATAGTGATTTATGCAGTGGATAGCACTATCAAACTTTTGAACAACAGGGGCCTGTCCTGTAATTTAAAATTTGCACGTATTAACACCAACATTGCAAAATGTAGGTCAGAACCTCGCACCATAAAGCCAATCCTTAGGAGATACACCAGCTATAAAGTGGTTTCACTACAGGCAATGTAGCTAACAGCAGGGCCATATACTTAAAATTTCACCAGGGCCCATCACTTTGAAACCAAAGGAATCAGTGGAAAATTCTAACAATCATTTTTTGCAAAGGGAGACATGGGGGGAAGGAAAGCAAAAGCACTGTAAAAAAATATAAAACACTTGCTTGTGCAAAAATGCTACTCATACAAAATAGTGAATAGAAAAAACACACATGAACTGCTGAAAATCTTGCAAGCAGGCTGAGGTACCAGAACTAAGGGAATACAAACACTCGTACAACCCTGAAAAAGGCTGTAATGGTGATGAAGACAAAAGACTGGTAATGCTACAAGCTTTTTCCTCTGTTATACATATAAAGATCAACTTTATTTAAACCTTGGATTTACAGGGACGCTGTGAAAGCAAATACTTCTGCATCAAATTATACAAAATGAAAAGATTAAGAAATTAATGGATAAAAGGATGGCAATTTGTCCTTACTTGACTGGAGATAATAGTGTTGGCAGTGGATGATGCATCACTGCTCCAGCTTGTTTTGATCTTAAAACTTCTCACAGTTGTCTGGCGTTTTCTAGAAGACAAAAGAAAATGTTTAAACACTTCGGAAATTTATGGTCCACCAAAACACAATGCAGCCACACCTTAAGTGGTAAAATCTAACACTTGCCAAGACCTAGTATTATTTTGAGGTTCACAGAAAAAAAGAATTTAAAAAATCAACTTCAAAACCCATTCCTTGAGAGTGAATGAAGCGTTTTCTTGATATCATTTAGTGTTCTCCTTATCAGGCAGTAACTGTTAAAATTTACTGCTTGAAGCAGCACTTAAAGGTTTACTAAAATTAAATAAGTAGTTTAAAAAAATACTCAAGTTGTGATCCAATCCGACTCTCACAAGGAAATGATGGAAAAGTACTCACTATACATGTAATCGTTATCAGAATCAAATGTTTTAAATTGTTGTCTAAAGATATAGGCTGATTTGCATAAAAGATGTCTTAAAATGAGGGAATGATGTTGTAGTACTAGAGAACTTAGCTCCTAAATTTCTCAGCAAGGGTGGGGCCATGTCCCTCACTCCACTACCCCTTCTTCTCCCAAGGACAGTGCCCCTCTGACGCATATTTTTTGGCCTTACCGGCCATGAATAGCCAATTACCTGCAGTGCTAAAATTTAAGGAGAACACTGATCATTTTTCCAGACCACCCCTTGACTTACCCTTTACTTTTGTGCCTTCCATTTTAGAGGCCCAGGGTGGAAATTTAGTTTTACAGCTTGCCATTTGGGCAAGCTATAGCTAGCATGTCCTAGCTTACGCTGTTGGCAAAACCGTTGGCTGACACCGTTGGCAAAATGTAGATTGGACTGGATTGGATCATTTCCAGTAACCCTATCCCTTACCTTCTGTCATTTAGTGAGTTACAGGGGTTGATCTGATATGGTACAATCCAGGTCTTTTTGATGCCTCACTTTCAGCAATTTCAAGTAAATTATGTGAATGGTTACCATTTATTGAGTTCTGTGTAAATTTTGCTCCAGGTAAGAAGCCTCAAATCTAGCACAGGCAGATCGAGTTTATCAACATAGCATCAATTTATTGGGTAAAATTTCAGATTGTAATGAGAAGGTCGAGTTTAAGACATAATCGCTTTTTACACTGCCCATGAAATTCATCAAGGGCTCTTAGCTCTATAACCAAAACCGGCCCAGACTAGAAGAAGTGATATCGAGCCTTGAGTAAGTTTTGAATTTTCTAGAGTCTAAAAGGAAACACTGACGCGCTGATCTATTGAAAACGACATGACAGCAAGCTCTATCATGCCGCCATCTTGTTCATTTCATGGATTTGAAGTTTCTCGCGTGTCTCGCGAGACTGTAATAGGCTCTGACAGTATAGGGGAGAAAAACATAAACTTACGAAGGCCGTCGTCTGTCCAAACCAGCTTGTTTGAAGGAGCGAAAAGAAGATAACTCAGAGTTCTGCGAGATCGGCGGATCATCATCAACTTCTGCCGCCATTTTTCGGTCAATCCAGTTCCCGGCCCAGTCTATGGCCGAGTCAAAGTCTTGCCCTGAAGGCCCGCAATGTGTGCAAAATAAGGTATTCAGACGAGGGTCCACAATAGGGGTTCTCAAATCCCGCTTCCCTGCCTTTTTTTCTTCTGAATCCCGCCATCCCGCTCTATTTTACGCCTGAATCCCGATCCTGCCCCATTTTTTTACGAGATTTTTTGCTTGATTATTGAAATAGACGTTATATAAGTCTTACCTTCTGACAATTGTCAGTTTTGATGGTCAAGGTTCTCAACATCACAATAAGTGACCGTAACTTTATTTTCTGTTTTGCTTATTTTTTCGTCCGCGCATCAGTACATTTTTACTTCGATATTTTAAGTCCTGTATTTTTGAAGTTAGGTAGATTGATGTTATCTGTCTGTCTCACGATGATTCGACTGCTTTGCTGCTAGTTTCCATCAGGAGATGAAGCCAATTCTGTCAATTGTTAATGTGGAGTGTAGGAAAATGTATATAAACACACAGGTTGTAAAGACTGAGAAAATGGTATCTTTTATGAAAACATAAACCTGTTATTGAATCGAATAGCACGACCAAATGCGGACACCCTTCAAAGCAGGAAGTTTGCTTCTCCATCCAAAGTGGCTACCCTACCCTACCCTACCGTAACGCAGGGCACAAAGTCCATTGATATTCCAGGTTACCGTATATACAAGGATATTGAGGTCGTTGAAACTCAGAGCTCTCTTGAGTTCTCTTGAACTCTAAAACTCAGGTCGACTCACCTTCACTGTTTCTTTACGACTTTCAAGGTCTTCACTTCCCTTGTAACAGGAGCTCTAAATATTTCTTTCGGAAGAAACGCATTCCCACTGGCACCTTTTTCGTAATACAGAGCCCCACAATTTATGATGTCTACCACATTGTCGTGATTGTCCACTTCCATCAGTGCTGGGTGTGGCCATACCGTGACCAGACTTGCTTAACAAACCCTCAGTCCAAAGAATCGTCCAGGTCCGTCCAGGCAAAAGCAGAAAAGGTCAAATCCGTGAGCAAAACAGGAATCAGTGCAGATCAATGCAGGATCTTAATGAATGTGACTTCTAACCCCAGTGATTTGATACCTCTTTCCAAGTAACGAAAACGATAAAAATAGCACAACCAGAAAAGACGAACAACACACAAAAGTGATAATTTGACAGGCTTCACTAGCTTTGACGCTCATAGCTTGATTACAAAGGCGGTATACACACTAAAGAACCACTTTTTTTCAGTCAACGCTAATAAATTTTTTGTCAAGACAAAACTAATATCCCGTATCCCACTATTTTTCCCTTACGATTCTCGCATCCCATCCCCATAAAAATAGGAAATCCCGCTCCCGCTGGTTATTAAAATTCCCGCATGCCTCTTCTGTTTTTAGCCCGCATCCCGAGTATCACCACGAAAAATATCCCAATCCCGCGCCCAATAAAGATATCAATCTTCTGGATTAGTGTATATTTGCTGCTGTTTCAGTGAAAAAGGGTCAAAAGGCAGGTTTTTTGCGCCCGACAAGCTCGATAATCACACTTGCAAAAGACAAGGAAAGGAGAAATAGAAAGAGAGGGGAGGAAGAAAGGAGGAGAATAACAACAGCAATGATTGCTCTCTTAGCTTCTATGTTGGCTACTTTTTTCAGAAAAAAAAACTGCTTGACGTAAGAGGTCTATTTGGCAAAAACTTTTTCAAAACTCCCACTAGATATTTGATATCTCTATTTGCAAAACCAAAAACAGAAATTGACAACCCTTCTCCTCCTCTAGCCTGCCAGAGCAGACGCCTTTTTCGGCTCTTGATCCAGGAGCCGAAAAAGTCATCTCCTCTCGCAAACTATGATCTTTGTCAATAAAAACAGTTTTACTCTCCCTCTCCTCCCTTTACAAAAAGGCAAACAAGCACCAAAAGACGGTATTGCAGAAAAAGATAGGGTGTTAGTCCGTCTATCATGGGTCAAAAGATTTAAGTTGGAGAATGCAAAAATAGATGTGGCAAGCATCCTAGAACAACGATTCTATTGAAAATATTCGTTGTTCCGTTGTAGAATTTGACAGACCGAATAAAATACATTAGTTGAAAGTAGATATATATATATATTTTATTTTTTTGTTTATTTTCAAATATTTTAAAAACAACAGAGAAAACGTCATTGGCAGGTGAGTAGGTAAGTCGAAAAGTGTGAGAGACCATACCATATGAACGCTCGTCGCTAAAATTCGCTGTAAAAATAATCCGGTCCTGTCGGATGAAAGTAAACCGAAATTTCTCAACCTAGATAGAACTCGACAGATTTAGTCATTTACCATTCAAAACTCTAACTGCACAAAAAAAGAGATGTATTTGTACAAATTTGCTCTGGGCAAATATGTAACAAATATATACAAACTGAGAGGCAAATCTGGGGCAAGAATGTTAAATACCTTATTTGCTTCCATATCATGGAGACAACCCTGTGTTTTTGGTTTGCAAATGTAGGATTTACCATCATTTTTTCCCCGATCATTCCTCAATTTTCACATTTTTGCGACGTATTTGCATGAGGCAAATTTGTGCAAATCCCTTTTTAGAAGTTTTGGGTAATTCATAAACCATGACTGTTCTTTACTAGAAACGCGATTTTAATTAGGTAACAAGCAAAATTGATGACTTTTAGAAGTTTGTCCCTTTTAATTATGCAAAAGAATATGATATGACACAAATACA